>NC_026145.1:2425960-2486919 GCF_000512975.1 Sesamum indicum
CAAGTAGGAAGCGTTCATGTTGAAGGAAACATACTTATTTAAACTCCTAAGTGCCACCTCCCATATTTGGGAGTTGAAAGGATGATGATGGAGACAAGACGAAGCTAAATCAAAGGGCGACGTAAAAGAAAATCAAATCCTTTCCATAAGCAAGAATAAAAGATCAAGGCCCTACAATTTAAGTTATATTGTTATGATCAGATTAACTCTGGGATTGAATTGTATCCACAAATTAGTAGTAGGTAAGGGGGTAAAATTGGTTTTGCACCCCCTTGCATTTATTGCTGGAATAGTATAAATATCCCCAAATTTCAATGTAAAAGGGAATTTTGGGAAAAACAAAGGAATTGAAGAGCAAAAGGTTAATTTCTAGCTTGTCCAAGAGTTTGGCGTATTTAGATTTCGAGTTTTATTTTTCCCCATCAATATTCTTCCTTGATTTGAATGATGCACGCCGCATTATCTTTATATATTATTGTGGGACTTTCACAATTGATTCTAATCCACATGATTCACAAACATAATGTATCAATGATATAAACCATACACATTCAAGTTTAGTCTTGTATAATGCAGTTAACTCGGGATGATTTGATGAGATTGTTGCTAAAGGCTATTTGGTTGAACATTATGATATAGCAGTTCGATCATATATGAATAAATAGATTGAGATATAATTTTATGTAGATCAGACAAATATTCCACATCTGAATAGCAATTAAATTACTTGCTTTGGTATCATCATGGCTCATGATGTTCAAAATATAATCCCATATTACTTCTTCCACGTAAATAACATAGAATGTATTTCAGACCATTCTGGTGTCTCTTTGTTGGTGTTGGACTATATCTTTAGATTAACTGGAAATATACCATGTTGGTATTTTTTATGGAACAATTTTAGGGCATAAGAAAAGGAAACATTTATTTTACTAAAAAGACTTCTTTTATGAAACTTTATTATGTTTCTGAACTATTCATAAAATATCGAGAACTTTTGAGCTATATTTTAAAGTTTATAAAATTGTTACACGTGCATTGCCAGAGTTTATGTGTGAATCTTGCAACTCCCTTTTCAAGAAATATTTAATCTACTTCTAGACGTCTTTTAGGGGATTTTATTTAAAAAATGCCAAAAAAAAGAAAAATTAGTAAAGTAATGCCATTTTAAAAGCTTTAATAAAGTAAGCGGTGGTGCCTCATTTTTTTAAAAAAAAAAAATAAAAATTCCTGTGGCACCGCGGTCACACACCGCGGTGCCACAGAAAAATGATATTTTAATTGCCACCGCGGTCAGTGACCGCGGTGGCATGATATTTTATTAAAAAAAAAACGAAAACAGTGAAGAACCGCTATCCCAGATAGCGGTTCTTCACTAAAATATATAAAAAAAAAAGTAGTCAAACCTGCAGGCTGCAGGCTGAGGCACCGCGCTTGGTAAGCGCGGTGCCTCAGTTACATATTCACGGGCACACTTCTACAGTGTGCCCGTGAATATGAACATTTGATTGCAGCTCACGCTATTTAAGTGTGAGCTGCAATCCTCCTTCACCATCACTCTTGTGCATTCTCACATTTGCTCCTTCAACATTTCCTTCAACATTTGCTCATCTTCCAGCATATCCTCGGCAATTCCTCCTTCTTCAACAATTCCTCCTCCTTCAACAATTCCTCCTGCTTCATCTTGTTCTTGTTTTTGCACAATTATTACATCTTTGTCTTTAAAAAAATTTAGAGCGAAAATGTCGAATTTTGGCCCTATTGATACCAGTGTTTTATACGGGCAATTAAATCATCGAACAGAAGATGTGTCCGAAAATCCGGATACAACTTTATCAGTACGACGTGGTGATATTGCTTTTTTTCGCGTCCTACAACTAGCACCACGTCATATTCGTGTTTTACAAGTACTCCAAAATATGGGGTTTCTTGGTGTTTTGCAATGTGGGCATGTTGAAATTGACACCCACTTGATCACTGCTTTGGTAGAGAGATGGCGCCCGGAGACACATACTTTCCATTTTTCGGTGGGTGAAGCTACTATAACACTGCAAGATATCGCCATCCTGTGGGCACTCCCGGTGGAAGGTAATCTTATTACCGGGATAGATACAAGGTGTAGTACCCAACAGTGGCAAAATTATTGTCATCAATGGTTGGGTTTCATGCCCAATGAAGATGCATTTAGATGGTCCAAAATAAAATTGTCAGTGTTATATGAACGTTTATTAGAAAATACAAGTGATGATGATAGCCCGTTTGAGGTTGTGTTACAGGAGGCACGTATATGTGCCATGTGCATTCTTGGTGGAGTGTTGTGTCCTGATGCTACGGGGAACACCGTGTCATTATTATATCTGCGGCATATGGAAAACATACACGAGCAGTATGTATCAAATTGGGGTTCTGCAGTGTTGGCATATCTCTACCGGGAGCTATGTACAGCATCACAACGAGGGAAAAATAATATTGGCGGTGCCATGTAATTATTACAGATATGGGCATGGTCTCGCATCATAACACTTGCCCCCATTCCCTCGAGTGAATCTTCAACACTGATGCCGACCATTATAGACCCTGATAATGTTCTGCCTAATCCTCCATATGCTGCACGGTATGAATATTTTTATTTATTTATACAGTTATAAATAATTTTGATTTCACTTATTTTTCTTAATTTTGATTTTAGGTGGTCTTATCATATATCCCGTACTCATACGGCACACAACGCTCTTCGTATAATAAGGAATGTTTTGGATCGTATGCAATTAAATGAGGTATATTGTTATGATTTTTTTTGGGTATAGTCAAATTTCTGAACAATGTGACGTACTGCCTCTGCCTGTCGCGCTTCGAACAACTTGAACGCAAAATCAGCCCATTGTTGATTTGCATTGATCATACGATTACACCGTGTAGAGCGCTGCCAAAAATACTGCACAGAGCGGGATAACGTTATTTGCACAATAGCCACAATTGGTAAGCGTCTCGCACCTTTTAATACTCCATTTATGCACTCAGACATGTTTGTAGTTAGGATACCCGTTCTCCAACCACCATCATGCGCCAACGTCCATTGATCCTTGTCAATTCTCCCCAACCAGTTGTATGCTTCTTCGTTCAATGATTTCATCTCTTCCATTATTCTATCAAATTTTCGAGGGTTGTTTTCAGCCCCTGCTCTCCAGCACAAATCCTTCAATTGGATGTTCTTGAATTTGGTGTTAAAATTCGAGCACACATGCCGTAAACAAAACCGATGTACTCCACGAGGAAATTTGAATGCCGGTACATAATTTATAGCATTGATCAAGCCAGCATGCCTGTCTGATATCAAACAGACTCGATCATCCTCTGACGGCAACAAATGTTTGGAAAGCATTTGGAGGAACCAACGCCATGACTCAAGTGATTCTTCGTCTACGAGTGCAAACGCTAACGGCAGCACCTGCTGATTTGCATCTAAAGTTACTGCTACCAGCATTTTATGTTTGTACTTCGTGTACAAATGTGTTCCATCCACGCTTATAACATCACGACAATAACGATATCCCTCAATGCATGGTCTAAATGCCCAGAAAATATATTTCAACATGTACCTGCCCGGGCTGTCTGTTTCCAAATGCATCCACTCCACAACGGCTCCAGGATTCCATTTTTGCAATGCCGCCATATATTTGGGTAGTTTCTGAACAGAACTCTCCCAAGTGCCGTACACTTGTTCTCTAGCGGCTTTCAAAGCAAACCAGGCCTTATGATATGGGACTTCAAAACCAAATTTATCTTTCACAATCTGCTGGACATGTTTTATATCACAAGATGGGTCTTGACGAACCATACCCAGCAGATGTGTTGCGATCATGCTCTTTCCTAAGTTACCGTGATCAATAGAAATCTCATTCATCAGACATGTATGTGGTCCGACATACCTGGTAACTTTAAATAATCCCATGTTGGATTTGAATATGGCCCTCAGCATCCAACAGCACCCAGTCTGTGCTTCGTATCTGCAGGCGACTTTCCATAATTTTTTGTTGCTCCACACCACTCGGTATTCTCGTCGTGCAAATCGAACCGAGTAATCTTGTACACTTCCTTTCAAATGGTCCTTACTTTTAAACAGCATTCCGAGGGCAAGCTCTCTGGTGTTTGAGTCGTAAAAATTGCCCCACCTGCTAGTAGGGATATCAATCGAGTCTGCAGGGACTTCTGGGTGTGTTGTGCTGAAAAATGGAACTTCTGGATATAGGTTCATTCTGTCGGGCACGGCAGGCACGTTCAAATCAAAATGCTCTTGTGCATTCTCACCAAGAACTTCCATCATAACAGGTATACTTACATCACCATCATCGTCATTATTCTGTTCAATCTGGTCTTCTAATTCGACCTCATCTGGTTCTGAGTCAGCTTGCTCAGTGTTCAACAAGCTATCAGCTTCAAGCTCGTCATCTTCATCATTGTATTCAGATGAACCAGCATAATCCGATGAGCTAGAATATGCATTTGTCCCTGCATATGATGATGGGCCTGCATACGACGATGGACCTGACCATGATGAGGGGCCTGCATACGATGATGGACCTGCATATGATGAGGGGCCTGCATATGATGATGGACCTGCATAATCTTCATTAAGACCAAACCGCCCCATTTCTTGAGTTACTACTGGTAAACTCGGCAAATCTTGGGTTATCATAGACATATACGTTCCTCAATCACCAACAGCTGAGTCATCTGGTACAGCATTTTACAGAACTTTCTCCGCTTCGACAAAAATATCAATCGATACATATCCATTCATCGGATTTAAAAAGAATTGCATATCACGATCCTTCTTAATTGCCAACAACATCTCATTCCTTTGGCCAAAATTAAAAGTTATGTATTTAAAAAATATATGCAATTTAAAATTATTCCTATCCATACCAATCTCTTCATACAAAATTAACTCTAACTCAGCAAATGTAGTACTACGAGAAATTTGCATGAATCCGAGTGGAGGTCGATCATAACTTACAGAACCATTCGAATTGATTTGTTGACCTCCAAAATATATAACAATATCAACAGTGTTTTGATCCGCCATATCTTCAGAACAAAATAAAATACACATCAATATATATTTTTTTCATACTATAATAAGATATTTAAAAAAAGAACAAATAACACGAAAATTTAATAAATAACTTACGTTTTTTCAATTGTAAATCTTCAAATAACAAGTGCAGAAATTTTACAAGAATTGCGAGATGGTGGTGTATGAATTTCCGAAGGCTGATTTGAGAGTGTAAGGAATAAGAAACTGAAGGATAATTTTTGCAAGCGGCTGATTTGAGAGTGCAGGCTGATTTTTCAGAGTGTATGAATGTGAGAATAGCATCCGACTTATATAGGCAATAAAACTGCGGTAAGTAACCGCGGTGCCACAAACGATAATGCAGAAGAATTGATTGACACCGCGGTAACACAGCGCGGTGCCAGATACTGAAAAAAAGAAAAAATTAACTGACACCGCGCTTTGTTAGCGCGGTGTCAGCCCGGGCAATGTACAATCCGGGCAACGTCAGTGCCACCGCGGTTACTAACCGCGGTGGCTATAAAAAATTTTTTTTTTTTATAAAAACATTGCCACCGCGGTCAGTGACCGCGGTGGCTAAAAATCCTGTGTTCGTATCATTGCCACCGCGGTCACTGACCGCGGTGGCAATTAAAATATAATTTTTCTGTGTCACCGCGGTTAGGCACCGCGGTGACACAGAAAGTTTATTTTTTTTTTTAAAAAAAAAATCAGGCACCATGGTCAGAGACCGCGGTGCCGCTTACTTTACTAACAAATTTAAAATGGCATTACTTTACTGATTTTTCTTTTTTTTGGCCTTTTTTAAATAAAATCCCCCGTCTTTTAGTTATAATTCTTTTTTTAAATACTAATGAAATCATATAGAGAATGCATGTTAATTTTAAGAAGTTTTTAAAGTTTAGATAAATTCCTAAAAATTCTTAAGTGATGACATACCAAGATCCTGGACAAGATGCAGTGTCTTTTCTGTTCAACCTTATATTTTTGAAATGTTATGATGATTTTGAATAGTCTTTTTGAAGATTAATAATTTTAAGCATTAGGTAATATGAGTTTTAAGTAACTTATAAAATTTTTATGATTTTTCCTTCTATCATTGAATTTTAAAAACTCATCCAAGTAAATTGTCAATCTGTGTCGTAGTTATTTTTCAACTCGATTTTGGAATTCTTACACCTATTTATTTAACTAAATTTTATCTAATATGTTTTTGTATATATCATTCAACACCTTTAATAGTTTCTATAAGATTTTCATAGCCATATACTAAGTATATATTTTTACAAAATTCATAGAACAAGATTGTCAGTTGGCATCACTCCATTATTTGTCTAGTCTAGTTTCTTCATTTGACTTGAATCGATTAAGGAATAATCGACTGACTAGGATCATATTTTTTTGCTGTTAGGAGTAATTTCTATAATTATACAAAAGACAGGAATAGTTTATGTAATAGGTCAAGAGTGTAAACGTAATTATCCCTAAATAATTTAAATCGCGTCTCATAAAATTAATAAGCATATTCTAATTACTTCAATCAAAATTATTTTGAATTTAATAATCCAATTGAATATTAGCTTATATTAACTTTAAATAAACCTCAAGAAAGATTTGTGCAGTTTACGATGGAGGTAAAAAAGTCATTTTATCAAGAACATTAAGACTTTTTAATGGTTGTTAGTATCTGTGGAAGTGGGTTTAATTTTTAAAATTTGAAAGGATCTCAGTGTAATTAGACTAAATTGCAGATGTTGAACTGCAATTATCCCTAAAAAATATGATACAATGCTTAAATTGATTTTTCATACATTGGATTTATCCGGCTTATTGGAATATACAACAAAAATAATGTTAATGATAAAATATTAAGTGATTATTTTAAAATTGTCACTGAAGATATATCTTAATAGACAATAATTTTAATATTTCAAAATATAATTGTTACTGACAATAAATATGCAGTAGGTTGTCATTATAGATAATTAACGATAATTTAGTGAAAACACAAATATAATAATAATTATACTTGTTATCACTACGCTATTACTATTGATGCTCAACGTATCCATTTTTTTTTCAAGCTTAATGGAAAAGTCCAGCCTAATGTTAAGTTAAAGAGTCGGGCCCAATCTGACCAACACTAGCAGGCCAAGAGGCCACCAGCCTAATCAACCCGGTTGTCGTCAACTTGTTGGTGAGACAACAACTAGTCCAGGCCTGATAACAGCCAGTCGAGACCCATCCATGTCACTGGACACGCCAGCCACATTCTACATGTTGGATGACGCATCACCACCAGGTAATCACTTTTTTGAGTTTTGCCAAATTCCATACTAATTGGGCAGTTCCCATTCGTGTTGGCGTACTAGGGCACATATGAGACGGCAAATTGCTAAATAAAGCTTATCACAATAACAAAGATATCCCAAGGAATATGGGATATTTTACCTATCATTAACCGTCTTTCTATTTTTCTTACCCGACTCCTATAAATAAGAGTTTCTATAGATTTAAAGAAGGTATCGAGTTTTCAATTAACTTTCACATAGTCTCAACTCCCACACCGGATTTCAACAACCTTACACATAACCCTTGTTGTATTCTACATAATTTCTACACATTTATCATGAAACATGCTATTCCTTATGTTTCTACTTAGTATTCATATATCTTATTCTTTTTTTGAAATACATTATTGATTTCTGTATTGGAACGCTAAATCATTTCTTACAAATTAATTTTTCGATACTTTTATTATACGCAGAAGATTCTTTGAATTATTATACTGCATCAATTGTTCATCTGTCACTAATTATTTATAGCAACAATCAGATGAACAATTTTTTTGTTATTAATCAACAACATTTACTTAATCACTATTAAAATTTATAAACATTATTGACGTGACAAAATAAAAGTTATTCTCACTTAATTGGTATAAATAGTGCATGTCGATTTTAATATTTTTTTACTTTATTCTTATTGCAATTTCTTTATTTATTTAATAATTTATTTTTTTGATGGCGATTCCAATTAGATGCAATTTGTATATTTCTAGAACTATTGACAATTCAAAACCTTTTTCCTCCGGGAAAAGTTAATCCAATGCAGCATATTTATGTATATATATATGTACTTGTACAAATCTCTTTTGACTTTTATGGCTTGCCTTGTCATGAAGGTTACTTCTAGTTGAAATTCAGCTGTTTTAAGTTTTATTCTTTTTATATTTTTTAAAATAAAATAATTTATTTTCTCTGTCGGATATATATATATATCGCTCTATTTTAAAAAATAAAAAAAGACATATTAATATTTTTTTATTTAAAGGGATAATTTATTCATTTATAATATCAAATGGATTAAATCATATAAGTTTACAGTCAACAGATTTTACCTAATGAAATGTCAATGATAAAATTATAATTTCTTTTCAAACTACTCCACATCTCAATCTTATTATAATAAAATATTTACTTCAAAATATTATAATTTATTTAAATTACAAAACTCCTAACACTAATCTCCTTAAACAGTTCCTAATACGTGTCTCATATTAATTATAAATTATGCCCAATCGTTGGGAGTTCAGACATAAAACACACGTGGTTAACAACAATATCTAGTGAAAATAAAATTATTACTTACCTTACCTTATGGGGAAAGTAGAAATATAATTAATAATATAAAAATCATGGGACGAACAAGATGTTGGTATGTGGTAATCAAGTTGGATTCTTAAGTGAATTCTCTATCAAAAAAAAAAAAAAAAAAGAAAAAGAAAGAAATTATGTGAATAGGTAAAAAAAAATAGCGATGAATTTAGTCATAGATAAGAATATTAAACTTTTATTGTTTTAGAATTAACATTAAAAACAAAATATTTTTCTTACAAAATTCAGAAAGAATTTTTAATGTTGTAAAATCTCGTAGTTGGCCATGCCAAAAATTTGAGAAGTTCCTCTCAAAATTTTACTGAGAAATATTTATGTTGGTAAAATCAGTAACTGATACTACGAACTGATTACCAACTAAATTCGATGATAAAGTAAATTAGCAATGAATTCTCCTATTTTGCAAGAAACTTGTGTTTTGCTGATGGCGTTACATTACAAGAAATTATGACGATGGCTAGAAAAATTAGAAATGGGAGTAAATTTATTCGGAATTAGCAATGAATTTAGCAAGGAATAAAAATTTAGAAAGGAATTTTTAATGTTGTAAAACTTCGTAGCTAGCTTAGGCGAAAATAAAAAGAGAAACACTTTTGTTAGTATAATATCTAGCAAAATAAGCTACAAAATGAATTGATGCTAATATAAGTGACGAGCTAATTACCAAGTAAATATTTTTTTTTTTGCTAAATTAGTCGCTGACGTAAATTAGCCGAATTTCACTATTTTGCAGGAACTTATATTGTTGCTAATGACATTATTTCTTGTAGTGTTGTTTCCTATAATGTCTTACCAGTGAGTAAAGGCTCGAAACCTTAAAGTCACAGTTGTTGGGAGGAGTTTAACTCTTTTGATTCGAATCGGGTTCAAAACCTTAAAGTCGGACATGTTTGAAAAGGTTTAACTGTTATGCTTTCAACCCGGACAGAATTGGTTCGGTTTGAAACCTCCTAGTTACACTTGTTGGGAGGAGTTTAACTCGTTTACTTTGAGACGGGTCTAAATGTTTAAAGTCACGTTTATTGTTTTCAACCTTCGCCGATTGGTGGAGAATTTTATGTTTACGGGACATGAAAATATTAAATAATAAGAATTAGGTCATATTCCTAATTATAAAATTGTGAATTATATTGTTATGATGGTTGTGAATCACAACGTTTGATATGTTCACAAGCACCAGATAAGAGTTGTCTATGCTAGCTAGGTTCATATAGAGGAGGTACATATCCTGTAACTTGGTCTGTTTGATGTGATTGAATAGATTAAATTTGCATTTGAGTACAATTATTATTTTTTTATTATCATTTGATCCTTTTTTTAATACATAATTTTTAAATTAAATTATATCAAACTACCTTATGATAAAAAACTACAACTTGTAAATTTTGATGAGATCGTAATTCTTTTTCATTTTATAATTACATATTATGCCCATTAAATAATTTTTTAAATCATTCAGTAATTTTAAATATAAGATTAGCTTTGAAATTTAGTTATAATCTACATTCACGTAATTAATTATAAAATTATAAATTTTATTCTTATAACACTTTTTTTTCTAAAATTAATTATCTTACTAATTATCCAATTGTCGGGCTAAATTGAGCCTCAACTATAGCTCAATTTGCTTCAGCTTTTTTCTTTTTCTTTTCTCTTTTTTGAGAAAAAGAGGAAAAAAGAGAGAAACTAATACCTAAAAATGTTTGAAGAACGAAGATTATGTTTAATTATTAGGGATAATTATGTTCCCTTTGCTTGAGGTTTGGTGTTAAAGTTATTGTGGTAGTATTTCTAAGATTTGCTTCAGTCTAACAAATATGTTCCTTCATTAGTCAAAATTTGTTGAATTTACAAATATTAATAAAAAACACTGAACGAAAATTGATATTCACCCTCGACTGATATTCCAACTAAACTACCCTTGCAACGGTACAAATATACCTCATCACATGTATTAATATATGAAGATGTATGACGGTAATTTGGTTATAAAAATATCTAGTTGATCTGTAATAAATCAATCGGGGTAAATACAATTTTTTTTTTATTAATATAAGCAAATTGAGTGAATTTTGATTAACGACAAGACTTATTTATTATATGAAAGCAAACCTCAAGAGTACTAAATATAATTTTCCAAACTACAAAAAAAAATTACATACAGTTACATCAAATCTAAAAAAAGAAGAGTGTAATTATCCGTAATATTTATTAATCACCTAATCTAAACATGAGAGAATGAGTGGTTCAAGAGAAAAGGGTCCACAGTGAAAGATATTTGCTGTAGAAGCTGGATCCTAAGTCAGAAAACCAAGTGCTGGGATTACTACCTACCCCCAATTGGTGGCCAGTATCTCATTTTAAGGTATGGCAATTTGTGCTCAAATGACAAATAACTTGACATCACAAACAAAATCCTACGACTTTCTGGTCAAGAAATCCTGTCCACAAGACACGTGGATCTTCAAGTCAGGAAAACCCTCAAAAAATATCTTGAATCAAGACCACCCACAAAACTTGTACCAATTTTTTGAACAAAAACAAATGTTTCCAACGAATTTTTAATCATAAGGTGTACAATTTGTATTGTATAACATGATCCAAGCTACTATGAAATATTTGGTGTAAATTATATTTTATTATTTGAATTATGTTTGTTTTTATATTTTGATATTAATTTTTTTTATGTGTTAATTTATTATTTTAAATTTATAAAATTTGCAATTTGTCGTATGTGATCGTTTTTTTGTTAATTTTTTTATCGAAAAAATATCACATGCGCATTGTATGTGATTTTTTTTGACAAAATATTTAATTGAAAAACAGTTATAACTGGAAAAGAAAAATTTTTATAAAATTGATATGGTAAATTGACCACAAAAAAAAAATTATATGTCAAAGTGTAAAAGTGATTATTTCAGGTGTTTTACAGAACTTATTAAGCTAGCTAGCGAAACTAATGGGTAAAGATGGTAACATTGGTCCATTAATCATTGTGACCTAATGGCCCTGCTAAGTTTATTATATTCTGCCGACATCAATATCTAACAAAGTCTAATAATAGTACTCATATCCTACTCAACAACTCCTACTATACAGTAAAGAACATTCCATGCACATGACAGGATTTAAACCCATGACCTCTGAAATCATGGAGCTTCAATTTCACCTATTGAGCTAAGCCTCATTGGTCTGCTAGGTCTATTTGTGAAGAGTAGGCTCTTTTACTTTAATACATAATAAAATTTTTAGGTTGATTTTCTCAAAATTATATAATTCAATATGATCGATTGTCTGACAGTTTACTACAAGAAAATGACTCAATAACTATAAAAAAAATTGATACAAAAATCAACATCGAGCTAATTAATACGTAAAATTCTTACTAAAATTCGTTGATAATCTACATCAGCAATCTACTATTTTTAAATAAATTTATGTCGTTGCTATTAGCATTATTTCTTGTATTGAAATTAAATTGGGTTATCTTAAATAATTATTGAACCTTAGATTTTAGTGGAAAAAGGGCAAAGTTATATAGTTTGAGACAGGAAAATTATATTTTTTGGCATCTTTCTTAAACAAACTTGACATCCAAACATCACATATTAAATAAATAATTGTCTCCGAACTCTCTAGAAATATGGTCAAGAGGGAGACAAGGCATAAACACATATATGATAAACATTAATGATATGTATATGTGGTCTGTTTCATCGAATACATCGATTCATTGCTCATGCTTTGTATTCTTGTTCCACACATGCACGCATGTATATAAAATTGGGAAGTTGTTTAAGTATTTTACGTTAAAAAATTAACTTTGTTCTTCTTCTTTTTTTTTTTAATCTCGACACTAACGTAACTGATTTGAATTGTAATATGTTATCCTCTAAATAAGTCTCGAGCTCGTTGTTCTTTTCCCAAATATTAAAATGGACCTTGAAAAGAAACAATAACGTGAGGTTCGTCGGGTACGTTTCTGATTAATATCTTCTGACGCTCAAGTTAGTCCGAGTTTGAATTTGAGAGGCAAGAAAACGATCTCAAGCAATTAATAATGCCGAAAGCAGTAAATATCACATACCATTAATGTTCTGAAATTGGAGTATTTATAGGCCTAAATATACTGTTATAAGTGAGCCATGTGGCATCATCTTGAAGGGAGTGTTGTCATAGATTGTGTTGTGATATAACAGACACATCATCCGGGTCTTGGCATTGGGTTGTTGGAGTCGGTCAAGTCCAATGACCCGACCTGAGGCTAAGTGCGCGGATCCTGTGGCATTTTCTATATTTTTACCCCAAAAAGGGTATTTTTGTTCTTTTTATGGATAAATGAGTAGTACCCCTATCAATATCATTTTACATCATTAATAGATGAGGAGTTTGTCTCGATCTCTTCGATTGAATAGGATGTCTTTTTCGACAAAAATCATAAAATTTATAAAGTTAGTGACAATATCTCATATTGGGTGTGGCATGCTCATGGGGGCTTGACGCACTCGAAGTTCACCTCGTTTCTCACCTTGTGCTGGTCCTTGTGGCATAATCGCAATAGATGTCTGTTTGAGGTGGGCGGGATGGATGCCCGTCCTTACTATCTCAAGTTTTTTTGCTAATACAGGCGTTCGGCCATGGCTCATGGATTAGAGCTGGCAACTTTTTGCTTTTCATTTATTTTCATTGGCTGGTCTATCTGTTCAAATTTTTCTTTACCTTTCCTGTTGAATTGGTAAAAAAGTAATGATATCTCGTACTTTAGGACATCAATTACGTCGCATATTGCATAAGATATATTTGTTTTTTAAGAAATTAAATATGCAGCTCAACACTAAGAAGGAATCTGGGCAAAATTATTTAAAAAATGTTGAAATTTTTTTTGCAGAAATAGGTGTATTTGAACAGGTTTAGAATTCTAGGCGGCACCGCATTCTGACAACGCGGTGCCTCAGAATTTTCCTAAAAAAAATTTTTTTTTCATGGCACCGCGGTCTTAGATCGCGGTGCCATTTTTTTAATTAAAAAAAATAATAAGAAGAATTTTAGTTGAAATACAAAAATATTATGAAAAATTTAAAAATTCGAATCTCGGTAAAATATTGATGAAAATGAGCAATCGTGGTCTCGTTGGAATCGTCTGGATGGGAGGATTCAAGCAGCAATGGTCTCATGCCGTGATTCGTCCTTACGGTGGAGTAAAGGACCACAAACAATTTCAGCACAAATGTTAACGGCGGCAAAATATTTCAAATTTTCAAATCGCAACAAATACTTGATGAAATTGAGCAAGATTGGTCTCGTTGGAATTGTCTGGATGAGAGGATTCGAACGGCAGTGGTCTCAATCCGTGATGAGGACAAACAGCGGCAAACAGCTTCAACGCGAACTTTCGGCCGAAAAATCTTCAAATTTTCAAATCTCAATAAATACTTGATGAAATTGAGCAAGACTGGCCTCGTTGGAATTGTCTGAATGAGAGGATTTGAACGGAAATGGTCTCAATCCGTGATTCGTCCTGACGGCGGCAAACAGCTTCAACGCGAATTTTCGGCCAAAAAATCTTCAAATTTTCAAATCTCAACAAATACTTGATGAAATTGAGCAAGACTGGTCTCGTTGAAATCGTATAAATGATAGGATTTGAACGGGAGTGGTCTCAATCCATGATTCGTCCTAACGGAGGAGAAACGACGGCAAACAACTTCGACGTGAATTTGAAGATTTTTCGATCGGAAATTTGCATTGTTTGCCTCCGTTTCTTTGCAGTCAGGACAAATCACGGATTGAGACTACTGTCGTTCGAATCCTCTCGTCTAGATGATTCCAACAAGATTAGTCATCAAGTATTTATTGAGATTTGAAAATTTTTCGGCTGGAAATTTGCGTTGAAGCTGTTTGCCACTGTTTCTCCGCATCACGGATTGAGACCACTACCGTTCGAATCCTCTCGTCCAGAAAATTCCAACGAAACCAATCTTGGTCAATTTCATCAAGTATTTGTTGCGATTTAAAAATTTAAAATATTTCCGCCGTCAACATTTGCGCTTAAATTGTTTGTGGTCCTTTTCTCCGTCGTAAGGACAAATCACAGCATGAGACCATCACTGCTTGAATCCTATCATCCAGATGATTCCAACGAGACCACGATTGCTCATTTTCATCAACATTTTATCGAGATTCGAATCATCAACATTTTCAGAAGGCGGTGCCGCCTAGAATTCTAACCCTTTTCAAATACACCTATTTTTGCAAAAAAAAAAAATTCAACATTTTTTAAATAATTTTGCCAAGGAATCTGTGTGGTTTTTAAATTAAATATATTTTACAAAGTGTAATTATAAATGTATTGGATTATGCTAAAACGTCAGAGGAGGTTGTTGTAAAGAATACGGAACTATATATATCTCATAAAAAATAATCAAAATAATGTCAAAATTAGAAAAGCAGTTAGGCCATGATATTTGAAATTAACAACACACGATTCTTAGTAGTTTCTTTAATATAACTGAGTTTTCTGTCCAACTCAAAATACTTTGAATTTAATGATTATTTCTTGCTATAGTACGTACGTAGTATGCCCCTCTCCTTTTATATATATTGTATGTGAAATATCTTGAGTTCATTAATCTTAGTTTCTTCCAACTTGCCACTATTTTTCTTGCAAATGTTCATCGATAATCAACTGGTGTTCATGTATAAGACTAGGTTAATTAAATTAAAAAATAAAAATAAAAACCCATAAATTTATACCATTTCACAAATACTTTTGATCATTTCTAGATTTTACGGTTCAAATCGAAAGCCATTTGAACATAACTTTTCTTTATAATTAATTACATGATTAAATATAAAAAATTATAATAAATATTAATTAACTTGCAGGTTGGTGCAATGGTTGTATAAATGTTATTTCTACAAATGAGGTCAAAACGTTAGCTATAGTTAAAAATCATAGCAAATGGTTCGGCCATCAGTAAATTTATATTTGTATTAATTAATGACCGCAATCGATGAGACTAATAAATTTATATTTGCATTAATTAATGTAACTTTTCTTGTAATCAATTACTACAATAACACCAATCTAACAATTTCAATTTACATGACTTAATCTCCTTCAATCTTAAAACTAAGGGTAAATTACAGTGATAGTTTCTTGAATTTAGGTACAATTACAAATATTTCCAATCATTTACAAAATTATAACTACATCCTTTTATATTAAAATTATAATTAATTACGCCATTATTCAGAATAAAGTTTACTCCTTAAAATACATAAAATTTACACATATTTAGGGGGGTGTACATATAATTTATGAAATTACATTAATATCCTTAAAATTTGGTCTAATTACACAATCATTCTCTATCTTTTATAAAATATCAATTGAAGTGTAATTGTAATTACAAGTATATCGTCTTCTGGATATATTGCACTAACACCCCGTAACGAGCATATCAATAATTTTATGAAAGACAACGAATATTTATGTAACTAGATCTAATTAATTCATGAGATTTATAATTTTATAAATTACAGGAGGTGTGCGTGTATTTAATTTAAACTCAATGGATCTTAATATAATTTATTCATAAAAAGATTAAATATGCCATAAATAGTCAAATAGTCCATTTTTTATTTATATAAAAAAAAATTGGCCATAACTGATGACAGGGGCAAGTAAACGTGGCAATGACGAAATAGGTGATGTAATGTTTGAGTAAGATTGCAATCACAGGGTACGTTTGTGTAGCCAAACAGGGAAGAAATCTTTTCCCCACTTTTCTTTCCTCTTCTTCCTTTCTTCTTTCTTGTCCTTCCCTTAGTCTTTTTGTGAGTTTTTACCAACTATGAGGATTTTAGGATTACAAAATATTATTGCTAGCAAATAAATTAATTATATATGAAAAAAATTAAATTTAACCATGATTAATTTATATTTATTATAATCTTAACTATTATTGAAATACTTATTACGGTTCTTAGTTATAAATAAATTATAATTTTTAAATTACCACTAATATTTTAATTTTGCTTGCCGAAATTATAACAGTTAATAACTGCTGCACATAAAGCCGTGATGAATTATAATTTAACATAATTTTTTACTCTGAACTATAATAATTAACTACGAGAAACGTCATATTTCTTAGAGAAAACAACTATTTTTTTTAAGGTTTTTAGAATTACAAATACCCTTTTATTTTAACATCTGTTCAATGGACGAGCCCAATATTCTGTTAGTCTCCGATAGATTTCAATCTAATTTCTGTATTGAGCTGATAAAAAATGTCATTTTGAATTGTGAATTATAATTTTATATATTTTTTAAATTTTTTTTATAAACTAATATGTTTTATGGACTATTTACTTTATCTATTCTCAAATTCTTTTACTTCTTCAAATATAGTTTGTTTAAATTTCAACATGGGTAAAATAATAATTGTTAACTCATCTTTTAAAAACTATATAATCTTATTTTATTTAAGAGAAATATTTATAATTTTTTAAATAATAAAAGATATTTATAATTATGTTAAATTTTAATAAAAACAACCGTAATTTACCCCTTCCACGGGGAAACGTAGCTTTGTTTTTGGGTTACCCCATCATTCACCATCTCCACCATGTGGAGTTGATACCACCAAAACAAGCTTGTAGTTCATCAGTTCCTTTCAGAAAACCAATGGTGGGCCATAAAATCACACACACACACACACACAAAACATACTACTATTATTATTCTATCTTTGATCCCAATAACACCAAAAAATAGATAAATAAATAAAAAAAATAGAAAAGAAAAGTTGATGAGTTTTTTGCACTGGGTTTCAATGGCAGTATATATAGGTGGGTAAAGGGGACTTTTTAGTTCTACCAAAGTTTTAATTATCATTGGAGAAAAACACACACACAAACACATACTCTTTGCATTTGGTGAACATGGGAAGACAACCCTGCTGTGACAAACTCGGGGTGAAGAAGGGGCCGTGGACGGCGGAGGAAGACAAGAAGCTCATCAATTTTATTCTCACCAACGGCCAATGCTGCTGGCGGGCCGTCCCCAAGCTGGCCGGCCTCCGCCGCTGTGGCAAGAGCTGCCGCCTCCGATGGACCAATTACCTCCGCCCCGACTTGAAGCGCGGCCTTCTGACTGAGGCTGAGGAACAGTTGGTCATTGATCTACATGCCCATCTTGGCAATAGGTACGTCTATACATAAATTCTTATACTAACCCTTAATATACCAACAATATTAATTTATTATGTATGAAATTAATATTCTTTTGATTTTTCTATCTTACGTTGATCATATTATTATTAATCAATATACGACGTACTTTAATTATATCATAATTAAAAATATATTATTTTTATATCATATCATATTTTTATTTTTTATCATTCATGCACGAAATTTTTGTTAGTCGTACACATCTGCCGCTCTTGTTTCCTGCCGAAGGGCGGATTTAATTTTCTATTGCAATTCTTATTGTATTTTCTATTTTTTTTATATATACATTAAGGATAAAATATTTTTAAATAAACTTAAAGACACAATCATGTTAAAATATTAAAATATGTTACCATTTAAAATGTATTACTATATGCTGAAAATATTAAAAAAGAAAACTGATCTAAATTAGTCCAAAGGGTAATCATTTCATTTGATTTGGCAAAGTGAGCGAAAGTTTGAGAGAACTGAAAATTTGGCAACGAAGTCAAAGAAGCCTTTCAAGAAAATAAAGACCGTATTTTTCAACTTTTGATCTTCCATATTAAGTGTCTGTGCAAAGAACAACTTCTTTATGAACAGAAGAGGTTAGCTTTTCTCTGAAGTTTATCGTATTTTGAATTGAATTTTTTATTTTAAATTATAATATATATTTTTTATTTTATGCAATATGTACATACTATAGATACAAAATCATGCTATTTATTTTATTTTTCAAAAAAAATTATACATGTCGTACGAATACATTAACTAAATAAAATAGAAAGTATAATATAATTTTAAAATGAAAAACCTATCCATGAATGATCTCCTTAATTTTTCACTATTTTTAATAGGGGTGATTACTACACTGGCCTCCTCAGAGGTTGGGTGTAATTAGACGTAATAAGTCAATTCGTCAGTCAAAATTCATGGAATTTAATTTATTGAAAAAACTAAATGAAAATTAATATTTGCCCGTTATTACTAACTTATTGCAGGTTAAATAAATTTTCCTAACTAAACTACCCTTGTAGCGATAAAAACATACATCTTCACATGCATTAACGAGTGAAAGTGTATAAGAGTAATTTGATTATAAAAATATTGATTGGACATGCAATAAATCAGTAATAAGTCAATCGATTGTAAATACCAATTCCCATTTAGTTTTATTTATTTTTATTATCAGCAACGAATAAACTTATTTGTTAGACGAAAATCAAATTAAAAAATTCTAGATATAATTTATCAAATAAAAAAAAATTATATTAATTATGTTAAAACTTGAGAGAGGAACGTGTAATTATCCCTTTTCATTAAAACACACATTGTTGTCGAATGCAATTAGTAATACGTAGTAATCTACCAAACTCGGCTTCAAGTTCAAGAATCCACCAAATTCATATTCAGACAAGACTCATGCATGATTAAATTATACTATTTAAATTATGTCCCAGAAGATTTTGTTGTAGAGATTTATAAAAAGTTCATTTATTTTTCCAACATTATGTTACAATGAGTTCCTGACCTGCATAATATTTCAACTCAGTTATATATAGATAGTCAATAATATACTTAGCAACCGGGCACGCTCATGCATGCTCGAAATATAAAATAAATGGTATTATATAAATTTAACTATAGTTATACATTTATGTAGAGAAAATATTAATTGAAATCTGTATATTTTTTAAAACATTAAATGACAAAAATGTTAAATGATGGTAAGATATTAAATTGCAGTTACCAAATAAAAACAGATTGATAGCTTTTATTTATTGAGTAATATTACACGATACCACTACAAATATAATATTTAATCATTATTAATTTCTATGATTAATTAATAATAATTAACACTACAAGAAAAACGATCAATAGCTACGAGAAACTTAGTGCTAAAATCAACGTCGAACTGATTAACAAGTAAAAACTTTCGTTGCTAATCTATTTAATATATTATTTAAATAGTTCGTTGCTAAATTCGTCACAAGTTAATTTCCCTTGCTAAATTCATTAGCAAGTCAATTTCTTGTAGTAGATAATATAGATTAGCAACGAGAGTTTTACTTGCTAATTATCTCGACGCTAATTCTTTTTCGTTGCTACTGGGCAATTTTCTTGTAGTGAAATAGTCTTAACAAATAGTGATTGATCAAGCAACACAACGATTGTTAATCCTGATTTTTTGGAGGATGGGTAATATATTTGCCATGGTTAAAAGCATGCATGACAAATATTTTTTGTGGTTCTTAGTTGCGGCAAATAATATTTTTTAGATGAAAAAATTTAGTTTTTTTCCATCTATTTAATTTAACCGTGGTTAATAATAGTTAATTACGTTGATTTTTCCTCATAGATTAATATTGCAGGCAATAGTATTTTTTTTCTAATGCGGGTAGTTAATTAGTTTATATGTAAGTTAAGAAACATTAGAACAGTAGTATTAACTGATATAAAAAATCACTCTTGCTTTATTAATATTAATATAAATATTTTATTTTATAATATGATTATGCAAATATTTATATTATTGCATGCCATAAATTTCCAGTTGTATATGATGATGTCACAATAACTTTAATTTCTTTGTGCATACATAAATTAGGTGGTCCAAAATTGCTGCAAGATTGCCTGGGAGAACAGACAATGAGATCAAGAATCATTGGAACACCCATATAAAGAAAAAGCTTCTGAAAATGGGAATCGACCCCGTCACGCACGAGCCCCTTCACAAGGAACATGAAAAATCAGAGTCCCATGCAGCTGATAATTTCCCAGAATCGGAAAAAATGAATCAGCTGCAAGAAACAAATAACGATCTTGGCTCTGGCAGCCCGGAAGATCAGAATAGCTCCTCGGACGAATCAAATTTACCCGACAGGAATTTGTACGAAAACGATCCTTTGATCAGCTGCCTGTTCAGGGATGACGATCATGATCAGGACAACGATCCTGATCAGCTCCAGGTTCCATGGGAGTTTCAGTCGGAAAATTTGGGCAGCTTTTGCCCGACGTCTTGGGACGAGAGCTGCTCATGGCTATTGGATTGTCAAGATTTCGGCGTTCACGACTTTGGTTTTGACTGTTTCAACGACGTGGAAATTAATAACGCGTTGAATTCACTAGAGACGGGAGCAACCAGTGAAGATTAAAGTGTAAAAAAAAAAAGAAAAGAAAATAATCTCGATCGAGACGTTATGTGTAGAGATCGATCGAATGGAAAACAGTGATTAGCTATAGTTTGACGGGGGAGACTCAACATGTTAAAAAGTATCATGTCTGGCTCGACTCGATGTAGTTATGTTAGTAGATTCATTGGCAGTTGATTTTTGGTGATGTGATTAGTAGAATTTAATGTTCTTGGTGGGTTAGGAAGGTGAGGCCTTTCTTGTGAAGAGGCTCATCGCCAAGCAAATTAGAGAGGGAAACTATACCAAAGTTGAAAAGGTTGCAATAATTTGGACAAGTTTGTTGTAGTCCTACGGGATGGGGACACAGTGTAGATAAGGAAGCAACATATATATATGAAAGATTAATGTACTTGTGAATATTAAAACATAATGTACGTTTTATGTATTTATGTCAATAAAGGAAATGAAGGCCTTTTGCTTACCGTTTCTATGAATATTGGGCTTTTCTTTTGTTACAAAACATTTGATGGTCGCATCACATGCATGTCTACTCTAATCATTATAGATTGTTTATTCATAGGGTTTTTATAAAGGGAAAAACATCATTTTAGTCCTTTAGTTCATGTGGAATGACATTTTTTATTGTACATGAATTAATTTTCTTAATTTAGTTTTATAACTTTAAAGTTTCGGTAATTTTAGTCATTTTTTTTTATCAGTTTGACAAAAAAATTACATGTAATTTGTACTTGATCAAATTAAATTATAATTTTAGTCCTGTAACTTGGAAGGAATTAGTATTTTTAGTCCTATACTTTAAGGGGTTGATATTTTAATCATGTATGAATTAATTTAATGCAGTTTGCAACGGTTTGGTAAACATTGGAATGATCTACGAATAGCACATAATTATCATTCTAAAATGAGCTCCAAAGTCAATTGAAAACTAGACAGTTGAAATAACCATTCTAAAATGAGGTACAATTTGATACGTTTATGTACTTGGAAAAACTTGTATTACAATGTTTGTTCCTAAATACGGTATTGTTTGTTTTCCAAGTACCTTGCCAACATGAGTTACAATTTGTCACGACTTTAATAAATAGAAAATTTTGTATTACAATACATGTTCCAAATACGTTACACAAACTAAAAGAGTATTTTGTTGAACAATATTTTTAGACAAACCGTTCCAAACTGAATGGTATTTTTACATCCTTATATTTGAATTTGGAACGGCTAAGTTTTAATTTGCTTGTTGCAAACCCAGTTCCAACATTTACTATGATGCCTTTTAAAAAATAGGTGAGAAATTTTAAAATTTAGAACGGCTAATTTTCAATTTGGCCGTTCCAAATCCAGTTCCAAAATTTAGTATGGCAACTTATAAAGAATAGGTGAAAATTTGAAACTTGGAGCAGTTAAATTATCCTAAACTGTTCCAAATTGTATCCACCAACCGTTCCAAAAGGTGTATAAAAAATGTCTAGTATACATTTCGATTACGATATCTCAACATCAATAAGCTGGACTAATTCCAAACTTAAACACTTCTAAGATTTTTTTCTATTTGAATTTATCTAACGATCTGAATTAAAATTACATGGCCTGATTGAAGGTTGCACTATTTTGAATCTCCTTTATTACTGACTAGATTCGATATCTCAATATTTGTATACTGAAATAGTCCAAAACCTCGTCGAATGTATTTTTTTTTGTCTATTTAATTATATCTAACAGTCTGATCAAAATTTTAACTGTCTGATTAGGCATGCAGTACAACAATATAAGATGTTAGTTATATCTGTGTAGTACTAACAAATTTGAATATACTAATATACTTCATATTGTGAACATATGTCAATCTCATGATAAATATTTTATGTTTTTAATAGTCTAAATCCTTGCATTATAAACTTTTGTTTGCTCATTAACGTGTCGGTATGGATTTTTTTTAATGTTTATTTATTTTCTAAGAAAATAAATAATTAACAAATAGGAACGGTTTTGGCATACGATGTCAAAAATGATGTCATCTAGGTATTAATGCTTTATTATATTTGGAACGTATTGCAAAATCAACACAGAAGCAGAAGATGAAAAGGAATAACCTATGGCTGAAAATTGAATCTTGTTTATTTCACTGAACGACAACCAGCTGCTGTAAACCCAGTTCCCTTTTTAAGTTACAGTGAAGAAGAAGGAAAACTGATTAACTACTGATAACAGATTGAGTAAGTGTTCTCTAACTAAGCTAACAAACAAAAGTGCTACTCTACTTAAAGAAGTGCTAAAATAAAACAACAACTAAGTACAAGTGAAGAAATTGTCATTTCACTTAAAAGAACAGAAACATAGATATAAAGTCGTGCTTGCTGAGAGTGCGCGTCTTCTTCATGAGGCATTTGCAGAACCAACTAGAGGAAGCTCTGAGCAAGAATTCCTTCATCCCCCATTAAGTTGGCGCATGGGAGAGCATGCCCAACTCAGAGAAAAAACGAGTAAAGAGAACAGGAGGCAAGGCTTTGGTGAAAAGGTCAGCCACCTGGTCATGGCTGCGAATGTGTATAGGACGGATAAAACCGCCCTTAAACTTATCACGGACAAGATGACAATCGATATCGCGGTGTTTCGTGTGTTCATGGAATATAGGATTTTTAGTAATATAGATGGCAGCCTTGTTATCACAATGGAAAGGAATGGGACCAGAGGCAAAAAAGTGAGAAATCACGAAGAATGTAGCTGATCTAGAGAAGTTTGCAAATGGCAGACCCCATGCCACAATACTGAGCTTAGGCCGAAGAACGAGAGAGAATGACTTGCTTTTTTGCTTTCCAGGAGATCAAGGAACCATCGAGGAAGATGTAGTAGCCTGTGATAGAGAGACGAGAATCAACGCAGGAGGCCCAATCTAAATCTAAAGAAGTAGAGAGAACAAGGGAAAGAACAGTCCTAGAGTGGAGGTCCCTTTGAGGTATCATACGAGGTGAAAAGTAGCTGCCCAATGCGGATCACGAGGATGTTGGAGGAAATGACTCAATTGTTGCACTACAAAAAAATGTCAGGACGAGAAAAGCCCACGTAAAGTAAGCGCCCAATCAACCTTCTGTATCGATGAGGAACAACTAGAAGAGCACCAGAAGAAGCATCAAATTTGATCCAAGGTGGAAGAGGTGTGGCATCCGTCAAGAGACGGTCACAAACAATGTCCAGGAGGTACTTGCGTTGATAGATGTATATGCCATGCGCAGAACGAGCGAGCTCCAAGCCGAGGAAGTACTTAGCATGGCCCAAGTCCATAATGGTGAAAAACTTATCAAGGTAGAGCTTAACATCAGTCATAGCAGTCAAAGAATTTCCTGTTAGAAGGACGTCATCAACACAAACAAGTAATGCGATAAAGACAACATCAATATAAAGAATGAAGAGGCAATGATCATGGGAAGATTGAACAAAGCCATATTTCTGTAGCTGAGTGGAGAACTCAATGTTCCATTAGCGAGAAGCTTGCTTCAATCCATAGAGGGATCGTTGTAACTTGCAAACAAGACCATCATGAGCCTTAGAGTAACCAGTAGGGGGCACCATGTACACCTCTATGTTAAGATGCTTGTGGAGGAAGGCATTATTAACGTCAAGCTGCAAGAGAGGCCACGAACAAGTAGAGGAAATGGCAATAAAAATGCGTACTGTAACAGTCTTGGCTACCAGAGAGAAACTGTCAAAATAATCACTCCCTCGATCTGGTTGTATCCTTTGGCAACAAGTCTTGCTTTGTACCTGTCAACAGAGCCATCAAGCTTCAATTTTACCTTGTAGACCCAATGGAAACCAATGGCTTTCTTCCCTTGTTGTAGAGGAGTAAGGTCTCAGGTGTGGTTTCTATCTAATGCCTCAAGCTCTTCCTTCATGGCTGTCCTCCAACATTCATGTTGATTGGCTTCTAAGAATGATTGTGGCTTTTGAGTAGCATCAATCTATGACAAAAATGACATGTGTGCAGGGCTAAAATGAAGAGGATCACAGAGATGAGGAGAGGAAGATGAATGATTGCATATGTAATCTTGAAGTCAGCTAGGAGGAGTGATGGTTCTTTGAGACCTGCGAATGGCAGGAGGTGAGGGAACAAATGAAGTACTATCTACAGAAATTGGTATAGTAGGGGAAATAGTGATGCAAGCTGGAACTGCTACCTCAGGTAAAGGAGTAGGGAGATAAGAAGTGTTGTCTGAAGAAGTAGCAGAAAAAGGAAGACAATTTTCATAGCACATCTCTTAAGATAAACACCATTTAAGTATCAAGATGATATACTTTATACCCTTTGTGTGATTGACTGTAGCCAAGAATGGACATTTGGATGCGCTTGGGGCTAATTTATCTTTATGGGGAGAAGTGTCAGTAAACAAAGCATAAACATTCCGAATACTTTGATATGAGTGAGTGTAGGGGGTTTATTGTAGAGAATCTCATAAGGAGATTTTCACAGTAAAAGGGAAGAAGGTAGGCGATTGATGAGGTATGCTGCAGTAAGAATGGATTCCCCCCGAAACCTATTAGCGAGAGAGGCTTGGTGCAAGAGTGATCTAGCAACATTGAGAAAATGTCTGTGTTTACGCTCAACCACACCTTTTTGCTTAGGTATGTGGGTACAAGAGCGTTGATGAAGTATTCCTAAAGAAGAAAAAAAGGGTTTGACATCCAGTGTTCACAAATTCGGACACATTGTCAGACCTAGCAACCTTGACAGAGGTATTGAACTGGTTTGAGATAAAGGCAAAGAAAGAGGCAAGAGTGGAGGTGCTTGTGCTTTGTTTTGTAGGAGGAATATCCATACAGCACGGCTGTAATCATCCAAGAACTAGAACTATTATTAGACATATCGACAAAGGTCCCATTACTTGCAAAGTCATCTCCTTGTGCAAAGTTGACTTGTTAGGGGTCCTGAGCTGCAGTAGCAGGGATGTGTCCCTTCATTATTTCCAACAGTTCTGAAACTTGTTTCAAAGCTTCACCGAAGTTCTTGTATGCTCTCCAATTCTTTTTTTTATTTTCAGCAACAGCCACACTAATCCCCCTTGGTAGCCCTTCTTCCATTCCTCTTTGATCATTGAGGTTTCTGTACCAATCTGAAAATCTATGTAGTTTGAAGCATGTGTCTTTTGTGTGTCCCTGTCTCCCACAATGAAGACATACTTGAAGTTTCTTGTCAATGTAGCCTTTTCCCTTATAGCCAGATTTCTCCATAATAGGTGTATTGCCTTTAGGACCTGCATTTCCTCTCTGGTTGTTCCATCTTGAGTATAGTGCCACTCCATCCGAATTATCATTAGTTTGTGTATTAACTAGTCTTTGCCTTTCTACCCTCTGTACCATAGAATAAGCCTTATTGACACTTAGAAACGGATCCATAACAAGGATCTGATTACGTATGTTGTGATAACTATCATCCAGTCCCATTAAGAACTGCACCAATTTTGTCAAGTTATCTTCCTCAGTTGTGATTCTGGTAAAACCACAGATACATAGTCCACATGTGCAAGTTTTTGTAGGCATCAGACGCTTTGGCTCATCCCAGAGTGTAGATAGGCTATTAAAGTAGTCAACCACACTCATTGTCCCCTGTGTAATGGAAGCAATGGCTTACTGTAACTGATAGAACATAGGTCCATTGTTCTTACTGTATCTTTCTTCAAAATCTAACCATATTTGTTTGGACGTTTTAGCATACAGAAAAGCCTTTGAAATTTCCTTGGTGATAGCATTGAGGACCCAGGAAGTTACCATTGAGTCTACCCTGATCTAGGTGTCGTAGTTATCTGTAGAAGTGTTTGGCATACTGCACCTGCCATCAATGAAGCCCAGCTTCATTTTCGCTTGACCTTTTCCAGGCTAGAACATCTATTCCATCAAAAGGCGCAATCACCAAAATAGTTCATGGATGATCTCCTCCATGGAGTTGCAGAAAATCTTATTCCCTTCTTCCAGCTGAATTTGTGTTGGGTTGATCTGTCGCCATTGTTCAAGATCGTGGTAACTTCAAGAAGGATATTAAGAAAACATACAGAGACCTTCACACGAAGGATTTGATACCATGTTGCAAAATCAACACAGAAGCAGAAGATGAAAAGGAAGAACCCATGGCTGAAAATTGAATCTTGTTTATTTCACTGAACGACAACCAGCTGCTGTAAAACTAGTCCCCTTTTTAAGTTACAGTGAAGAAGGAAAACTTACTAACTATTGTTAACAGATTGAGTAATTGTTCTCTAACTAAGCTAACAAACAAAAGTGCTACTCTACTTAAAGAAGTGCTAAAACAAAACAGCAACTAAGTACAAGTGAAGAAATTGTCATTTCACTTAAAAGAACAAAAACGTAGATATGAAGTCGTGCTTGCTGAGAGTGCACGTCTTCTTCCTGAGGCATTTGCAAAACCAGCTGGAAGAAGCTCTGAGCAAGTTCTGAGCAACAATTCCTTCAAAAGGGGCTTAGGAATACATTGCATTTATTAAAACCATTCCAATGACAGTTCCAATTAAAGTAAAACATGGTCGTCTTTTTAGCTTTGGAATGATCATAGAAACGATTTTACTAATTAAAGATCTTTCCAAAAATTTAATATAAATCTGCCGCTTCGCAGATTTTTCCCCATTCCTCTTCTCCTTCCCCAATCCTTCCCCACTCCCTACCGACTGGTACCCTCTCTACACAAAATCAATTGAAACCACATCCTTTTCATTTTTTGTGCGTGACGAAAGGCTAAAAAAACAGTCCCCTCCTCCTCCGTTTTTGGCCGTGTGAAGTTTTTGCTCTAGTTTAGTTTTTTACTTTTCTTTTTATTTTTTTTTTTGCCGCAACGATGATGATGATGATGTTTAGTTAGTATTTGATGAAATTATCAATGATGATGTTTTTGGAATTCATTAGTATTTGGTGAAGTTATTGATGATGTTGAAAATCTGTTTTCAATTTTTCAGAATTTTTCTTTCATTTTTTGGTTTTCATTTGTGATTAAAAGCTATTTTTAATATTTTTCTTTGTTTATTCATTTTTCTATAATTAATAAAAATCAAAAAATTATTAAAAGCTGTTCGAGTGTTTTTTGATTTTTTTGAAAATTTTATGTAAAATTTCTGGATTTCAAATTCTGATTTTTGTGATTTTTTGACTATTCATTTTTCTGTAAAATATTCAGAGTATTTTCTGGTTTTGATTAAAATTTTCTGATATTTTGTGATTAAAAAGAATTGGAAAATTTTCTGAAAATATTCAAATTTTTTTATTTTGCTTAATATTATGTAATTTTCTATAATTATTTTATAACGTTTGGAGTATTTTAAAAACTTTTGTAATGTATTATTATCTTTATGTATTTTTATGTTATTTTGGCAAAGTTCAGAAAATAGAGAAATTTAATGAAATATTTGATCTATTACAGATTTTAACAAATCTCTAAATATATATTAATTATAATGAAAAAAAATGTATTTTTCCGTAATTATGTGTGTCTTCTATAATTTTGTGCAAATTTTTTGGATATTTTTGAAATTTTATGTAATTTTGGGATTAAACCACTTAATTGTAGTTTATAATAAACTTTTGTTCATGTAATATTTACTATAACAATCATTAAAAAATTAATATATATTATAATTTTATAGATGTAGTATAGTTCGCGTCCTCTAGGATGTGGTTCGAGAGCTTGAAGGTAAAATTTATTTAAAGAAAATTTGTATTAATGTATAGTGTTAATTTTTTTTTAACATTTTTTGATCTTTTTCTGTGATATTGCAGATGACATATTAGTGGGATTGCGACTATGAATCCACATTCCAGATCTTTTATATGTGGACGAGCAAGTTCATCCTGAACTGGTTCACCATCGCCAGGGCTCACTGATCTGACCAATGTGGTTAGCCAATAAGGTGCTACGCCAACTATAGTTATACTGGAGTGTAGATTAGGTCTTATATATATATATGTTAATTGCATTTCATAAATCAATATTTATTTTAATATAATATTTTTTTTGTTAATTATTTATGTTTCATAATGTTTATTGCATTCTATTATTTAATATTTATTTAATTATGTAAGTTATACGTATAATTAAATATAAATATTAAATTATCAATTAAAATTATATAATTAAAAAAATTAGGAATAATTTTAGTAATTATAAATGAAATGTTATAAATTTCAAAAACAATATCGTTCTAAACACCATTGCAAAAATATTTTAAAAAAAGTATTCCTAAAAAGAAATAATCGTTCCCAAATATATTCCAACTCAAACTAATTCATAAACCACAATGTGTTCGAACAAATAATCCTAAAACAGTTACAAGAAAGCGTTCTGAATAAATAATAAACCGTGCCTAATAGTATTCCAAAAATTGCGCATCATGCAATTCTAATGACTGTTTCTAAATATATCACCATCATAAAATAACAATAGTTCCAAATTTCATTCAAGCGTTTCTAGAAACAGTTCCAAAATTATCCCGATTTTATTTATATAACCGTTCCAAAATTCTCTTTCCTAAATTTTAGGAATGTCATCTATAACAACGGAACGTAAATCGTTCTAAATTTTAGTCCAAATTATTTTTTCAAATTCAAACCGTTCCAAATGGCAAAAAAATCGTTCTTAAACTTGCCCCAAATCCCGTATTTTTTTAGTGTTTGTACTGTCTTTCAAACGACATTGTAGTTATATGATAGTAAATCATATTTTAGAAAATGTATAAAAGCCATTACAAACTTAAAAATATTATTTATATTTAATTTGTTTTAATATTCTTTTATAAAAAAAATTATTGAATTTTTTGTTATACATATGAAGTGTAATTTCTTAAATGTGAAATATTATATAAAAAATACATAATATAGTAAGAAAATAAAAATAATTTAGTTATAAAATAAAAATATTGTTTAAACATTGTATTTTTACAAATTAAAAAGAATATTAATCTAAATCAGCCTCCCCATCGGTAGCGTTTCCTCGTCGCCGTCCTCATCATTGGGTGTTGGGAATTCAAATGGAGGCTGGGACTTGGGGTGGTGGAGGATTGGGCCAGGTGATCGCCATCTGCTGCATCCACTCCTCGACCCTCGTGACCCGATCATCAAGGTCGGATCGTGGCAGTTGTGGTGGCGAGGGCGATGGAGCAGTGGACATGCTGGGCTGTGATGGTCCAGCAATCGTATGGTGGGCCTCAGAGCCGAGACCGAATACTCGGCCCCTCTTTCGCTCCCACACTGCTGACAATCACACATGTTGGTCATTTAGGGCCACCAAGCCTTAAGAGGATAATTGAGGATCTTGTTTACTATTTGGTTGGTTCTGGCGTTCTTCCTTCATTCTCAAGAACAACTTTTGTAAACAAATTAGTTGATTAGTAAAATTTAAAAAATAATTTTAAATTTAAAAATTAAATTATAACCTACACTTACCGCGACATCCGTTGCCCTCGGACCACTCCATAGGCCGTCTTTCTTCTTTTTATAACACTTCTCGAGCACCTCCATCTGTTTGACGGTTGCCTCCTAGTAAAAAATTATTTAAACAAATGATTAGTAAATTAAAAACTTAAATTAAATTAATAGCATTGTCTAAATTATTTACCATTTTACGATTGTGCGCCCTAAAGGAGGACGACCTCCCACGGTAGATGGAAGTAGTTGCGTCTCGATTGGCTGCCCCTTTCGCCTTATTTTTCGCCGACTGTGATTGAAAATCTGGGGTCTCACAATACTCCAATAGCTGGCGCAAGATATCTTCGGCCAACCACAGTGGTCGGGCCAACTAATTTCTGGCGTTTGCGAACCACTTCCGTAGGAACTTACCCGCCTGCGAGTTGACGACCTTGAACATTGACCTTGCAATTTTCACATATTCAAAAAAATGTAAATATTAGATAAAAATATAAGTATTGCATAAAAATAAATATTATTCTTATCTTTAAATTATTAAACTAGAATAATTGGTGTTCTTGTGGGATTTGCGATATAGATCTCCTGGGATGCGTATAATGTCCGCGGATCGTAGCATAGATCGTAGGAAGTGAAAATCTCGGTACGATTTAAAAAATTAATTAAATATTAAAAATATTAAAAAAATAATGAAATTAATGAATTTTTTATAAAATAATTTAATAATTTTTTTTTGCATTACCTCGGGACATCCCGGAGGCTGATATAATGTCGTTGAGATGCTGGTGGTGCTGGTTGTGGTGCATCCCATAGCCTGGGGGGGGGGCGGTTGTGAACAGCTCGCCCCTGGTGCAGGTGACCCCGTTGTGTCGGGATCTACAGTCATGGTCGGCGACACGAATGAAAGCTTTGGTGGTAGGGGTGGTGTGGGTGCATCCGCACCAACAACGGGAGAAGGTTTGGGAGGGCCACGGTGTCATTGGCCGCACTTTAGGCTAGACGGTTGGTAGTGACTTGTGGAAGACGTGCGGGGTGTTAGGGAATGCCGGCTAGCACGCAAGGGCGCATACGCTCTTCGAGCAGAGACTCTTACCGATTGCGGATCGCAATACTGTTCGTATGGGAACTTTCTTGATGTGTGGGAATGCTGTCCGCCAAGTATGAAGTCATTCCGAGGACATTTGGCCACGGAGATATAAGGGCGATGATTGAGCGCCACCCTGTGCGCGAACAGGAGAGAATTGTGCAAAGCAAAGTGTTTTATCCTTGAGATTTGCAATACTGTTTCATTGGCAAGATCCTTGGAGTGCTGGGAGCACCTCCAAGATGTTTCAAATGTAGACGGTTCGGTTCCGGTAGAAAACGACAACGATGTTTAGAGTCTGCAAGTGCAGAGGCGAGACTGTAGTTTTAGAGCATTGTGGAGACAATTCCTTAGCCATGGATGTGTGGATGAGACTGAAACTCTATCGTGATGATGTGCAAGTCGTAGGCTACACTACGATTCAAGCGGGACGTGATTTGGACGTCGGTCGAAGAAGATGCTGAAAAGTGCACTCCTCGGCCCTTTGAGTGTTCTACTCTTCGAGCAAGAGAAAATCTTTTTAAGCTTATTATAAGGGGGACCTGCAGTGGTGAGCTCCAGCCAGCCATCTCCGTGCACTACGGCAGTAGCATGAGAAGACATTTGCATTAAATGAGCATTCTCTTGGAGGCATGATGGGGGCCTTCAAGAGCCAGCTCTAGGCAGCTTAAAGAGGAGCGCTAGAGTCCCCGAAGGGCTTGGAAACCTAACGGGCAGCGTAGGACCAGGATGGCCTACATTGGGCGCCGATACTGCCGAGAGGCTCCGTGTGACTCGCAAGGTTGCCCCGCGGGCTGCAAGATATCAGGGCGCAACGCCTCTTGTGCGAATGGGTGATCGAGGTAAGCATTTCAAGACCTCATTATCTGACTCATGAAATGGGGATCCGTTGGCTAAAGATGAGTGATCGTGGGACGACACCGCACTGTGGGCATATTATGAAGCCAAAGCCGAAGGGCAAGAAGGCATGCCGTGTGAGATAACGCAAGATATCAACATATCGATTGGGTCTCGAACTTATGATTCGGTCCTACTCGGGCGAGGCATAGAAGGCGGCCATGACGAGGGCTAGCGCCTAGAATGTACCGAGTGAGTGTTGGGCATGAGATGGGCATTGCGGGCGCATGCGTAGCGCCGTAATGCTGAGGCGGAGCGAGGATGCTCCTTGCCATTGAGCAATGCTCCGGCAGGTTCCGAGATTGTGTGCGAGACACTAAGGCACGAGTGCCGAGAACCTCAATGAGTATAGGCATTCTGGATAAGCAAGCGCAAGGGCACGCGGTGCAGCGCAGGGAGGCGTTTAGATGTCGCGCTAGCGAGTTTCAGTGTCGAGGACACGCAACGGACTGTCGCTATACTCTAATATGTGTGAAGGCTGGTCGAAGGTTAAGGGTAACCTTAGACGTCGCACAGGCGAAAAATATCTGAGAATTATATTCCACTGCGAGAGAGAAGAGAGAAAGAAGAGCACGCCTATGACACACGGGCACGACCACGACTTCGTCTTGGAGGAGGCGGAGCACCGATAGTCATGGATCTACAAGTTAAAAGAATTATTAATATTAAAAACTATTAATTGTATCATATCATTTATAAAATTATATTTTTTCTATAAAATTTAAATTTTTTAAAATTTGCATTAAAGTCCATAATGTTACTAAAATTTGCATTAACGTTCAAAATTTCCTAAAAGTTTCATTGAATTTTGTGATTATCCTAAACTCTATTATTTACCTAAATTCGGGATTAAAGTCTTTATTTTAATGAAATTAGAATTAAAGTCAAAATATTCTTAAAAAGTGCATTAAAGTCCACAATGTTCCTAAAAATTGCATTAAAGACCAAAATTTCGTAAAAATTTCATAAATTTCATGATTATCCTAAACTCGCTTATTTTCTTAAATTTGGGATTAAAGTTTTTATTTTAATGAAAATTGAATTAAAGTCCAAAAAATTCCTAAAAATTTCATTAAAGTCCATTATTCTCCTAAGTTACAAACAGAAAAATATAATTAACTACAGATTAATACCAAATAAAATTATTCATAAAATTGTAATAATTATCCAAAATTACAGAAAATTAAATTTGTATTACAAACAATTACCCAAAATTACACAATTTTTATTACAAACAATTACCCAAAATTACAGAATGTTACAGAAAATTACCTATTATTAGAGACAATTACCTACATTGTGATGTCTGTAAAATTTTTCACATAATTGAGAGACTAATTAGTAATTATTTAGAAATTCAAATTTAATTATATTAATTATACATTGAAAATAAGATATAATAAAACTTAAACCGATTAAATTGGAGTTCGTTATAATATTTGGGGACAAATTATATCAATTAAGAAATTAGAAAGGATGTAATAGGTATTTTGAAAAGAGTTTAATTAAATAAATAAAATAATATATATATATATATATATATATATATAAAGTGAAGAGAGAAGAGAGAGGGTGAGAGTGTCCACCGCCTCACCTCTCTCTTTCCTCTCTTTCATTTCAACACACACACACATACACAACACACATACACATTACACAACATTCACATTTTGGAAAATTTGCAATTCTCTGAAGAAGAAGAAGAACAGGGGTTAGAATTTATATTTTAATTTATAATAATTTATATAATTATATTATTTTAATTAATTTATTTATTAAATATTATTTATATTGAGCGATCTATTATTCAAATCGAAATATTTTACAAGTTTTGCTATTTAAATTAGTATCGAATTAAATATCACATTTCATATAAAAATAATATAGTTGGTTAATTAAATTATTAAATTTGTTAGACTTAACTATTATTATATTTAATTTACATAATTCCATCGGAATGATTAACTAAATACGTAATTTTATGTATTGTTGTTTAATTAAATTATATGGTAATGATAAATTGATAGAAAATTCATAAAAATATTTTAAAAATTATATTTAAGAAATATTATGTTATTAAAAAGGGAATGAAGTTTTTTAATGGTAATATAATTTAGAGATGTTAAAAACGATAGTAATAAATATATAAATGGGTTTGATTAAATGAATTCTTATGAGTTAGTTGAGTTAGTTTGATTAAATGAATTCTTATTAGGTGGGTCAGCCGTGACATTTAGAGCCGGAATTTTTGGTTGTTTCATTGTTAAATATTCTACTCTTTTACCGGGTTTGTTGTAAAGCTTTGGACCATTTTCCTTTGAGGTTATCTAAATGAGGACATCTGGTGGGATAAATATAAATTTTTAGTGATATCTATTATCTTTTATGTTCAATATATATATTATATTGATAAAATAGAATTTATTTGACGGGTTGAAAATAAATTACTTATAGAATGAATTGTAATTAAGGAAATGATGAATTAGTGATAATTAAATATAGTGAGTAGGGGTGCTACATAAAATTACAGAAAATTACCTAATAATGCTGAAAATGATAGAAAATTACAGAAAAATCATCCAATATTACAGAAAATTAAAGAGAACTACAGAAATTATTAAAAATTTCAAAAAATGACATAAATTATTAAAAATTTCATATTTTTACACAATATTATTTACATATATAATTTTTTCAAAAAATTTCAAATTTTTTTATAAAATATTTTTTTAAAAAATCATAGAAATAATATTAAGAAATTATTTTGGGAAATGAAAAATTGAGAAATTATTACATGAAATATATTCAACAATCCCAGTCCCGTTAAAATGAGAAAAAATAGGAAATGCAACAAAATGAGCAAAAAACAACAAAAAAGAAAATGAAACGTACCCGTTAAAATGGGGAGGGAAATAGGCCGGTGGGTGGTGAGGGGAGGTGGGCTGTGGCAGACGTCGGGGAAATGGGCCGATGGGTGGTGGCAGACAACAGGGAAATGGGCCAATGGGCGGTGGCAGCCGTGGAGGTGGGCGGTGGCAGACAACTAGGAAGAAAGAGATAGAGAGAGAGAGAGTGCGAGAGAAACGGCTAAGGAGAAAGTGGGGGAAAAGCCTGTTAAGTACTCCTTATATCTAACTTTTTGGCCTTTTCAAAAACCGGTGAAGAAGGTATTACAAAACGTGAGAAACCATTCCTTAAGGAATTTAAGAAAAAAAAGTTGTATATAAAGCCGTTATCTAACGAGTCGAAACATGTGATATTTGTAGTTAACATAAAGGGATAATTACACTCTCCTCCCCTGTGATTTGGTGTAATTACATGTAAATCCTCTATGATTTGAAAAATTATACTTAGCACCCATGAGGTTTGCTTCCTTCTAATAAATAAGTCCTTTTATTAGTTAAAATTCACTTAATTTTTATATATTAAGAAAAAAACTAAATGAAAATTGGTGTTTACCCTCAAGTGATATATCATTGACTAATTGCAGGTCAAATAAATTTTTATTGACTAAATTAACCTTATAACAGTGAAGATATACCTTCTTACATGTATTAACGCGTGAAGATAGATAGGAGTAATTTGGTCATAAAAAAATTTATTTGACCTGCAATAAATCAGTTGAAGATAAAGATAGATTTTTTATCGATCTTTATGCTAATATCAGTAAATTCAGTGAATTTTGAGTAACAAGGGATTTATTTGTTAGATAAAAACAAATCTCATGGGTGATAGATGTAATTTTTCCAACCACAGGGGGTCTATGTGTAATTAAATTAAAGGGAGGGGAGTGTAGTTATCCCTAACATAAATGACATCGTATTGGCAGATCGTATATAAATCCGTTACAAATGGTATTCCAAATAAACAAAACGACATCATTGCTCTACCCTTGTTCATAAAGCTATCCCTAAAAGTATTCCAAATAACTAATTATTTTTTATAAAAATGTACAAAAATAAAAAAATCCGTACTGGACAATTTAATGTTGTCGAAAAGTATCCACTATGTGGAATAATGCAATTGAAATACATAAAAATATTTTATAGTTGACATTGATATATATTCACAATGTGTAATAAATTTGTATATTTATAAATGTTAGTACTATATTGATGTAACTATCATTTTACATTGTTGAACTGTATAGGTTAACCGGGCCGTCAAAATTCAGATTAAACCGTTAGATATGATCAAATTTAGAAAAAATATATTTTTTAAAGTTTTAAACTTATTGGGTATATGAATGTCGTGATATCATATTCGAAACATAAAAATGATCATTTAAAACGGTGCATTATTGAATTAGGCCATGTGGTTTTAAATCATACTGTCTGATATGATCTAACAGATATAGTCTTAAATATATTTAAATTTTGTATGAATTGGGTGCCCGAATTTTAAAATCATACTTGCAAACATAAGTTTTTGAATTAGGACATATTTTATAATGGCTTTTGACACGATTTTGTGTTTTATGTACATGGACTAACATTGGTACAACTATTGTAACGCCCTATTAAATAGAAGGAATCTCCTGAAATTTTATGGTTTTGCATCCAAAAGGTGGACCAGCTTTTGGAACGGCCAATAAATTACCGTCGTTTTAATTATTCAGTATTTTCAGATGGCGCCAAAATTTTAGCGCTCTATTTTGGAACGACTATTGTAACTATTGCGCTTATTTTTTGTCGTTCCAAATTAATTTTTTTGATTAAAAAAATTAATTTTTTTAATAAGATATTGCAAATCTTAAATATTCATTACAAAACACCAGATAATCAAGCCTCATATTCATTAGTCTAGTAGTCTTTGAAGCTATCTTCATCATCCTCGTCTTCTTCAATAGCAGTTTGAAAATGTTGTGTCGAGGATGCACCTGCAGCCTGTTGTTGTGCAATCAAAAGATCAACAAAGATTTGTTTACATCAGGATCATGGAGGTAATACGTCTGATTGTCCGTAGCTACTTTAGGGACTGGTATGACTTCCTCCAACTGATATGCGATATCAGTCCAACGAGACCCATCAACTACTATCCGATCTTTGGTTTTACGAACAACCATCCATTCCGCTTTGTCTCTGTTCATACTTGGGTACTCTGTGTAGTAAACTTGTACTGCTTGTTGTATGAGTATGAATAATTCATCCTTTTGGTACGCCTTTTTGAAGTTTACATCCATAAGGTAATAACGAGGGTGTACCTTAATGTCTCTTACTGGATCAACCAAAAGACACTTACACAGAACTACGTGCAAGTTTGAAATAAGTGCGTATGTCAATTGAATTATCTCTTCGATCCCATAGAAGTTATTGTCCTCGTCTGTATACGATGACCTTTTCACACACACTCCACATTTCATGGTTCACTTGCTGTAGTTATGATGTTTCATGTGGAAATTGTATCTATTCAAAACTTACAATATTTCAAATTGACGTCGTCCTTCTAGTATAGCATGCAACCATTTTTACACGCACCAATCTTTTCAATGGGTGAACCCAAATCTTTATCAACTTGTTTATATTGTAGTAATCGCTTGGTAGGGTGTGATCAAGGAGTATATATTATTAGCCACTACGATATTTGATTATATGTTCGCTCATAAATATGCCCTCGGCCTTGATAACCAACAAACCAGCAACTGCCACCAATTGAGATTGGGTACAACTGCTCTACAATGGCTGGTCAGCAACGTACACTACATCGTAAAAATGATCTGACAACCCTGACAAATAATCATAGGGGCCACCGCCGTAATATGAACTAGGATAGGTATCAGTAGAGCGGGACCTCTTACTACCATCAGACACACCATTGTGGTAAGAAGAAAAATAATCCAGCTTGGCTGCATAAAAGACCATTCTTTGCACCCAATCCATTTGTTGTCCATCACTTCCGTGGAATTACCCTCATCCTAAGCAGTTGGGGTTTGCTCTTCCTGCACTGGAGGGGTAGTCACAGCATCAAAGTATTATTGCACCCTCTCCTCGCGATGGGGAGTCCAATTATAATATTCTGGCACAAATCATCACATACATAAGTGCTAACTCACATGTTGGGTATTCTGAACTTTTTGTTTTTGCACTTCCGGCACAAACACCTAATTTTGTCTCCATCCATATGTCTACACTGACATTGGGCCCATTCTATGAAAGTCTTAACTCTATCCTCAAACGCTAGTATAAGACATGCCCTCCCCGGGAGGTTCTTATCATACACTCATCTCCTCAATTGTTGTAACATGATGATATATTACTACAAATTCACACGTATATATTATTATTTTTCGACCTATAAATTTATATATATTATTTTAGACTAATAATACATAACATATAAGATCAAAAAATCTGAAAGCTAAAATAATTAAACTACAATTTAATTAACAAAAAGGGTTAAACTAACCTGGTCAACCAACTCAAGAGATCAATAGTTGCCGGCCCAGAATATAAGCAATTCTACCTGATCAAGTGTATATGCACGAAAATTAGAGAGATATTGAGATTTTGTGTGGTTCATAATCAATTGTAGAAGAAACAACTTGCAAAATACATATATATAAGCTAAGGTGTACCGACTTTTAGAACAGCCTTGGTAATACATATGGAAAAAAAAGTCGTCCATATTGTTACAAAATTTGTAACATTTGTTTTACATAGATTTTGACCCGATTTTTTATATAGTAATTGTAATGGCTCTCCTTTTCTTTTTTTTTTTTTCACATACCATTATAAAGTTAACCGACCGTCCCAAAAATTATAGAAAACTAGTAACGGTCGACAATTTTTAATGGTATTTGTAACGGTCCATTATATTTAAACATTTGTTCCGGATTTACATACATGTATTGGAACGACTTCTATAACAATTTCAAAAGCTGTTACGAATTGTGACGGTCATTTATTTGTAACGACTTTTGTAATGGTTTTGACCGTCACAAAAAATTGAAATTGTTATTGCAACACGACGTCATCAAACTTATCCTTTACAAACTTGTAAGAAAGGCGGTGTGTATTGGAACAGCCAAAAAGTCGTTACAAATCCCGCATTTTTAGTAGTGATGTTACATGCAATTTTCCATCCTAAGTAGGGGTGGCAACAAGTCGAGCTCGAGCTCGACTCCTATATGCTGAGCTCGAGTTCAAGTTGATTTTTTATTTTTATTTTTTGTTTATTATTATTATTATTATAATTATTAATATTATTATTATAATTATAATTATATTAAATTATGGAAATGACCAATTTTTTACGTAATTTATAAGTAATAAAATAGATTGTATAATGCATACTATATTAGTATTAGATTAAAAGGGAAATAACCAATTTTTTACATAAATTTATAAGTAATAAAATAGATTGTATAATGTATACTATATTATAAACACTACAAGAAAACAGGGTATCAGAGACCAAAATTTAGAGACGGAACAAAATCCGTCTTTATCAGAGACGGATTTAGAGACGGAATTCTTATTTATGATAAATTATTAATAACTTTTATTTTAGAGACGGATTTATAATTTCGCGAAATTCCGTCTCTATTTCCATCTCTGATACTGTTAAATTATTGCTTAAAAATCGAGATGGCTGAGAATTGGTTATTTCCGTCTCTGTTTCCGTAGCTAATTTTTTCTTTAATTTAGCCACGGAAATTTCCGTCTCTGATGGTCTAAATAGGATTAAAACACAAAAATAAGAATTTTTTTATTTATGTAATAATAATTAAGTTGTAATTATATGACATGATAATATATATATTTTTATAATTATAATGTATTTTTAATTTTAATTAATTACAATAAAACTAAAAGTAAACTTTTTATTAATTTTTTTTATTTTTTTATATATATTTTTATTTTTGAATTTTTTATATATATTATTTTATATTTAATATTTGATAAATTTTATAATCAAAATTGACCATATATTATAATTATTAATCAATATCATATATTCATATTTGGATAATAATAAATTATGGTACTTTTATGTCAAAATTTAATCTTTATATAAAAATAAATTTAATCAACAACTTAGTAAATTATATTTTTTTATAATTAAAATTATTATTTAATATGACATATATAAACTTTATGTTATATTTTAATATATATTTGTATTACGTTATATTTTTCTTAAATGGACAACTAATTCATTTATAAATATTTATTATTTATAAATTTATGTCAAAATTTAGTAATTCCTATGAATTAATCTAAAAATAATAATAATAATAATAATAACAACAACAATAATAATAATAATGATGATGATGATAATGGTTGAACAATTCTAATTATTATTTTATTTTATATATAATGAGATTAAAAAATTTAATCAATAATTACGATATTTTAAAATCCGGGCACCTGATTCATACGAAATTTAAATATATACAAGACTATGTCCGTTAGATCATATCGGATGGTATGATTTAAAATCACATGGTCTGATTCAACGATACACCTTCTTGAATGATTACTCTTATGTTTCGAGTACGATATCGCGACATCCGTATATCCAATAAGTCTATAACTTTACCAAATGTATTTTTTTGTAAGTTTTATCATATCTAACGGTCTGATCTGAATTTTGATGGCCAGATTAACCCATGTTGTTCAACAATATATGATGATAGTTATATCAATGTTATACTAACATTTATAAATATATAAATTTTGCAGATTGTGAACATATATTAATTTCAACTATATCTATCTAAAAATTTTATGATTCGATCTCATGATTTAAAATAATAATAATAATAATAATAATAATAATAATAATAATTATAACTATTATTATTATTATTATTATTATTATTATAGTAATACTAACAATAATAATAATAATAATAATAATAAAAGTAACAATAATAATAATAACAATGATAATAATGATAATAATAATAATAATAATATATTAATAATATATTAACAATAATAATAATTATACAAAAAGTCAAAAATCAAAAACTCATCTATTTCTTTCTCTTCTTATCGTTTTTCTTCCTTGTTCTTTCTCACTTGTCTTTCTTTTCCATTCCTTCTCCTCTCTCATTTCTTCCCCAAACCCATCTCCATTTCTTCCCCAAACCCATGTCTTAGAACCCTAACTCCAAACTCACGGCAACAAGGAGGCAGGTCGGCAACGAGGACGGGGACGAGGACGGCTTCCATCTTTCTCCTCTCATTTTTTCTACAAACCCATCTCTTAGAACCCTAGCCCTAAACTCACGGCAACAAGGACGGTAAATCGGCAACGAGGAAGGTGAAGAGCGAGGATTCTCCAGGTAATCCTTATTTCTTTGTTGCATTTTACTTATTCTTCTTTTTTTTAGGTTTGGGTGTGTTTTTAGCATCTTGTTTTTAGCAAAATTTCTGAAAAATTTTGTATCTAATGTTGTAATTTCTGAAATTTCTGGAAAATTTCTGCAATTTCTGCAATTCTAGTCGTTGTGTAATTGTTGTTCTTGAGGTTAATGATGAGAAATGGGGTTTGAGTGAAGTGGAGCTGATGTTTCGTGTTGTGACAGTGAAAATAAGTGGGTGGGAGTGTGTGTGCTTTGTGTTAGTCAAAAATACAATAGTTGAAGGCGTGATGGGTTGTGGGAGAGCAGTATGTGTGTGTGATTCTATGTGTATGAAGCAAGAGGTGTACATGGTGGTGAGGCGGTTGTACAGTCTAGGAGTAATGGTAATTTGTTGGGTTTGGACCCTTAAACATAGCAGGCTAGTTCTCATGAATTTGGTTGTAGCTCCTTATCTACAAGTTCAAGTTCAATCAATTCTACTCTTAAAGCATCTGACCAGCAGATTAATTAGTTAACAAAGGTTGTGGAGGAATTTTTAAAACGAGAAGAAGAAAATAGAAAATTGCTTGAAATTGCTCTTGAAGAAGTTCGAAAGAGAGAGGAAGAGTCTCGAAAGAGGGAGGAAGAGGCTCGAAAGAGGGATGAAGAGGATCGAAAGAGGGACGAAGAGGCTCGGAAGAGGGAGGCAGACCTACAAGAACTTGTTCGAAAATTACTTCAAGATGTGGGATACACAAACCATCAATTTGCTGGTGGGTCGGGACAACAGGAGCAACAACATTTCTGGAAAAATAATTAGTTTATTTTTTCTGTTGGTTGTTTATCACTTAGTGTATGTTGATTTGGGTTGTACTTTGACATATGTTTGTTGACTTGGGAGTAGACATTGATATTATTTGGTAGTATTTGGATGATGACATCAATTATATTAGTGTTGTTGTATTTTGAGTATCTTTTTTGTTAATTTTTGTTGTTTTTGTTTGGGAAATTCAGATTTTGGTGTTGATGGAATGTATATTTGATGGTATAATGAGCAGGATATTAATTTGGGTACAGAAATTAAAAATCTGCCCAAAAAAAACCAAAAAAAATTAGAGACGGATTAGACACAGAAAATTTTGAAAACTTAGATACTGAATCAGAGACGGATTAGAGATGGAAAATTTTGAAAACTTAGATACCAAATTAGAGACGGATTAGAGACGGAAAATTTTGAAAATTTAGAGACAGAATCAGCGACAGATTAGAGACGGAAATTTGTAAGATTTTAGAGACGGATTAGAGATGGAATATTTTCTTCATTTCAGAGACGGAATTAGAGACGGAAATTATTTTACCTTTGTCGAGGGAATTAGAGACGGATTACCTACGGAATCAGAGACGGATTACAGTTAAATTTTGTTCTCTTTTGGCGACAGAATTAGCGACCGAATGTTCGGTCTCAGATTTAGCGACGGAATATTTCCATCGCTAAATTATTAGAGACGCGGCCTTCTGCGACGGACTTCGGCGTCGGATTTTGCCGTCTCTAATTTGTTTTAGAGACGGAAATTATGCGCTGTTTTCTTGTAGTGAAATATACCAAAATATAGTATGAATTCTAATTTCTTGTTATAAATATAAATTATTGATTAGTTTAGTAGTAATATAATTAGTAAAATATACACAAAAAAAAAATCATACTGAACAGTTTAAAGTTATAGAAAAGTATCAATTATCTTAAATAATGCAATTGAAATACATAAAAATATTTTATAGTTGAGATTAATATATGTTCACAATCTGCAGTAAATTTATATATTAATGTAAGTATTACTTTGATGTAACTATCATCTTACATTATTGAACAACATGAGTTAATCGGACCATAAAAATTCAGATAAGACCGTTAGATATGATCAAACTTACAAAAAAGTACACTTGATAAAGTTTTGGACTTATTGGATATACGGATGTCAAGATATCGTACTTGGAACGTAAGAATAATCATTCAAGTCGGTGTATCATAGAATCAGTCCATGTGATTTAAATCAAACCGTCCGATATGATCTAATGGATACGGTTTATATATATTTAAATTTGGTGTGAATCGGGTGCCCAAATTTTAAGATATTGTAATTGTTTATTAAATTTTTTGATCTCATTATATATATAATAAAATAATAATTAAAATAATTAAAATTTTTCAACCATCACTATTATTATCATTATCATTATTTTTAGATTAATTCATAGAAATCACTAAATTTTGACATAAATTTATGAATAATAAAATATATTGCATAATGCATAGTATATATCCTCATATAAATATAAAACTCAAAAATAGATAAAAAATTATAAGTGAATTACTTGTCAATTTTAAAAAAGTATAACGTAATACAAATATATATTAAAATATAACATAAAGTTTATATATGTCATATTAAATAATAATTTTAATTACAAAAAATATTATAATCTACTGAGTTGTTGATTAAATATATTTTTGTATAAAGATTAAATGTATAAATAAAAGTATCATATATTATTATCCAAAATAAAATGTATTATATTGATTAATAATTATAATATATGGTCAATTTTGATTATAAAATTGATCAAGTATTAAATATAAAATTAAATATATAAAGAATTCAAAAATAAAAAAATATATAAAATAATAAAAAAAATAGAAAAAGCTCGTGAGCTATGAACATAAACAATTGAGCTCAAGTCGAGCTCAAAATCTGCCACCCCTAGTCCTAAGTGGCCAAAAAATAACTAAAATTGTCAAAATTTTAATGTTATAGGACTGAATTACAAAATTTAATTTGTACAAAGCCAAAAATTCTAAACCCCTTAAATTATAGACTAAAATTACATATATATGCTGGGTAAATTACATTATGCTGGGTACATTTCATTGGGCTCGGTAAGTATTGGGTCTATTGTAATTTTCTGGTTTCACTAGGTATAGACCATATCCAAAACCAATTTATACTTTTTATTAGGTCTAGGTTTGGACGTAGGTTTAATCATTTTTTATAGGCCTGGGTTTGGGTCTTTTTCCTTGGCAATGGGCCTAGATAGAGTAAAAATCTACCCATTGACAGGCCTATCTATCAACATATTCTTCAGGTGAGGAAATGAACCTACGAGCATTTGATTGAATGGGATTTGGCTAAGTGATCGGTGTGCTTATTCTCATGCCTATGAATAAAATGAAACCGCACAGACTCAAAATAAGACACTATGGTTTGAATACTTGGGTCAATGGGCCAATAGTTGAACGATCTTCTCTTCTATCCCTCAGGTACTGGATGAGGTCGAGATAGTCGACCCCCAACAAACATTATGCTGGGTCATCCTTTTTCCTCCGCTAAGTCAATTCATTCACAAGCAACAATCGCTTCAGCCACTTTACATCCTCTTGTTTAGGAAACCTCTGTGATAGGGGTTAAATCCATTTTGACCCCCTGTGATATATAAAAATATCAACAACCCCCTTACGAAAATTTTAATATAAAAAATTACCCTCATGTTTCGAATAAATAATCACACCGCCTCCTGGTCAATTTGAGCCTATTTTTTTAGAAACAATGAGTAAAATACCCCTTCTAGTCAACTGGTGAAACTATGCTTATTAATATATAATTATTTTAATTAATAGTAACTATAATTTAATAATATTAAAATACATTTATAATATATATAATTATAATTTATAAAAACTATAAAATAAAAATTATAACCGGTCTTTCAATCACCAGAGTTTGTAAATGTTTCTGGAGAAAAACATATTCCTCACACATGCTTCTTCTTTAATTTGAACTTTGGCTCCCATATGGACCAAAATTGAAAAACCCTTGAAAGCGATAGAACCTATTTTGCAAATCTAGTAACACAGAGAACTAAAATGCCAAATTTCAAAAAATATAAATTGACCATTGGGATTATTTTCTTATCCAAATTGCAAGATCTCTAAATTTTCTTATTCTTGACACTTGCAAAACTTTGGACAAAATGCATAAAACCCCCCTGTGTTGTAAAAAGTCTGCAAGAAAAACCCCCCTAGTTTCAAAATAGGCTAAAAGCTCCCATGTGTTTTGTAAAGCTCAGCTCAATCGCTCCCTCTCCGTTAAATCCAACTAACGATGTTATTTTTTTAGAAAATGACCGTGATACCCTTACTTAATATATATTATTTTCTATTTTAATGACCGTTGGATATTTGTTGTTCAAATATTGATCGTTAGATCTAATCAATTAATCTCAATCGTTAGATTTTAAAAAAATAAAAGGTCTAGATTCAACACATTACTAAACTTATATTATATATAAATAATTTTAAATTTTTAAAAATATATTATTATTATATATTAAAAAAAAATAACTACCTCACCCACCCCTTTACCCCCCTGCTGCGCCCCCACTCCCACCCACTTAACCCCGGCTTCCCCCCAAAAATCTCATCGCCGGCGACGAGATTTTGTTAAAATCATCATATCTCTGTAAATTTTTTATCAAATTGAGTGAGGTTGGTCTCGTTAGAATCGTCTTGAAGAGACGAGTTTGATGGTGGTGGTCTGAGATCGAGATTCGACCGGACGGAGATGAATCGACGGTAAGCATGTTCGGCAGTCGTGACTTGAGCTCACTCTCTATGATTGACGAAAACTCAAATTGAAGGTATGAAAATATTCGTCTTGAAGAGAGGATTCAAATGGTACCATTGACCGTCGAAAATTCATCCAGACGGCGCCGGAAAGCGATAAAAGGGCAAAAATCGCCATTTTTCTTTTTCATTTTTAATTTTTTAATTAATTTTAATTATATTAATTTACATATGTTTTCCAATTAAGAATATTTTAAATAATAATAACAATTAAATATTTTGACTAATTAATAATAATTATTGTAATTAAAAAAATATATTTTAATTAATTAAAAATAATTTTAGATTTAATAATTAATAATTATAAAATTATTTGAATTTAAATATAATATAATTTAATATTTTAATTTAAATTTAATATGGAAAAATTTAATTTGTTTTTTAAGATTAGAAATGGCAAAAGAAAAATACAAAACAAGTCAAAAAGCCATTTGTATGTTATATAGACCAATAGAGGGGTACTTTAGTCCAAAGTGTCATTAAATATGAACCAAAATCATAGAAAATGACTACCAAACGCAGCAGACGCGCGTCTCCTCCGCTTCCCGTTAGTTGCTAACAGAATGGGGGTTTTTTGCTGATTAAAACAAAACAGGAGTGGTTTTTTAGCCTATTCTGAAAACAGGTGGGTGTTTTTTGCATACCGTCTAAAACACAGAGGGGTTTTATGCATTTTGTCTGACTAAAAAGTCAATTTGATTGTTAGTTTAGAATTTGAAAAGAAAAAAATAGTCCATTGACTTTGTCCTCCTCTAATTTTAGTCCACTAACTATGATAATTACCACATTTTATTGGAAAAATACTTCAACTAGGTATTCTGTGGCTGATTTTTTCAATTTTTGCCGGAAAATAACATGTGCATGGCACATGCAAGTAAATTTGGAATTTTTTTTATCCCACATGGCACTAAGGACTGACGTGGTAGAGGAGCTGGACGTATTTTCTGAGTAATTAAATTGCGTAAAAAAACAAGCTTTGCATTTAAGAAAATAAAATATATAATTCAATATATTAGCTTTGAAAAAAAAACATATTATCGACATAAAAAAAATATAAAAACATAAAATTATAGATATTTATAAATAATTATTTTATAAATACTTATAAATTATAAAAATAATTATAGATTATAAAAATTATTTATTAATTTGTAAATAATTATAGATTATATAGATAAAAAATACATAAAAGTTATAGATAAATATAAATAATTTTATTTTATTTTGTCATAAATAATTATTTAATTTAATTACATATAAAAGATAAAAAATACATAAAAATATAGGTAATTATAAATACTTATAGATTATAAAAAGTAAATTTTTTATTTTATAAATAATTATAAATTATAAAAAAATTATTATTTTATATAATATAAAGTTAAATAAACACCCTCTTCTTGCCCCTAGTAGAGGGGGGCGACAACGCCCCTCTACTGGGGGAAGCGAAAGTGGTCAGGGAGGTGGGGGGAGGGGGTGTAGGGGATTATTTTCTTAAAAGGTTTATATTAATTATGTAATGATTTTATTTTATAATTACGTATATATTTATATACAATAAGGTCATGTTGGAATCTTGGTGTATGAAAATGCCACGTAACACATGTGTATTTTATAATTATGTATATATTTATATTTATCGACAAATTGCCTTCGAAAATCCCCTAAAAATCAGATGCAATTGACGTACTTTTGCAATATAGTATTAGTGAATTAAAATTGAACAAGAAAAAAGTTAATGGACTATTTTTTTTGTCCCTTATAATCTATTTAGCAATTCTTAAATGTAATATTGTATTTGATAATAAAGTACGTATTCATTTTGGCAATATGTATGTTTGTTATACTCACTATTCGTTGTTAAATTGTTTTAACATTACAACAAATGCTAGCAAACTAATCAAACAACCTATGTAGTTGGGTTGCGCATTGGATGACAGCTATGCAACCAAATTTTGACGATTAGATCTGAAATACTCCAAATTAAGGACTTTCAGATAAGGCGTTAAGAGTCCTATTGAGACTTGCACTAAGAGTTGCGACCATTGGATGAGTATTGCATTTTGTTGGCCACAGACATTGGATGTCTGTTCAACTTTAATGGGTGGTTGAAAAGGTTGTTAAGTGGTCTAAACTAACTCGGGAGGAATCATCACATGAAAGCCTTTTTGAAGATTGGTTGGTATGATTGATATTCGCCGACTCCGATAGTAAATCATGACAGTTGTATACATGTGATAGCTTTATCTTGGGTTTGGCAATAGATGATTGTGTTCTTTATATGGTTTCTATAAACCTTGTCCAGTACAGTCAGAGCATATAGTTAGGATGGTGGGTTCCAAAATAGAATTCGTCACATGTCAGTCTATGACAATTGAGTCTCCTATGCATCTAAACTGTTTGAGTGTGTGACAATACTGATTGATCGAATAGAAAATAATTTTATATGTTGATCAATAGAGTAAATGTGTCTCTAGTATTGAGTATAACTGTTTAGTCCAGGATGGAACCACGCCCAATTCTATGTCATAGATTTAGACCAAGAGACAATTGATGGAAGGACCTTATTTATATGGTACTCGAAAGCCTAAATGTTCACGCTAATATTCACCATGTATCTAGTGTCATGAACTGTTGTTAGACAGTTACCTATGGTGACAGGCGTTGCTAAATTATGGGTTAATAAAAAATAAGCAATTGAATTAGATCTAATTAATTAATTATGTTGAACATAAACCCAAGTCTAGCTTAAGATTAACTTAAAAAGTCGCGCACAAATCACTATAAAAGTGGTAGAATTAATTTAAAATTAATTCTAGAAGAGATGAATTAGTTTAATTAGATTAAATTTAATTAATGAAGAATATAAACAACTGAATCATTTATCGAGAAAGTCCATTTATTGAATGACCCAACGTTTAATTAATTAGGCTAATTAAATTTGGGCATACATATTTAAATTAATGGGATTAATTTAACTGAGTTTTGTTAATTAATAAATTAGATCTCTTAAATTAGTAGATTTAGGCTTATATTTATGTAATTGAATTAAGTAAACTTGCGGACTTATGTTGGGCTTTAAAATTAATTAGATGTATTTAAATATTCATTAGAGTTATATTCGACTTGATTTAATTTAATGATTAAATTTAATCAAGCTCGGTCAAATAAATTAGTAGTCCTAGCCGGCTACACCTTAAGACCAAGTGAAGGAGGAGTTCAGGGAGGAGTGGTCGAGGGCTCTCTCTCACTTGGCCACAACATCACTTACGCACAACTTTGCATTAGTTAGTTATCTGGATGATAACTAGATTTTTGAAAAAAATAGTTTATGATAACACAAACTCTCTTCCATCTCTAACTACTCGTGTGTGATAAAATATGTGTGATTGAGTGTGAAGGAAGCAAGAAAGCAGCCATTGTGGAGTAAATAACTACAAATTTTGTATATGTTGCCAATCAAAAATTTATGCAGCTATGCAAACGATATAAATATACATTGGTATAACCTCCTCTAACAAACTAACAAAATATTGTTGCAGAAAAGGACAAAAATGGTTAAAACAAATCTACCCCGAATCTAATAAAACTGCAAAAGAATTTTCGGCGACCTCATGACATGCGACCTGGGAATGAGTGGAAGGTTCTTGGACCTCAAAATTAGCGACCTGGATTTGGACTTCATTTCGACCGGTGGATGAGGTAGCGACCTCATTAGATGCGATCTCATTGAGACTGGCAGGTGAGGTAGCGACCTCATCAGATGCGATCTTCGGGCGATTTGGTCGAGAGGTCGAACTCTCAACAGCCCCTCCACAAGTTGGACGTGGTTCGATCGAGAACAAACCCAACTTGGAGAGTAAAGTGTTAAAGGAAGATAAAGGCAACACCTTGGTGAACAGGTCGGCTAGCTGCAGCGAACTCCGTAAGAAAGAGGGAGCGATAAAATCTTCTTTATACGCATAAGGAATCAAGTGGCAGTCCAGTTCTATGTGTCAGGCCAGGATGTGCAGAGCCGCCTTGTTATCACAAAATAGTTCAATGGGTAGAGAGGTAGAAACACCAAGATCAGGTGGGGGGGGGGGCAAGCATACTCTGCGACATACTAATCCACAACCCTATTGACAGCTTGAGTGGAAGCGTCTTTCGCTAGTTGGCGAAGTGCTTTGGGAGTTATCTAGATTAGCAGTGGTGGAGGTGGAACACCAAAACTTCCACGATCTTGCTATTCCCGGCCGTTCATTTGTGCATCCTGAAGGTTGTGAGCATGTAGGTTCTCTTGGATGTAGCCTATGTACACATGGTTCTCTCCTCCTCGTTTGAGCTTTGCGTGTCCCACATTCCCACTCCTAGCTCGTGATCGAGTATTCATCTCCAATGTTTAGATCAAGTTTCCCATAGACGGCGCCAAACTTGATGGAGGAAAAATAAAACTTGAAATTGAAACACGCCAACCTCTTTCACACGCTAGAAATTAGTCTTTTTCCCTAAAATTTCTATTTTCCTTTCAAAGTCCTTTTTACAATGAAATTTGGAGATATTTATGCTACTCTAGCAATTAATACTAGGGGGTGTAAAATCAATTCTACCCGCTTACCTACCACTAATTTGCGGATACAATTCAACGACAAGATCAATGTGACAATAACAAAATAACTTAAATTGTATGCATTGATCACTTGTTGCTGTTTATGGAAAGGATTCGATTTTCTTTTACGTCCCACTTTGATTTAGCTTCTTGTCTCCACAAACATGGTATCTTTCAGGCATGTTTGTGCTGTAAACATTAGAAGAAAATATCGTTTTATTAATACGAATTCTAGAAAGATAGTTTGCAACGGGGTATTGAAAAGTACAATCTACTTAGCATCCTGCTACTTAGTTGGTGCATTGTGTACTATCCTATCATATATGAAATAATCTAAACCACCACAATCTATTTTTCCAAGAAAAAACCAGAACAAATATGTCATCAGCTAAGTACTATAATTCTAAACTTAAATGATTGTGATTTTATAAGTTATAACTAAAATCATTCTAAGTGAGAGATCTATAATTAATGTGGAAAAAATATTACAAGAAATTATATACTTTTCTCAATGATGTTAGTTTTCATTTTTCATTGGGAAAAGCCAAATTTTGTTTAGAATTAAATTAAAATTTGTTAAGAGATATATATATATATATATTAGTACAACCTATATTATTTCAACAAAGATTTTTTAATAAATTATTAATTGAAACCTTATTCAATCATAAACATTAACTTTGAAAATCTTGCATTCATATCATAAGACACTTTCAATTTTCTTAAACTACTTTTGGAACTATGAAAGTCAATTTGAAATGTTTATAACAAGTTTGGTCCTAATGCTATATTTTCATTTTTAATGTTTAAAAACATATGGAATTCATATATAAACAAGTGGATTTCTTTCTTATTTAAATATTATATTTAATAATTTTAATTGAGTAATTTGCCTTTCTAAACAGGGAGGTAAATATTTTATTTCAAAAAACAAAAAGGGCTAGGTAATTTATTGGTTTGCAATATGACAAGGAACTAAATTACATTAAACCCCTTTGTTTGATTTATCTACATATCATCAAATTTTCTATGGATATGAGTTATACTTCGTGTCTTGTCCAATACAATGCCTATTCTGCTTTTATAAAATATAAAGTGACTTACCAAAAATCTAATAACTTTGTCAAGGATATCATTGTATTGCTTAAAAACGAAGCAAATCTTGTATGGCCAATTCAGGGACCAAGATTTCTATTCAGCACGGACACACCTATATGGCTTAATGCAATTTATTCCATGTGATATTGTAAATGAGCTGATTATTTATCTATAAAGAAAAAGAAGCAATTTACCCTCCTGTGTTAATTATAGTTAAGTTGAAGCAATTTACCCCCTTGCTACATTTTGAAAAGCACAAGAGGATAAATTGCTATTTTTTTTTTGTGTGATAGAAATTAATTTGTTCATTTACAATATCACAGAGAGTTGCTTGTATTTTTTTGCATATGTATATTGTAATATTCTAATCAATATGATACGAAGCTACATCGTTCTACAAAATACAACATCAGTGGCCCATAACTGTAGCAAATATAACAATCACATAATACTATTCGAATGTACTGTAGCCCAATCTTTTTGTCCTTTTAATGGACATTATTTCAACTCCACAAATGATATGATAGACTAATTTTCCACCACCATAATTACCTTTATTCATCATTGGAAGCATCATCACCCAGTAACGCTATTGAATCGGTCGACATTGTTTCCCAAATTTGATCATCGTTCCATGAAACCTGAGGTGATTGAGAAGGCCGACGAGGAATTTACAAATTCTCGTTCCCATTTTCAAGCATCTTCACTACTTCACTCATAGACGGGCGATCAACTGGACTCATCTGTATGCACCATAGTCCAACAATCGTCATATTTTTGGTGATTCTCCTTGCATCCTCATCTTCATCAACATCATCATCATCGTCAATTTCGTCAGCATTTCCAGTCTCAATGTCATTGCCTTTATTGAAGTGGTCGTAGATCCAATATGGGAAATATCGACTAGATTCATCTTTATCCGCCACGATATCCCTCTTTAGGCCTAGCATTTCCATTAGCAACATTCCAAAGCTGTAAACATCTGCCTTATACGATACTTCACCAATGTTTCTGTTGATCAGTTCAGGAGCCACATATCCTATCGTTCCTCGAGCAGCAGTTAAAGTCACTGTAGCTTTCTCGGTGGAGTAAAATTTAGCAAGCCCGAAATCAGAGATTTTAGGGTTGAAGTTATCATCAAGAAGTATGTTATGAGGCTTGATGTCAAAATGCAAGATTTGGATGTCACAACCTCGATGCAAATACTCAATCCCACGAGCTACTCCAACCGCAATCTCATACTTCTTCACCCAGCTTAGCGAATTAGTTCTTTCTCGACTCATGATATACTTGTCAAGTGAACCATTAGTCATGTAATCATATACAAGGGCACGTTTGGATCTTTCAGCACAGTATCCTACGAGGTTAACAACATTTACGTGGTGGATCCTTCCAATGGTTGCAACTTCATTGATGAAATCTTGCCCATTTTCTTTGGGTTTGTTGAGTACCTTAACTGCAACATCACGGCCGCTGCGGAGCTTTCCTTTGTAAACAGAACCATAGCCTCCTTCACCTAGTTTTTCTCGAAAACCTCTCGTCGTTTTCTTTATGTTTGAGTAGGAGTACCGGATTGGCAGGAGGTTGTTGTTACTTTGTAGGAAGCCTTCTATTATCTCAAACTTTGACAAACGTTGTGTTTTCCAAAGTTTATGGATTAGAAGCACCAACATGCAAGGCATTCCAATTACGATCCTTAGTGCAACTGTGCACACTAAAAAGAATAATATTGGCATGATCAGCATACTTACACTTAAAGTGCATATATAGGGAATAATAGTTGTTGAAGAGAGGAGTTCATGGGAACTATTTAATCAAACAAAATCAGGTAAACGATGCATCCCCAAGTGTTGACAGAATCCAATTGGGTTTTCCTTGATCTAGATTTAACACTCTCTTCTAATCTAATTACGAGTGTGTTCGATACAAACCTGTCTAGATGAACTTGAAGAATAAGAAGGATATGCAAAAGATCATCAAGGGGCATATTAATCTTAAACTCATTAAGCCTAGAGTCTCTGTTCACAGTAATCTTGATTTTTTGGTAAGAAACTATGGTGAGATAAAAAGAGGTAAACCCAGGTTACTAATAAACTATCTAGGTATTAATAAAATACTAGAATTTTATGGCTATTACATCACACGTAGGCTTGTCAATGAGTAGGGCATTACCCTACGCAATGGGTAAGAGACCCTACCCTACCCTAAACCCATGAAATTAAATGACTGGGTATTAAGGTCTAATACCCTAAAATATCCAAAGGTATGGTGATGGTTTCATACCCTAAAATACCCATGGGTATTGATATAGTCTAATGCCCAAAGATGTTCATTTATCCATTACTTAAAAATTCAATTTGTAATTTTTTAGTAAATCAATCAACTAAATTTATTTAATATTTTAAAAAATAAATAGTATATAATTATTTAATTAGAGATTTTATTTATGTTAATTACTTATTGAAATTTTGACCAAATATCTTAGAGCTTTTCATATTGATTTCGTAATCACTCAAAATTAATTTTATGATGAAATTACGCAAAATTTAACTTGACATGTAATAAATAAAAAGAATACGGACGAAATGTAATTTAGTTAAATTTGAGTAATATACGGAATAAGTAAAATTTGTTTAAGTCAAATTATTAAAAATTCATCAAATCAAAGTTGACTGGAAATGCAAATTCAAATTATACTTTAGATATTTAAATGAAAGTTAGACATATTATACTTAATTTTAATTTTATTTTACCAACTCTTGTGTCTTCATTCTTATTTTGAACTTGTCTCAATTTCATGATCAGTTAATAATATCGGTCCTTTATTTGAGCAAGTTTAAGATTCTTATCTAAAATAAATATTGGTCTATCATTTGAAAAAAATCAAGTTCATTATTTAAATTTCAAAGATAATCAATTTGCACCTATTGAAATTTAAGTAATTAATTTTAATTTATCTCCAATGGGTTAGGAAAATCTGCTAATAAGTCAATTTAGTAACATAATTGTTTGACTTGAATGTAAATTTAAATATATTGTAAAAGAGACAAAATTAAGTGGACCTCAAATAGTTATAACCCAAATTCTACCCAATTCTTTTGGGTATAATTTGATAAGACCCTATGAGTATATTATAGGGTAGGGTATGAAGAAATTGTTATGGGTATTTGTTGAGTTTGGGTCCAGGTAGAGCGATACCCGCCCATTGACAAGCCTAATCCCAGGTAGAGAAGAGTTAACTGACTGGAGTAAAGGTGCTAAAGTGTTTTTCAAGTTTGATTGCAGATATTGGTTTTATTATATTAAGATGCAAGATGATTGAAAGAAATATATTGCATTTTTCACACCACAAGGACAATATATTTGAAACATACATCCTATAGGACTTGCTAACGCACCCCAGATATGTCAAAGGAAAATGGATATTCTTTTAAAAGATTGTCTTGAGTTTATGTTTGTATATAGACGATATTTTTATTGCATCTAAAATTATACAGGATCATCATAAACATCTTTAAATATTTTCTAATGTATGTCATAGAAAGAGCTTAGTGGTTGCTAAAAAGAAAAACATTATAGTTGTCAATAAAATTGAATTTCTAAAACTTCTTATTGACAAAATAGGTAATAAGTTGCAGGAACACATTGTGGAGAAAATTCGGAATCTTTCTTATATTTTTAAGGTTTAATTATATTTTGCTATCTGAACTATGATCATTTTGCACTTTGTCATCAATTTTTTTTTTTTTTTTTTTTGTGTCTACTCACCATCTCAACTTTAGAAGTTTTGAATTTTGTCATTTATAACTATTTTTCAACTAAATTTTCTATAAAAAAACCAGCACATGCAGTGCACATGTAATATTTAAAGGTTATGTGATGCGATATTTTTTTACGTATGCACACCTTGTGATATTTTTGTGGTAGAAAAATTAAAAATAAAAAATAGTCATACATGGAATTGCAAATTTCACAAAGTTGAGATAAAAAAAAAAGTTTCAACGGCAAAGTGTAAAAACGGGCATAGTTTGGATGGAAAAATAAAATCCATCCTAGTCTTAAAGATAAGTAGCAATTTCAAAGCTTCTTGGAAGTTGTTGATCTTGTAGAAATCTTTAATAAGAATCTTGCAAAATACATAAAGGATTTCAAACCACTCTTGAAAAAATAGAAAGTTCAAAGTGAAAATGGGAGGAAATTCACACCCAAAAGATCCGTGAGCTGAAACAGGTTTTCGATAACCTACCAAAGCTTGCCGTGCCACATGACGAAGATGAATTGGTAGTCTATACTGACGCCAATGACTATAGATGAGTAGCAATGCTCATGAAGAAAATGACTACTAGTGAAGAACCATGAAGATATACAGGAGGGTTGCTCACTGAACAATAAACCAAAGTTCGGCATATCAATGAGAAGGAGTTCTTTTCTATTTGGAAATCGTTTAAGAAATGAGCTATGTTCTTACTAGCCAAAGAATTTACTTTAAAAGCTGAAAATATGAATGTTAAAACTCTTAAAAATAAATTTGAATAAAAAATCTAGAAAGCTCATATTTTTAGATGGCAATCTGAACATAAATATTATTGTTATAATATTATTATTAAATCTCATGAAAATATTCTTGTAGATTTCTTAACAAAGGATAGAGGCATCTGAAACAAACTCTATTATCATAAGGCTCAGACATCTTAGGGAGAATCCTGAAGAGTTTGATAGGAAATTTGGACAGTTGATGGTTAAAGCCCAAATAGCTAAGTAAGTCCAACAAGCTAATCTTGACATTGTCCTGATCACCATCTGAAGCCAAACTTGCTTCTAGCTTGTAATGTAACAACTTACTAGAACAAAATCGAAAGGAATCACCTTCAATGATGGCCCGAGAGCATGGCTCAAAACTTGAAGTTAGAGAACAAGGCTCTAAATTTCTTGTGGCAGATTCAAGTACTGCTTGCATGAGGCCATCATCGGACCGGGTGAAAATTCCTGATAATTCAAGTCAAACCCAGCACCTTTAGGATAAAAAAAGTAGAGATTAACCTAAAGTCGATGACAGACACATCTAAGGTTAGTAGTAATAGTTTAGTATCTTCTGTTTTTGCTTGGCAGGTGTACTTGAGAATGTGAAAAAACTTGGTTCCCGCAAAGGAGTCAACCCAAGCAAGACCGTAGTAGAAGGATCCAAAAAATATAAGCGAATTGATGCCCGAGGGATCGAAATCAAAAGAAGTTCAAGAATGGTATAATTTTGGAGCTCTTACTTCAGTTCAGATTATCTTCCCAGGATTTTCAAAAATCTCAAAAGTTCCAGAATGGATTACCATGGACGCATGGTAGAATAATCCCCACCCCAAATGATGAGAAATCTTAGAGCTTAAGAGACTTGAAAATTTGAAGGAAAAGGGTCTCATTCGGCATTTCATTACATCAAATTGACGTGACATGGTAGCATTAAATAATGTTAAGGCTATCATACGAGAAGCTCCCCTGATATCATATGATGATATATATCCACTTGAAGAGTTTGGCAATATTGGGTTTGTCTCCCTTAGATGGACAAAGTGAAATATTCGTTTTAAATATTTTTAAATAAAGAAAACAAATCCTTCCTGTTAAACTCTATGACAGGAAAAAGCGCGAAGTTCACAGAAAGCTTGTTCGAAAAGAAAAGGATGCTCGTTTTGGAGAATAAATGCTTCCAATAGAAGCCACAAGGAATAAGGCATGCAGCATGATGCATGTTGGACAATGGCATAATCACATATGCCCTTATTGTGAAAAATAGAAAAAGCTTTTGTTCGGCACGAAGATTTGGGTAACCCAACAAAAACCCAAATCAAAACCAGAAAAGGGTAAGAGAAAGGATTTTTATAACGTGAAGGAAAAACCTCAAGATATAAAAAATCAAAAGGAAGACTATCTATAGAAGAAGACAAAGACGTCAACTGTAAAATATGAGAAGGACACTAGCTGGCTAGCAAATGACCAACAAGCCATGATGATCGCAGCTTGAAGAACCAAATTAGGTGATAAAGGCAATGACATCATCTAAAATAAGTTTGAAGTTCGTGATAGAAGTCTACAGGCTATTATAAATAAAGAGATAGGAAGTAGATGATATCAGCTTCTCTAATTCTTCAGAAAATAAGTCGAGTCTTTAGAATTTCAGTTGTTAAGATTTTTAAGTGTATGGTGATGTCCCCAAAGAGTAAAGTAATCATTTCTATAAGAGGTTAAATAGTTGTCTCCTCCAATAGAGGAATATATATCTATGTAATATTTCACATATTCCTTCAACAAATTAAAGGCTTCTTTTCAATCTAACAGCCTCACCTCGAAGGTCCATTGACTAATTCTCTAATCAGTAAACGACCTTAGGAACGCCTCAAGATTTAATTTACCAGCAGCATTAATTAAGAACTAGAAAGGTTCAATATTTATAACCAATAAATTCTTACAAAAATTTTATTTAAATTAGATTGTGTGTTTCCCACAATATAATCAGTCACTCTGACTAATAAATTATGTTGTGTTGCCACTAATTATTGAACGGGATAATTACACTTTTAGTACTCAAACATTACAACTTATTCGATTCTGGTCTTCCAACATAGGCCCGTTACAATTTGATCCTCAATCATTCATTTTTTTTACATTATTCAAAATTTTATTAAGTCACTATATTGGAGTGCTCTTATGTCCTAAGATAGGAAACGAAATAGAGTTATGCTGATTATTGCTGAAGGAGCCAAGTACTTACAAACTATCTACTGCAGTAGTGTGATTGGAGGAAGCCCGTAAAATCGATAATTTGAAATTTTCATGAACAAGATAGTCAAAACAAGGTATGAATTTATAAAACTAGGTTTAATTTTATTTTGAAAGCATGTTGGGTCAAATTGATAGCATAGAGATGACTAATTGATTTTTGCTATATATATATAAATATAAACATATATATATATATATATATATATATATTCCTAATAAAATATTTTTGTAAAGAATATGAATCCCTTCTTTAGAATTGTATTTGCCTCTTTATTGTATTTTAATTGAAGATATTGTTTATCCTAAAATTATATGAAGATAGTTTGAAGAAATTAGAACTACAGAATAGTTTTTTCAATTTTCAATAAGGATTGTCTATTTATAACCGATTCTTAATTATCATTAAAAAGTTCTCGAACAATAATATAATATAATTAAAAAAATATACTTATTATGTTTTCTTATTTATTGAAGTTATAGCTTAGCATTTTTCATATGTAGTTCATTTAGAATTTTCTTTTTCTTATCACAATTCTTTTTTATATGCTCACGGAGACCGCGTGCAACAACGACTAGTTTATTATTAAAAATTAAAAATACTTTGTAAGGGTACAAATATGAAAAAATGCTAATTTTCTTCACACTTTTATATGCTATATAGATTTTAATTTTGTATTATTCTTTATAGTATGGATACATAAAAAGAAATAACATAAAAGAAATGAAAATAGACAAATTAAGAACTCACCAAAGACGAACTGAAGAATCCAAAGAGTGCCTGCATGCCAAATATACATTGTAATTATTAGAGTAGAAGAAAGAATTATGTAATATCTGAATTTAAAAGAACTGTCATCAAACTCAAACTACAGTTCATATCTCCCTCCAAAAAAATAAAAAATTACACTTTTGTTTCTTTAAATTGGAATCAATTGAAAAATATTTCATCTTATTTTATAACAAACAAAAAAAATTATGCACGTAAATAGAATAAAATGTGCCACACTTACTAGTATAAGATAAAAATATTAGTGTAAAATCTACTGTTGAATTTGTAAAAGATTTAGCTGCAATAGATACTCAAAATCTACTGATGAATTTTGCAATATTCTAATTATAACTACGACATATGTTTAAATGGCTATTTTTCTTACTCTATGAATTTGTAGTTAGTCATATTTCTATTAATGCGGAGTTTGATTTACTGTGGATATTAGATGCACCCACATTGAAAATATAAACAATTATGTACACATATAGAATGTGCCACACTTCTTAGTATATATAAAAGATAGTTAAAGAATACTTACAAGAAGCTGCAATGGCGAACCAAAGTGGCATGCGACCTGTGTGTTCATAGAAAGGACATTTTATTTGTATTTTAGCATATAATTAAAATTGGTGTAAAAAAATTATCATAAACGAACTTCACATCAGTAAAACTGTGTCCGCAACAGCAGAAATAGATGTAATGGTTGTTTATCTTTCTATGCATGAAAAAAACAACTATCATCTTACCGCAATATAGAGGATAAAGATATAGTGTAGGCCATGGGGAAGCAAAAGCGATGCACTGCACTTCAGCATAATAACATAGAGCTCGTATAGTGGATGACTCGGCTATGGTCCCTGCACACATGATCCATGAAAGTTCAAAGCCATATAGCAGAGAGCTATGGATTTCTGAAAGAGATAAACTCTCTTCGTCCTTAACTGGCATTGAAGTCATCACTATGCGTTCTATTGTACACATATCCATTACATATGAACTATTCAAGGGACCGAACTTTATGTATGTTCGCCTTCTATTGGTAGAGTCGATGAAACTATTGTTTCTGCTGGAACAATGATCAATTTCCAGCAAACCAGAACTATTCACAGGATAAGGGCAGCTCATAAAAGTAATAGACCTTGTTATCTTGTAAGAGCTTCCAAAGGGATCAGTTATGTTGTTGGGAGTCCTTGTATGATAAGGATAACCAGAATAAAAACCGTAGAAACCA
>NC_026145.1:2486929-2587920 GCF_000512975.1 Sesamum indicum
GTTCGTTATGCCAGCATCAACAAGGCGAATGGTGTAGTTGGAATAATTGATCGCTTTCACAAGGTGTCTGTGAGATTTAAGATATACAGAGGCGGTATTGTTTTCACATTCTAGTTCATAAATGGGACTGCCGCAGTGTTTTGGATCATCTTTCAGTCTGAAAGGGTTGCTAATATTGCGAATACTGCCACAGGAAGAAGGTGGGCATTGGTGATTATGCTCTCCATAGGATGTATGAAGGAAATAGGCCATAATCAAGCAAGTAAGAAACATGATTTTGCAGGGGGGGTTTGAGAGGTGAATTATGAAGAGAAGATAAGAGGGAAGACTGGACTTGTGGAATATGAAGAGAAGATGCGAAAGGAAGACTAGTCTTGGTCGTCCTCTCGTCCCAATAATTGAGCAATGTTGTCAAGTTCGTGATACTGAATCATTCAAAGAGACAATGAAAGCAGGGCCCTGGAGTAATTAAAGTTCAGTAAAGTATTTCTTGGTTGCTTCCTTCTAATAAATGCAGACAATTTAAGAACAATTTCCACAGAGGCAAACTCTCATCCACCAGTTTGATATAATCGCAAGAAGAAGTAGCCTTATCCATTCGTCATCCTAAGGAGATACAGAGAAGTTTTGCAAAATTCGAAATGTCTGTATTACTTATCTTTGCGTTTTTCATTTTGTTCTTCCCACTGCTTGGAGTACGAACAGATGATTGTATGCCGACGAGATGCAGGAAAGGTGGCCCGTTAATTCAGTCTCCTTTCAGGCTTAAAGATCAACACCCAGAATATTGTGGCTATCCAGGTTTTGCTGTATATTGTGATGAGAAAAATGATACTGTGCTTGTACTGCCTCTCTCTTTAAAATTTGTAGTGAAGAAAATCAACTATGTGGATCGATTGGTTCAGCTTTACGATCCTGGAAAATGTCTTCCCCAGAAGCTACCATATCTAAACTTATCCGTCTCCCCGTTCCATTTTTTAGACACTGATAACATATTTGATGTCAATCTATTCAACTGTTCAGTTCAAAAAATATATTTAGGTAACGTCATTTCTTGCCTTAGTGATTCCAGCCATTATTTCTACGCAATCGATTTGGATGGCTATGATCAATGGGATTTGACTTCTTGCACCAGCATTCACAAAATTTCATCTGTTCCATGGTATGTATTTGATGCTACCGATCTGCACTTGGCCTGGTCTGAACCAGCATGTGACATCTGTGAACGTCGCGGACAAAGATGCAACTTAAAAAATTACAGTAGCGGACGTCCAATCCAGTGCATAGACAAAGTGAATACCGATCCAGGTATGTCATTCATCCCAAAGCTAAGTTGGATGCTATCTTTCTTTCCAGGAACATAGTTCTGAAGCAAACTTTGTGTTTTGCTTCTGTGGGTCACAGGAGGATCAAACAAGCCACTGTTTCCAGGTGACGATTTCCTTTTCCACTCGAAGCTTTAAATTTTCCTGATATTTTATATTTTCCTTATAAGGGGATGTGCTGAAAATCTTTGATTTTTATCATTCTGTTATACAGGTGCAACGTTGGCTTCTGTTCTTGTTGTGACAATATTCGCAGCTCTCTTGCTGCTTTACAGATCAATTAGAGTGAACAAAGAGAATGAACTGAAAATCGAGAAGTTTTTGGAAGATTACAGAGCCCTTAAGCCCACTAGATTCTCTTATTCTGATGTACGAAGGATCACTAATCAATTTAGTGAAAAACTGGGTGAAGGAGGCTATGGAATTGTGTACAAAGGAAAGCTGTCGAACGAAATAAATGTTGCAGTGAAGGTACTCAACAATTCCACGGGAAACGGAGAGGAGTTTGTCACTGAAGTAGGTACAATTGGGAGAATACACCACATCAACGTAGTCCGGTTGGTGGGCTTTTGTGCCGAAGGATTCAGAAGAGTTCTCGTATACGAATTCCTGCCAAATGATTCACTGGAAAAGTTCATTTTCCAAGCAGATCTCAAGAGAAATTCCCTTAGTTGGCCAAAGCTCCAAGATATTGCACTAGGCATCGCCAAAGGCATCGAATATCTTCACCAAGGATGTGATCAACAAATCCTCCATTTCGACATCAAGCCCCACAACATATTATTGGACCACAACTTCATTCCCAAGATCTGTGATTTTGGCCTAGCCAAGCTCTGCTCCAAGGAACAAAGTGCAGTAACAATGTTGAGAAAGGAATCAAGAAGTAAAATCAAAATGAAAAATGATCTTGCAGCTGGTTTTACAGAAGAGAAGTTCTGTATATGTATATTCAAGGAAGAAAAAAAAGCCTCTTATATACAAGAAGACCCAACTAACAATAACAACCACTTAGTTGTCAATATACTTAACGGATAGATGAAAGTGCTGCTGTAAAACACGACTTAGCTAACTGAAGGAAAAGAAAGAAAAAAAATAAAACAGAGTCTGAAGTATTCTGCCTTTTATTCCTCTGCTTGTGGCTGCTGTTCTTGTGGGGAGTATGGATGGGTTTCATCACCCCCCCCGCAAGATAGACTTGGGTTGAGGGTGACCAAGGATAGCTTGGACCGCAAATGGAGGAAAGAGTTGCAAGACAATGATTTTGTAAAGGCGTCTGCAATTTGTTGTCTAGACACCACATAAGTTGGTTGGATCAACCCTTCCTTGAACTTGTTACGCACCACATGGCAGTCTATTTCCAGGTGTTTCGTCCTCTCATGGAAGACTGGATTTGCAGTTATGTGAAGTGCGGCTTTATTGTCGCAGTAGAATGGAATGGGAGTCTTGACATTAACACCGAAGTTCTTCAGAAGGTACACCAGCCATGTGACTTCACAGGTGGTAGTAGCCATACTTCGGTACTCGGCTTCAGCGGACGATCTGGCCACCGTGGTCTGTTTCTTGGTTTTCCAGGATATGGGAGTCTCTCCCACAAAAATACAGAACCCTGATAAGGACCTTCTTGTCTCTTGGCATGCAGCCCAATCTGCATCACAAAAAACTTTGAGTGAAAAATCAGTAGTTGAGGGAAAATACAAACCTGTTGAGATGGTGCCTTTCAAATATCTGACAACATGAATTGCTGCCTCCCAATGCTTCTCACAAGGATGTTGAAGGTGCTGGCTTAATTGTTGTACAGCGTAGCACAGGTCTGGCCTGGTGAAACTCAAGTACAACAATCTGCCAACCAGTCTTCTATACCTGGAAGGGTCAGTGAGAGCAGCCCCTGTGTCAACTGTGAGCTTCAGTCCAGGAGGCAATGGAGTGGCAACATGCCTGCCATTGTTGAGCCCAACATCCTTTAGAATATCTTGAGTATACTTGCGTTGAGTTACCACTAAACCTTCAGTGGATCGTGCTAACTCAAGTCCTAGGAAATATTTAGCATTTCCCAAGTGCTTAACTGTAAAAAGGTCATCTAAGTAATCTTTAACAGTGATTATGGAGCTTTCAGAGGCAGCAGTGATTAGTATATCATCAACATAAATCAGTAATGCAATGAGGCTAGTGTCAGTTCCTTTTATAAACAAGCAATGATCATGACTACATTGTTCAAAACCAAATTCTCTTATCTTGTTAGTGAATTCTTCATTCCACTTTCTAGATGCTTGTTTTAAGCCATATAGGGACTTTCCCAATTTACAGACCTTGCCGTGTGGAATTTTATAGCCTTGAGGAGGCTCCATATATATATCCTCATCAAGAGTGCCATGCAAGAAGGCATTATTAACATCAAGGTGATGGATAGGCCATTTCTTTCCCACAGCCACAGCTAAGAAGAGCCTTACAGTGACTGCTTTTGCAACAGGTGCAAAACAGTCATTGTAATCCTCCCCTTCAACTTGGCTGTACCCTTTAGCAACTAACCGTGCTTTATACCTTTCGATAGTGCCATTAGGGTTAAGTTTTACCTTATACAGCCATTTGCATCCAATGGCTCTTTTGTCAGAAGGCAAATCTGTAATCTTCCAAGTTCTGTTTCTTTCAAGTGCATTGATTTCTTCCTGCATAGCCTTTCTCCAGTTAGCCTGCTCCTGAGCTTGTTTGAAGTCCTTTGGCTCCTGTATACTTGACAGATTCTCCACAAAACAAGAGTGTACATGTGACATATGCAAATTATTAGAATTTTCAGAGTTGTAGCACTCATAGTCATTCATCCAGCTAGGTTTGCTGGTAGGTCTGTTGGATCTCCTAGGTATGTGAGTATCAGCCTCAGGTTCTATAACATCATTAGCTAAAGGTTTATTGCTGGTTTCACTCTCATCTATTTGATCAATGACAGGCAAAGGACAAACTATGTCACTATTATCATCTTTGGAGGTTTTAAAGGGAAAAATGTTTTCATAGAACATTACGTCTCTACTAATATGGATATTCCCTGTGCTAAGTTCCATTACTTTATATCCTTTTATGCCATGGACATATCCTAAGAAAACACACTTCAAAGCTCTAGGTTCAAACTTTCTTTTAGAGGGTGAGGTATTAGTGATAAAGCAAAGGCATCCAAAAACTTTTATATGATCATAAGAAGGTTTGTGGTTGTAAAGTAACTCATAGGGTGTTTTCCAGTTTAAGACTTGAGTAGGCAACCTATTAACCAGAAATGTAGCCATTAGTAAAGCCTCAGTCCAAAATTTTAAAGGCATGCTAGCTTGAAACATAAGGGCTCTAGCTATTTGGAGCAAGTGTTGATGTTTCCTCTCAACCACACCATTTTGTTGAGGTGTGTGGATGCAAGTTCTCTGATGTATTATGCCCTTTTTATGGAAGAAGGTTTGACATTCCTTATTAACAAATTCAGTACCATTATCAGTTCTGATTCGTTTGATCTTGGCATCAAATTGAGTCATTATCATGTTATAAAATTGTTCAAGTTTAGAGAGGGTTTGAGATTTATGAATCATCAGGTAGGCCCAAGTAGTTCTGCTAAAATCATCCACTATTGTAAGCATGTATTCAAAATTGTTGATGGAATACTCCCTGTACGTCTCAACTCAACCACACCATTTTGTTGAGGTGTGTGGATGCAAGTTCTCTGATGTATTATGCCCTTTTTATGGAAGAAGGTTTGACATATTAACAAAACAAATTCAGTACCATTATCAGTTCTGATTCGTTTGATCTTGGCATCAAATTGAGTCATTATCATGTTATAAAATTGTTCAAGTTTAGAGAGGGTTTGAGATTTATGAATCATCAGGTAGGCCCAAGTAGTTCTGCTAAAATCATCCACTATTGTAAGCATGTATTCAAAATTGTTGATGGAATACTCCCTGTACGGTCCCCACACATCTACATGAATAAGCTCAAAAACAGATTTAGTTTTGGATTCACTCAGCAGAAAAGAGGTTCTGTGTTGCTTTGCTAATGGACATATTTCACATTTAATCTGTTGAATGTTGTTCTTATTACAAAGATTCATACGTCTCAATACATCTAGGTTAGTGTGTCCTAACCTATTGTGCCATAGGACTTCATTACACACAGCCTTACATTTGTTCATGTTACACATGCCAACAGACAAATTTTCTTCATTGGCAGAGGGGTTCAAACTAATATGTTTTGTCATGTGATGCTGAGGTTGTCTTTCTAACACATAAAGTCTCCCTCGTTGTTTACCTACAGCAATCATCCTTTTACTCTCAAGGTCCTGCAAAATACAAGTCTCATTTGTGAAATGAACACTAAGGTGATTATCATTACACAGTTTATTGACAGAGAGGAGATTATGCTTAAATGCAGGCACATATAGCACATTCTTTAGTATGATGTCTTCTGTAATTTGAACTTCTCCATAGAGTTTTACTTGTTGGCTAGTTCCATCAGGGAAATTAACAGAAACTTCATTATCAAGATTATGAAGGTATTTAAAGGCAGTTATAGATGCACACATGTGGGCTGATGCCCCACTGTCAATGATCCATAATTCAGAGGTGACAAGAGTGTTACCTGCATAACCTTGGAAATCAGAGAAGTTCGAACTCATCTGGCTGTTATTTTGGTCCTGCATGATCTTGAGCATTTCTCTCCTGATCATTTCTGAAAAATTAGTGTCAGGTTCATTATTCATGGTTGTCTGCAAACTGTTGGCTTGTTGATTCATTCTTGGGTTATTCATCCTTGTATTCGCAGGTCTGCTGCCAATTCTCCTCTGATCAGTCATGTTCTTGTACCAATCAGGGTACCCCACAAGTTCGAAACATCCCTCCTTTAAATGTCCCTTCCTTTTGCAGTGATCACATTGGAGTTGCCTTTTATCAACTGCAGGTCCTTTCTTGAAATTTGTCCTCATGTTGCTTTGTGGTTTTGTCTCAGAAATTTGGACCGCCATAACTCCTTCTTTTTCTACTTCAGCAAATTCAGAATTAACTTGTCTTTGTCTTTCAACTCGGTGCACCATGGAGTATGCTTTTGCAGCGGAAGGCAAAGGATCCATGATTAATATCTGGTTCTTGGTATGATCATAGACGTCATTGAGACCCATGAGAAATTGAATCAATTGGTAGGAAGCGTTTCTTTCTGACATTCTTTTGCTGGCTCCACAAGTGCACACAGGTAGGGGGTCTAAAGATCCCAATTCATCCCATAGCCTCTTGAGTTTTGTAAAATATGCAGCAACAGTGGAATTTTTCTGTGAGATGGATGCAATTTCCCTTTGGATTTGGTACAGGAGTGGACCATTGCTTTCACCAAACCGCATCTCGAGTTCAACCCACAAGTCCCTTGCTGATTCTGCGTACAAGAATGCTTCTGCAATCTCTTTTGATATTGAATTCAATATCCAAGAGACTACCATGTAATCATTTTTCTGCCATTGCTCAATGGCTTCTTTATCTTCCATCGGTTTTGTTTGTGTGCCATCAATGTAACCCAATTTTCTTCTCGCTCCAAGGGCTATCTTGATAGATCTTGCCCAAGACAAGTAATTGTTCCCGTTCAATGGTGCAGATACCAAAGAAATGCTACGATTATCATTTTCTTGAATGCCTACATCAGTGGAAATTCTCTCTTCCTTTTCTTCTTTGTCTGTCATTTCTTGTGTTGATTCTTGGTTCAAGAAATGAAGATGTGGTGTGTGGATAAGGTACAAACAGAATGCAGAAGCGGCAGAGTGTTTTGTTACACCCGCTCTGGTGCCATGTTGAGAAAGGAATCAAGAAGTAAAATCAAAATGAAAAATGATCTTGCAGCTGGTTTTACAGAAGAGAAGTTCTGTATATGTATATTCAAGGAAGAAAAAAAAGCCTCTTATATACAAGAAGACCCAACTAACAATAACAACCACTTAGTTGTCAATATACTTAACGGATAGATGAAAGTGCTGCTGTAAAACACGACTTAGCTAACTGAAGGAAAAGAAAGAAAAAAAATAAAACAGAGTCTGAAGTATTCTGCCTTTTATTCCTCTGCTTGTGGCTGCTGTTCTTGTGGGGAGTATGGATGGGTTTCATCAAACAATGACGGCCGCCAGGGGAACGATGGGCTACATTGCACCTGAAGTATTGTCGAGGACTTTTGGTAGGGTGTCGTATAAGTCGGATGTGTATAGTTTTGGAATGTTGTTGCTTGAAATGGTAGGAGGTCGGAAAAACGTCGATCATGAAGCAAATACCAGCCAAGTGAACTTTCCACAGTGGATTTATAATCATTTGAATGTAGGAGAAGATCTTTGGCAAAACATTGAGCAAGAAGAAGACAGAAGCATAGCAAGGAAAGTTACTATTGTTGGACTTTGGTGCATCCAATGGCATCCAACAGATCGTCCGTCCATGAAAGTAGCGGTTCAAATGTTGGAAGGAGATGGACATAATCTCGATATGCCTCCAAACCCCTTCCCAGCTACAAATGCGACCAGTTCTGCTGCAGGATTGCGCGGAAGACAGTATCATAATGGGTTGCCACTCATATTAGAATCAGAGTGAAATGCTTGTTTTCCTTCTTTTTTGTATACTAATAATTAACACATGCATTGCACGTGATTTATATTCTTATTTTCCTTCATGCACAGTCCTCTTTTCTTTTTGGGTTTTTCTGTTCTAACTTTATTAGTGGAGACGTCCTCATCTTTGTCATCAATATCAACTGATGTATTGACTTTGTGACTCATAAGTTCCAATCTCCGTCCGTCGCTAATGTCTTTCTTTTCTTTTTTCTTTTTTGATTTTCTAGTAGTTGTTTCTTTTTATTACCTTTTGTTATGACATTCTATCTCTCATTGATCACTTCTGTCTTTCTATTGAGTACAATGAGACATTAAAACTTTGTCAAAATATGTTGACTTGGTCATCTATAATATTTTGAATGATCTTCTCCTTAAAAAAATTAAAATTATTACATAATTATACATGGGGTCGTGGTTTCGGACGACGACTTCAACCTTTTTTTAAAAAAAAAAAAATTCAATTTGAGTTGCCATTTCTAATCGCAACTCGTAATATTTTTATTATACTATTTAAATAAATTATATTAATATAATTTATTTATTTTTTATTAATGAAAAAATAATTAACCCCACAATTATGTATCTATTTATAGGTGTACTCAACCCTTTCCTTAATAAGAGTTCATGTACCAATATATAATATGGAAAACTACAAATTATATCTCGGATAGGATTTATTCCAATTGAATCTTTATCCTAATATATATTTAGAAAATTCAAACTTTATTTTAAATATAAATGCATATTAGATCATGACTCTACAAACCCAACCAAATACTCAAGACGTTGAATATGAGAGAGAACAAGGACAGGACCAGAGTTGTGGAATGTGAAGAGAGATAATGGGAAGACTCAAACTTGCAAAGTATGAAGTAAAGACCCCGACTTGCGGAATATGAAGAGTAGATAATAGATCGTGACATCATTGAAAGATTAACTGATAATATTTAAAAAAATTAAATTTAATTATAAATAAATTATAGATTGAAATTTGAATAAAATTTTTAAGTTCATTATAATATTTAGGAGCAAATTATATTAATTAAAAAATTAAATAGAATGTACTGAATATTATAGAAAAAATTATAATTAAAAAAAATAATATATATAATTACAAAAGATAGGACTTGCAGGATGCGTGGAGAAAATAATGCAAAGACTCATGTTTTTACTTTCTACTATGAGGGATAATTTAATTTTTCGTACTTTACTATGTTATTATATTAATCTTTTTAGCATTTTATATTTTAGCCTCATCAATTTGGTCCCTTACGTTTGTTAACTACAATAATTATGAGTTTATTGGACTTCTATTAAGGACTTAGACCAAAGTAAATCTGAAAAGAAGGTTTTGGGCATGCTCTAATTACGGGGTAAATTTCAAATTAGTACATACTAGTTATTTTAAGATTCACCCAGTAATTAGAGCATGCGCAAAACTTTCTTTTTGAATTTATTTGGGTGTAGGAAGGTTTGAATTGAAGTTCAATTCCACACCCAAATATATTTTTGCCACGTTAACATTCTCATTAGAACGGACTCCGCTTGCCTCCCCCCCACAATGTGCCCCAAGAACATGACTTCATGTTGTGCAAAAGCACACTTCTCCTTCTTCACGTACAATTCGTTCTCCTTAAGTACTTGGAAAACTTGTCTCCGGTGCTTTTTTTACCTCTAAAGTCTTACTATACACCACAATATCATCCAAGTATACTACGACTGTACTCAAATTTGAGATAATGGAACTTGATTTCTCCTCTTATTTCAATCTTGGCTAATTTTTCTTTAATTCAACTCTCTAAAGCCTCTCTTATTTATTAATGTCTTTCAAACATAAAGTCTTTTGAAAAAATTTTGAGACCGAAATGTTGACGGTCTAAAGAGACGTGTTATGACTTCTTAAGTCTTTGTCCCAATTATGGAGGAAGATAAAATAGTCAAGCTCTTGGGTGGTGAATCATTGATAAAATGGAGACAAGCTTGTGGTTTCAACCACACAACCCCATCTTATGGGCAAAGACATTCATTTGAATCCTATCATTTGGTTCAAGTGTTTCTTGGATGCTTGCTTTTTATAACTGTGTCGATTTCAAGGACTGATTTATGAAGGAAAAATTTATAGTCACCATCAATTTTGCTATACACAAATATATTTGGCTTGATTTCAATGATATGATTACAATGCTGTTTTCTTGAGAGTCATCCTAAGGAGATACAGAGAAGTATATATATATATATGTATTATATTTATGTCTGAATTTCTTTCATTTTCTTAATTTGAATAAAATAACTTTATATATTAGTTTTAAGGTTAGGAATATTTATTACCTTCCAATAAGGTTACTTTTATATTCATTACTTCATATTAATTGATTTTTTTATTTATTGATTTGTATTAGTCATTTTTCAAATTATTTTAATAGTATAAATATACTTAATGAAAACACCAGGTTAAGTAGATAATAAAGTTTAGTATTCAATACTTATTTGTTTGGACAAAATATATAAAATTCCCCTGTATTTTAAAAAGTTAGCAAAAAACAACCTCCTATTTTGAGAATAGGCTAAAAACTCTCTCCTATTTTGTTTTAGTCAGCAAAAAACTCACATTCTGCTAACACCTAATGGGAAGTGGAACATACGCGCGTCTGGTGCATTTGGTGCTCATTTTCTACAGTTTAAGTTCATATTTAATGACACTTTGGACTAAAGTACCCCTTTATGGGTCTACATAAATATAAAGGACTTTTTGGCTTGTTTTGTGTCTTTTTTTTTTTTTTTTATTTATCCTCCTAAAAAAAACAGGTATTAAATTTTGCATATTAATTTAAATTCAAAATTTGATTAAAGTAATAATATAATTTTTAAATTTAATATTAAATTTAAAATATGTTGACTAATTCAAAATATACGGAAATGCAAGTTTCAAAATATTCACCCAGCTTGAAAATTTGTTCTAATATACAATGAAACTAAATTAAAGATACTACATTTAAATAACAATATCACTTAATTTTTATAACCAATACTTTTATTTTTGACTTTGTGACTTGTGGAATGTGAATAGAGATAATGGGAAGACTTAGACTTGTGGAATATGAAAAAAGATAATGGGAAGACTAGTTAGATTAGACTGATTTTTGTATATCATTGAAAGATTAACTGATAATTTTTAAAAAAATTAAATTCAATTATAAAATAAATTATAGATTGAAATTCGAAATAAAATTTAAAGTTCATTATAATATTTAGGAGCAAATTATATTAATTACAAAATTAGATAGGATGTAATAAATATTATAAAAAAAATTAAAATTAAATAAAAAATTTAATAATATATATAATATACAAAAGATAGGACTTGCAGGATGTGGAGAAAATAATGCAAAGACTCATGTTTTTACTTTCTACTATGAGGGATAATTTCATTTTTCGTACTTTTGACTATGTTATTATATTAACTTTTTTAGCATTTTATATTTAGCCTCATCAATTTGGTCCATTACATTTGTTAACTACAATAATTATGAGTGTATTGGACTTTAATTAAGTACTTACACCAAGTAAATCTGAAAAGAAGGTTTTGGGCATGTCCTAATTACTGGGTAAATCTGAAATTAAGACATACTAGTTATTTTAAGATTCACCCAATAATTAGAGCATGCCCAAAACCTTCTTTTCGAATTTATTTTGGTGTAAGAAGGTCTGGATCGAAGTTCAATTCCACATTCAAATATATGTTTTCCACGTTAACATTCTCATTAGAACAGACCTGTACTCAAATTTGAGATGATGGAACTTGATTTCTCCTCATTCCTCTTAATCTTTGCTAATTTTTCTTATTTATTAATGTCCGAACCTACAAAATATGGCCTTTTATTGTTAAAGTCCTTCCCAATTTTCCCTTTAAATTATTCTTTTTCATTAGATTTTACGGTCAAATTAACAAAAATTGCTAGAAAACTAAAGAAAATAACAAATACCAAGGACTAAAATTGATGGAGTACCAAAACTAATTTAATGGTACAATTAAAAATTTAATGGTACCAAAACTAAAATTGTCATTTTTTTTTATTTCTTTCAAACATAAAGTCTTTTGAAAGCATTTTGAGACCGAAATGTTGACTGTCCAAAGAGACGTTTTATGACTTCTTAAGTCTTTGTCCCAATTATGGAGGAAGATAAAATAGTCAAGCTCTTGGGTGGTGAATCATTCATAAAATGGAGACAAGCTTGTGGTTTCAACCACACAGCCCCATCTTATGGGCAAAGAACATTCATTTAAATCCTATCATTTGGTCTAGGCTTGGTTAAAGTCTTTCTTGGATGCGTGCTTCTTATAACTGTGTCAATTTCAAGGACTGATTTTACAATGGAGATACAAATATATTTGGCTTGATATCAATGATATGATTACAATGTTGTTTTCTTGAGAGTCGTCCTAAGGAGATACAGAGAAGTATATATATATGTTATATTTATGTCTGAATTTCTTTCATTTTTTTAATTTGAATAAAATAACCTTATATATTAGTTTCAAGGTTAGGAATATTTAATACCCTCCAATAAGGTTACCTTTATATTCGTTATATATTAATTGATTTTTTTATTTATTGATTTGTATTAGTTACTTTAAATTATTTTAACAGTATAAATATATTTAACGAAAATATCAGGATAAGTGGATAATAAAGTTTAGTATTCAATACTTATTTTTTTGGACAAAATGTATAAAATTCCCCTGTGTTGTAAGAAGTCTGCAAGAAACATCCTCATATTTTGAGAATAGGCTAAAAACCCCCTCCTATTTTGTTTTAGTCAGCAAAAAACTCACATTCTGTTAAAACCTAATGGGAAGTGGAACATACGCGCATCTGGTGCGTTTGGTACTCATTTTCTGCGGTATAAGTCCATATTTAATGACACTTTGGACTAAAATACCCCTTTATGGGTCTACATAATATAAAGGGCTTTTTGGCTTGTTTTTTAGTCTTTTTTTTGCCATTTATCCCCCTCAAAAAATAGGTATTAAATTTTGAATATAAAATTTAAATTCAAACATTAAAATAATTTAATTTATTTAATATTAGAGTATGGTAAATATCAAAATTTATCTAGTAATTCTTCCTGAATGGGAGTCTACATTCCCTTTGCTTTGAGGGTTTGTTGTCCTTCGTTTTGATAGGAGCCGATGCCGGTGAACTGTACCAATGATTAAAACCAATGAGATTCGAGTCGTCTTCTCCATCTGGTCATAGCTTTACTGCTGTTATCCTTTTCGGTGCATGCGGGTCTTCTCTGTCTTTGTCTTATAGTTAGGGATTAGTGTTAGGGTTTTCTCTAGTTTGGTTCGCGTTGCTTTTGTATCATTCTTTTTGTTTATACTAACTTGCTAGGGTTTTGTCTCTAGTTTTTCTTATCATTTTATTCCTCTTTGTTCTCTGTCTAGTTTATTATGGTGGTCTTCATGTTATAGTTCTGCTTCTTGCTGGTGTTTCTGGCTTTTAGGTGTCCCCTCTTCAACTTTTGACGATGTCAGGATTCATTCAGGGCTTGTGTTGATCGTCTTCTTGCTTTGTCTTTTACTCCACGTATCACTGATTATGGAGGATGTGGAATCGATAGAGCTGAGATTTTTGGGGTGTTTGGAGTACATGACGGTGCAGGTTCCCAACCAATGATGAGAGGCACTAGTGTGGATACATAAATAACCTTATATATTAGTTTTAAGGTTAGAAAAATTTATTACCTTCCAATAAGGTTACCTTTATATTTGTTACCTCACATTAATTGATTTTTCTATTTATTGATTTGTATTAGTTATTTTTTAAATTATTTTAACATTATAAATATACTTAATGAAATCACTAGGATAAGTGGATAATAAAGTTTAGTATTCAATGCTTATTTTTTTCCTCACTTCAATCTTGTACAAGAAACAATATATAATAGAATTTGTTTAGAAGAATTTTAGAGTATGGTAAATATTAGTTATCTAGTAATTCTTCCTGCATGAGAGTCGATGTTCCCTTTGTTTGAGGGTTTGTCGTCTGTCGTTTTGACAATAGTCGATGCCGGTGTATTGTACCGATGATCAAAACCAGTGAGATTCGAGCCATCTTCTTCATCTGCTCATAGCTTTACTACTGTTATCCTTTTCGGTGCATGCGGATCTATTCTGTCTTTGTGTTATAGTTAGGGATTAGGGTTAAGGTTTTCTTCAGTTTGGTTCACTTTACTCTCATCTTGTTCCTTATGTTTATACTAACTTGCTACAGTTGTGTTTCTAGTTTGCCCTGTTGTTTTGTTCCCATTTTTTCTCTGTCTGGTTTGTTAGTGTGGTCTTTTCGTTATAGTTTATGCCGGTGAAGGGTATGGATCTTTCGGTTTAATCATATCCTAGATAGGAATTAGGCCCTAAAAGGCTGCCCATGGAGTTTTGAGAAGAACGTGTTAGTCCTAAGCAGCATGGACGTGAATGAGAATCCGATGCACGTCGACCTTAGCTGGTGTGACTTATCCATGTACATGATTTGCCGCTGAGTAAGTTGAATCTTGGGATTGCAACTTTTATTGGCAACAAAATTAGGAAATTCAGAGACTTGGAGATGGAACCATTAGAGTCTGCATGGGGGGTAACATTACAGAATCAGGGCTGCTATCAACATTATCTTCTGCTACCTTGGGCACTTAAACTTAAGACCAGAATGGGAGAGGAGCATTTGATGACATTTTCATATGAGAGGCTCCCCAACTTCTGCTAATTATGTGGATGCTTAGGTGAATTGCGAAATACTGTTTGAAGCAGTTAGAAGAAGGCTTTCAAGACAAACAGATTTCATCCTAAAGCAACATTAAGTTTCAATAGATGGAAGAAGACGTCATCGGCATCTACTTAACGAGGTACGGGTGGAAAGGAGCTGAGATTTTTGGGGTGTTTGGAGTACATGACAGTTCGGGTTCCCACTCAACAATGAGAGGTGCCAGTGAAGATAGTGGAGAGTGGTAGAGAGCAATGTTTAGGCTCCTCAGTGCAATATGGACATGAACGCATCAAACCGTGGTGAGGTAATGGATAGGGGCAAAGGAATCGTGGAAGAGAGGGAGTTGTGTCACATTTTCAGCAAATCGAGAATATGGTGGCTTAACATGCTCCACTAACACTATTAGAAACGACTCTTATCAATATTCCTCTCACGTTTGCAACGAGAGGTGGCGATACGAAAGGGGGAGGTGTATTGCCTTAAAATGAAATGAGGCATTACTATAATTGATTTGGTGCATGGGCGAGTCATGTGGTAAAAAAACAAGCTCTGTTGGAAGATGAGGATTCTGCTTTTTTATTGGCGAAAACTGCAGAGCGTCTCGCTGGGAGTTATGAAAATCCTTAGTTGGAAGGGGGGCCCCTTCGATAGTTCAAAACCTTGTCGAGATATTAAAGCTTCATAGCCTCGGGTTGATTTTTCTCTCCAAAACCAAGTCCTAGAAGAGGAGACATGACAAGCTGAAGGAAAGATTGATTTACTATGGAGTGGGGGTGGACTCCCAAGGTAAATCTAGTGGTCTTCTATTGCTTTGGCGTAAACATGTTGAGGTGTGGATACAATCATACTCTCAAATTCACACAAATGCCTCAATTAAAGTAGATAAAAAGTCTGAACAATGGAGGTTTACTGGTGTTTATGCGCATGGGAAGGTGTGCAAATGCAAAGAAACGTGGAAATTGTTACGTTACTTGGGTCAGAGTTGTATTCATCCGTGGTTGTGTCTAGAAGATTTCAACAAAATCGTACACCAACATGGAAAAAAAGGCATGACACCTCGAGCTCATTAGCAAATTGAGGGCTTCAGGATATATGCTTTAGTGGCTTTCCATACACTTGGTGCAATGCGAGGGAGGCCCCACATAAAATCCAAGAACAGCTTGACCGTGCGTGTTGCTGTTCAAAGTGGTCGCAACTGTTTCCTAGAGCCAAGGTTTAGAATGACATTCAGTCAAGCTCAAACCACTCCTCCTTTGGGTGGACCTTGACCCGTGAGGCGACAATGGTATTCGAGGGTGGAATATATAGATTTCAGTTCGAGGCAATAAGGATAAAATCAGCAACTTGTATGGATGTGGTTAAGCAGTGCTTGGAGAGAGGGCTTCTGAGCGGTAAGCAACAAAGTTTTATCGAAAAAATGAGAGGTTGTCGCGTAGGCTTGCTGCGGTGAAACAAGGAGGCTTTTGGTAATGCTCTTGATCGATTTAGTGACCTAATTGCTTAGATTTGCGATCTGAAATAGCAGGAGCTGACAGCAAGTTTGAGGAACAAATTATCAAATTTGAGGGCTAAATTGGAGGACATCCTTCTCTTTTGTTTGTAATTGGACTTGCCCAAAACAAAGGAACCTCGGCTTTTGAACCTGAGAAAGCAGGTTTTTGTACCTTGGACTTCAACCACAGGCACTGGCTCACTGCCTCAAACTAGCTCACAGGCTTGACTTGTATGGAAACTGCAAAGAAAAAAGAAAGGAGACCGAGATGGGCACACTTCACTTCAGGTGAGCAAGGAGGAACTTCTTGGAAGTAAAAGGCTAAAGCATTATGGTTAACTGAGGGAGACAAGAATACGTTGTTATTCATGCTAAGGCTAATGAGAGGAGAATAAGGAAGGAATTCATAATACTAAGGAACAAAGTTGGATTCTAGTTATGGATCCGAGGAGTATTAGAGGGACAATGCAGCGTATTTTGTAGACATTTTGATTCCACGCGACCCCAGAGTCAGTGATATGTGAAGCAGTGGATTACATTGAAATTCCAGTGATCCAAACTATGAATGAAACATTGATCCAGCAATTTTCTGAGGACAAGATCACCTTATCTTTGAAACAAATGCATCCCCAAAATCACCGAGACCTGATGGTATTCCCTTATTTTCTATCAAAAGTATTAGCATATTGTTGGCCTGTCGGTTTCTAATTGCATATTGGATGTTCTTCATAATAGCTATTTGGATATTTTACTTAAGTTTACTCATCTCATGCTTCTACCTAAATGCCCTAACTTTGGGAACGTAACCCAATTTAGACCAATTAGGCTGGTAATGTGATCTATAAGCTAATATCTAAACTTCTGGCAAATCAAATTAAATCGTTTCTTGATTCAGTCATTTCTGCTTCGCAATCTGTATTTATTCTTGATCGTTTAATTACTAATAATGGGGTGAATAGCAATTTACCCACTGTGATATTGAAAATGAGCATATTACCCACCTATGAAAATAATATAGTAATTTATCCCCCTTTATTTTTAAAATGGAATAATTTACCTCCTTATATAGAGAGGTACTTCATTTTAAAAAATATAAGTAGGTAAATTATTGTATTTTAAAAAATACAATGAGGTAAATCGCTATTTTTTTTATCATAAGGAGTTAATTTGCTCATTTGCGATATCACAAGGGAATTGCTTGTATGTTTTCCACTAATAATGTGCTATCCGCGTACGAGGTTAATCACTTTTTATCACATAAAAGATAGCGCCAAACTGGCTACATATCACTTAATTTTTATATCAGTAAGGCTTATGTTCTGGTGAAGTGGATTTTCCTTGAGAGGAATTGCTTAGAGTAAGATTTTATCCAAAATTTCTCTTTACTCATGATGTGTGTAACCAAGGTTTCTTTTTCTTTTCTTTTGAATGGTGATCAATTTGATTTCCTTCGCCTTGAATGGGGCATCCATCAGGGTGATCCTTTATCATCGTATCTTTTTTGGTTTTGTGTAAAGACCTTCAGCCACCTTATTCAACAAGCAAAAATCAAAGGTGATATTCACAGAGTTCCCATTTTGGCAAGCCCAGCGAGTTTCCCACCTCCTTTTTGCAGATTACACGTTGATTTTCTGTGAGGCTTTTCACAAGGCCATGTTTGTTATCAAGAATACTTTGCAGATTTTTTAAGTGGCTTTTGGACTTAAAATCAATCTGCAGAAATCTGCTTTAGTCCTAAGCAAAACTATCCTAGCACCAAAAGAGAGGACTTAGGTACAATTCTTGGAGTGGCAGTCAAAGAAAAACATGAAAAGTATCTAGGACTTCCCTCGATAGTAGGTCGGTCGAAAAATGAGGTCTTCAAAGGTATTAAGGACAAATTCTGGCAGAAGCTTAATGGAAGGGCTACTAAGAAACTTTCTCGAACCGGCCGTGTGGTGTTAATCAATTCTATTGTACAAGTAGTGCCTTCATATGTTATGAACTGTTTCGAAATTCTGAAGGGTATTCTTCTCGAAGGGATGATGGCTGAGTTTTTGTAGCACGAAGGATTCATTAGATCGCGTGGCCTAAACTTTGTCGTAGTAAGGAGGAGGGTGGCTTGAGATTTCGTGGTCTGAGGGAAGCCAATAGCGCTTTGTTAGCCAAACAAGCATGGAGGGTGGCGATGCAACATAATTGCTTCCTTCATAGGATTTTTCATCATAAGTACTTCCTAAATTCAAACTTCTTTGCAGCAGAAAGCAACTATTTCCCGTCATTCACATGGCGTTCCATCTTCCGAGCCAGAGATCTCTTGGTGGCTGGCTTGCGATAGTGAATTGGCAACGGGGAGTCGGCTTCTGTCGTGCGGGTTCCTTAGCTCCCTAGACCCATCTCGTTCCTAGTAGTCATTAAATCAAAGATGCTTCATGACTCTACAAAAGGGGCTGCTTTGTTGGGTGAGTCTGGGTTGAACAAACCCTTGCTCAGAGAGGAGTGTGCTCCTATTGATTCTGATTGCATTTTATCAATTCCTCTGTTAAGTGCAAGCAAACCAAATGATCTTACATGGCACTATGATAAATAGGGGAAATTCTCTGTGAAGAGTGCCTACTTGTTAGCTTGTGCAATGCATATAGTTGCTTCCTCATCTAGTAGGTCAAGAAAGTGCAACATGGTATGGGATTTATGCCTTACTCCAAAGATATAGTTGTTCCTTTTGACAGTATGCTTCAAAGCTCTGCCGACTTCGACAAATTTGAGAGGTAAGGGAGTTTGGCTGGAAGGTGGGAGGATGTTATGCATGTACTTTTGGCCTGTTCATTTGCTAGGCTTGTCTAGACAGTGTCAAGGTTGGCTTGGAAATTAGTGGAATTGAGTTTGGTGGACGCAAAGGTTTGGCTACGAGGGATATATCCGCCGGTAGAGCAAGCTAAGTTTGAAAGGATTACTGCTACTTGCTAGAGCTTATGGTGTAACCGAAATCTGAAGGTTTTTGAGGGATCAGCTATGCAGGCTGTGGAGGTGGTAGATGTACCACATCACCAAATTAGGAAGAATGATATTAAGCTTCTGGTTGATCCTGGATGGTGAATCAAGGGCTATTAGTGAGTGTTTTGGAGTTTTAGTTTCTAGTTAATAAACCTATCTTGGTTTTCACTTTGCCATTTGAGCATCTATTAAGTTCTTATTTTCAATATTAGAATTTTTTAGATGTTTTTAGAATACTTTAATAAAAAAAAAGTAGACGTATAAACTAACTAGGTGGTAAACTAATACATTTTTGTTCATTCATTCCTATTATTGTGGTAGGCAAAATTGCAAAATCAGTCCTATAACTACTGAATTAGCAATTTTAATCCTATATGTTTGCATTTAGTGGGAATTTTGGTCCTTTCGGCCATAATTATCCAAAAATTAGTCGAACAAATTGGGACTTAGGGTTCCAGTTGCCAACTGGTCTCAACTTAAACACGTGATTGATGACTAGTAATTTTGGTAGGAAGGACAAAAAATTGCCACTAAATTAAAACATATAAGAGAAGTCAACCGATGATGAGACCATGACGTGGATGTACCAATGACGGAAACTGATCGGAGGGATGTGTGCGCCATGAGGAGCGTACACAAGGGTGTTGGTCCGCCGGTGAAATGATCGCTAGTGACAAAGATATGATGGAAAAACCAATGGTGGGTGCAGCAAAAAAGTGGCGAAAATAAAAACGAAGAGAACCGACCGGATAGTTCACGAAAATGGATCGACTAGGGTGCAATCAACTCGCCGGAGGATGGGGAGTTGATTGGTGGTGAGCTCGAACAGTGGATAGGTCGGATGCTGGTGAATCAAGAAGAGAAAAAAAAAGCATATCTAGATTTTAGGATAAGACTATAATCAACAATTGGAGACACGTTTGAACTCCAATTGAAATACATGTTGTAGGATTGGAGTCAACATAGGACGGCGAGTTCAATGGTCGTACACGTGGCGGGAGACGCACCAGAAAAAATTCTAGCGGCTAGCTTGGTGGTCGTGGGTGGTGGTCAACCTTTTTTTGTCATGTCAGCATCCACACAGGATGCTGATTGTGTAAGTAATTTCATTTTTCGCTGAAACTCTAATTCCCAATTTAATTTGTTAATTTTCGATCACTTTTTTGGCTGGAATGACCAAAATTGCTACGAATTTTAAACATAAAGGATTAAAATTGTCAGTCTCATAGTTACGAGATCAATTTTATCACCCCCATACATATAGGACTAATTTTGCAATTTTGCCTATTGTGTATAATGTCCCTGCAAAATCATTTCAATAAATTACAGGAATTCTAACAAAAAAAACCACCCTAAAGAGATGCAATGCATTTTGTGAAGTATGAAAAAGGTAGGCTCAGAAATATCACAATCAGATTATATTATGAGCCTCAAAGCTTTCAGTGCATCACATAGAACTCCATGCAACTCTCCCTACTCAATTTACACCAAATTAACATCTATTACGCAATAGGGGAAGTAATGTAATTCTTCTACCTCAATGAAAAGCTTAAATCAAGAGAATCAAATAAATAGTCTAGCAATTGTCTCTTACCAAGACCAAAATCCCCAATTTTGGTGTCATCACGAGCATAAAAAAAGATGTTATCGGAGTCAAATCGCGATGGATGATTCCTTGTCCATGTATATGTGCCAGGCCTTCAACAATTTAGCAGAATAGGTGCCAGAAAACGCAAATCAACACATTGTTTAATAGGCATTAACATAGAAAAATAGGCATAATAGTATTGAGACAGAAAACAGATATAACTAGATAAAGCATTCAGCTAGAATTTCTGTATAAACTCTTTACGTTATACAGGATCGACATAGCAAATCAAATAACTTGTTGCATCAATAAAGGGAACATAAAATTTGAGCAGCAGATTAGGCACTTAATAGTGGTAGAACAGGATGCCAAATATAAGCCCAACAATAAAGCATTGACAAAAGAAGCAGAAAGAAGATAAACAAATAGTGACGGTCCAGATATGTAGAAAAAGTGGACAAACAAGTATGAAAGTAGAGGTGTTTACGATAAAAGCAACACAGTTTCTTCATCATGACGAGAGTGTTTAACCCTACCATTACCATAGTGACCGAAACAACATGTCATAGGTCCATACAGATCTGTCGGTGCCATGTTTGATGTGTGAGAAAGAAAGCGGCGTACGATGATTTGTGCACTCAAGAATCCAAAGAAATATCAAAGAAACATATACAGTTGCCATAATGTATCTAAACTAGGCTGTTTAGTATAGATTGTTTAGGTTAGGAGGTCCAACTTTACTGATTGAAATTTTAGCCCAACCTTAATCAACGCATAATTGACCAGAGAAACGAAAACTTTACTGATATAGGGAATAAACTCATAGCAATTAAGGTTAGAGTTGGGTTCATTTTGGCAAAACCGCTACGTGTTTTCTCTTTACAAACATTGTAATTTCTACTTTCATTCTCAGATATTGTTTTTAAAAGAACATGATCTAGAACATTATCTAGGTTTCTTAAATTAATCGTTCTAGCTGATACCAATGAATAGGAAAAAATAATTAGAAACATCAAGTAGAGATTTGGGGGGAAAAAATAAGTGCGGAAGAGAGATGTGTAACGAGGGAGTAGGAGAACAAATTTTCATGTGCCCCACATTTGCTGCTTTTTTCTTATAAGAATGTTCGAGTGTAAGGTTTTAGTTTCTAAAATATCACGTTTTTGGGAGACAATTCTGAAATCAAATAGATATTTTTCTGAAAATAAACGAAGCAATTCTAATGTGTTTCCGTAATGATATTATAAAGGTAATAGGAGACCCAACGGTTTGGGCTCAAAAATTTTCTATGGGAGATCTTGTGTCCGAACCTATGTGTGCGTGAGTTAGAAGAAATGATATTACAAAAATATGTTCGTGATTAACTTAAAATACCATTTCTTGAGCTTCTGATTGATAAAATAAAATTTTCATTATCCTACAGGAAAGAAACTTTCCCCGCCTTGTTACAATAAGATATATCTATCCTCTTGCCTTGTTCCCCAAGTGAGCACCGATGTCGTTCCACAAGAATGCGAAGGTTTTTAGTGAAAAGTAAGAAAGTTTCTTCAAGTACATCAAGAGCAGACTTCCCATTGGATAGAGAGGTCCTATATGTTCAATGGCAATCTTGATGCCAAAGAAATATGCGATGCTCCATATTTTGGTGAGAAAGTGTTAATGCAGATAAACTTCACCTTAGTCTTCTCTACACCCAACATCACTTGTAGGGATCAAGATATAACCAACATGGAATCCGAACTTCATACTAGACTGTCCCACAGCAGAAATACTTTGGTCTGCCTAACATCTATGACATCCATAGTTACCAACTACTTCACTAACCTTGTGGAACCAGGCTTGAGTACTCTGTTTAGATCTTAAATTACTTGCACGACATGTTCTTATTCTCTCCCTTAACTACATACACCGAAGGTTGCTACATGAGAGTAGTCTCATGCACATCTCTGTAGGAAAAGGTATTTTTCAGATCTATTAAATAATAAATTCATAACTAAAGAACACCAGTCTGGAAAAGGAACATATAGTTGTATTACATTATTAATTAAATGGACATCCATGTTTGAGACAAAGAAATGCACAGTTGACTAACAATATGTTCCCTGAATACACGATGAAATGTCTTGTCAAAGGATGATAGTAAATCTCTCTTCACAGTTTGTGGTTCATCGTAAGCAGCAGAGTCAGAGGATGAGGACTCTGAATCACTATCCAAATCACCAAAATCAGTTTCTATGAAATTTCCTTCCACAAAAATATCCTGTAAAAGCAAGAAAACCTCAGGTACCCCGGAGAAGAAAAGCATTACAATTATCAGAAGAAACATAGACCAACTTAAAGCTAAAAGGAGAGGAAGGTGAAAAGATAAGAGTATTTTAGGCCTAATATCACCAATTCATCATGGCAAGAGATGACAATGTTAGCACCTTGCATCATGACCAACCCTCAATCATATCCAGCTTGGTGACACACCACAGAGACAACATATTTTCAACCAGAGAACCTAACAGTAGTATCATCAAAGGTTCCAATTATAAGTTCCAATTATAAGAGTTTGTCTAATCAATTTGCAATTCTCAAGGTCGTACCTCTATTTTCAGAATTTCTTCTAAGAAAGTTGGATATCATGCATGTCTTTTCCATGAACATTGACTTCATCAAAGAGCACAAAATGAGCATTATACAAATCAGGTTCAATCTAATTCCTGCTCGAGCTATTTGATGGCTTTCAACCATATAGAACTTATATTTTATAAGCAATAACATGCTTACAATCTTGTCCACTGGATTAGCTTGTAAAGATTTAGTTCTATGCACGATGTGAGGTATGGTTTGCATTTAACTTTTTCTGTAGACATTATACCTAGCAATCTGGGTGTTAGTACTCTCGTAACTTCAGGTGATACAGTACACCAAATTTAATGGCAGTATGGTCTTTCGTAACTTCAGGTGATACAGTACACCAAATTTAATGGCAGTATGGTCTTTACTAATACCAACGCCACATCCTCGGGAACATTCACTAACTAACTCATCCCTTAACACGCAAGTTCTATTGAAGATTACATGTTACTGCAGGAAAAAGGCAAAACCAATATTACCTTTTCATAGCAAACAGTACCATTTCCAACTGATCACCATTGCTTGAGTCACTTTTTGTTTCATCTTCACTCGCTTCTTCAAGCGGTCCTAATCTTAATGAACAGCCATATGCATACCCTGTCTTATCACTTTCCACCACTGACAGCTTCATATGCTTGTCCATTTGATTTTGCAAAGTAACGTTTTCAGTTTTCAAACTGTCGAATATCTAAGAAGGAACAATCTTGCTGTTCTCTTCCATTCCCAGATTCCACTGCCCCAACTCCCAAGAACCACTAAAAAGATCTAAATGACCATAGATAAAATGTCCTCCAGAGAAACAGATCTTGCAACTTGAGGTAGTAGCATCCTTCTGAGCGAGCTGGTTACTCTTTCAGTATCATGGCATACAACCTAAATAGGAAACCATTTAGAGATATGAGTAATCTTTTGATTCTAGTTTAATGAAGTAGTTCTTGATCTATTAATGTGAAATTTGGCAAGCAGTATGTCTGTGCTACCACTAAGCTATTCAACAGTGAGTTTTCTAATCATTGAACCAGTCAAGAGTCATATTATGGTTAAACTTACATCAAAGGTTACCTGACAGTGCAAGTAAAATAAACTCGAACAGTATTTTTAATGCCAGTGTAACTCAAGAGTGTTGTCCTTTACTACAACATTAATGGTAAATTTTGTTAATTTAGTATTCGATTTACATGTAAGCTGTGGAATTCTTATCCTTGAACACCCCCCGTTCACAGAAATATTCAAGTTTCGACTTTCATCTTGGAGAAGTTATATACCATATATCTCCATTTTCTATGTAACGCTAAAGCTTCTCCACTAACTTTAAAAAACAAGCTCCTTCTGATTACTTCTGCCAAAATGACCTATACTGCTGTGAAGGATAAGATTATCATTTTCATCCACAATGGACTTAGAGTCTTCACAGCCTCCAACTTTAATCAGTTCACTCTTGTATGCTTAAAATATTGAAATCCAAAGCTATTTTGCAGAACACGTATGAGAACATAATAAAGTGATCCTATCATGTCAAAAATTCACAAGAATAGCATCATGCCATCAGCGAAAGATAAATGTGAATTCATAGTCGCCTTGCCAAGAGCACGAGTTCAGGTCTTTCAGGAATTTACCGTGATGTTTGGATTTGTATTTTGAGTATTTTGTTTTGTATTTTACAAATAGAGATAAATAAGTGTGTGTTGAAAATAGATTATATATTTGGATCTGTGTTTTGAGATAATTTAAAATATTTTAAAATAAGTAGTGTAGGTTTGATACTGGGATTTGGGATATGTCTTTTTTATATTAAATATACAAGTGTATATATATATATTATATATATATAAAGTTGAAAAATATAAAAACACACAGATAGATAAGGTATAAAAACACGAAAAAAAAACATTGTGTGTATTTTATCTTGTCTCAAAAAATGCAAAAACATGAATCCAAACATAGTTTATGTATTTTTCTTTGACTATTTTAATAATTTGTTACTTTTTGTCGTTAAAGGGTTTTAGCAATATATATTCTTCCTATTAGTAGTCTTGATGACTTATTATCACAAAACCACCCCAAAACCATGTAAAAAGGCACTCTAGATGATAATTTGACATATTATTTTATAAAATAGTCAATAAGAATTCGATAGAAAATAAGAAAAACCCACAAACTGCATCGTAATTAACCCTAGATGTTATTGTGGGATTTAGTGCAAAATTGAGAGTTTCACACAAGTGCATAGATACATGAACACCCGCACTCTAGTCTCCTGTTTCACAACCCACCAAAGTTATTCATACATCATTTGCATTTCTACTCAAAATAACTTTCAATCTACATCCAAATTTTAGTAAAATAACAGGAGCACAAGTTCTTAAATGACACAAAAGGTGCTTGCTCATAAATTGGTAAGTCGTTCTGAAGGAAAAAAAAAAGGGAAAAAAGGTAATATCAATTTCAAGCACAAAACTTTCCACATCTCAAACAACAATGGAAGTCTTGAGATATATAGATAATGATTAAAAAGTATCAGTTTCTTATCCAGTTAGGCCTTGCCCATGCTATGATAGAACATTTTAGATAATTTGACCCACAATTCATAGCTTGAGAGTGCTCATCTAGCAGTTTTTGCCTTTCCTCTTGTAGCTTCTAATAAAATACATTATTCCTACACTACTCTAAATATTCTCTATGAGAACACAATTTTATAGTTTGCACAATTGGAACACCGGAACAGACACAAAAGTTTATGAGCCCATTGCTATCAGTGTCAACCAAATCGAACACGTCTGGTAAACATTGGCTACAACACCATGCTTAATGACCTTAATATCTTATTACATTATCTCAGTAACATTCTGTGTTTATTCTTCTATTTTAAATAGTTTTTACACATAATCCTTAACAAAATTTTAGGCTTTCTATATGCGTGGGTGAAAATAAAATGGGTAGTTCTGTACAATAATTCCACGGGAATGAATAGAATAGAATTAATTGTATACATAAACTATAATTTTCTTTCTAAACACATATTTAACCACACAAAACTCGTAAACAAGGTAATATTTGACAAGGTGTAAACGTAAACGAAACTTGTTGCACCCAATTTTTTTGCTCTACATCAATTACCAATAAGCAATTTCTTGATTTATAACTCAATGCCTTTAGGTTTACCAATCAGGTTGTTAGCTTATTTGAATTTCCCTAGAGATTTGAAATGCACGAAAAAACAAGAGCCTGTAGGCTCAAATCCAATATATACTCAGCAAGTAAGATAAAATTAAGACAACAAATCTCCCATGGAGCCCCAACATATTGCACGATAAAGCAAAGCAGGCTAGAACTGGTTTAGTACCATTTCAACCCTCTAACTTTATCTAACAGCAGTTCATCTACCAAACTAAACTAGAAATTCTTATTTTATAATTTATTAACTATTAAACCAACAACATAGGTAATGGAAGGGACTGGAGAATTTTCAATTTTTGTGGTGGAAAAGTTGGGGGGAAAGACACATGATGCTCCAAAAGTTGTTGGATGCATATTGTCTAGGAGCACAAAACTCAAAAAGGGAGGGGGGGTGTAGAGCTACTTCAGTAATTTTTCTTATATGATCACAGTAATTGGTAGCATTTTTTTACTCAATAGAATCGCACTGTGAAATGACGACACACAGGATGGGTTTATAACAGGTTGGTCAAAAATCATAACTTTAGGACATTTTTCACCTTACAAGGCTATGTGGCGTAAGAACCTGATTTTTTATTCACACATCTGATAACATGAGGCAATGATCAATAGCAATTTATGAAAAGTTTGAGTTCACACCTCAAATATTGCTTGGATACAGGAACACCCTCACTCTAGCTCCCTAAATTTAACATATTATTGATAAAAACAAGTTTATCAATATCAGAAAATAAGAAAAATTTTAGTGAAAGAGAACAATAACTACCATGGATTTTGGGGGAAGATTGGACTTGAACTTGGCCCGAACGACGCCACTGTTACCATGAGGGCGCACAACCTTGCCCCAAATGCAACCGTAGTGAGAGCCATTCTTCTTAACCTTGGCATTGTAAATGTAAGCCATGCACTTCCCAAGGTACCAAGCTACTTCGTCCTGAGTATTCACTCCCTCAATATGTATAAACGATATGTTTGGATACTGATTTGATTTCGACCTATCACAAGATTATTCGCATCATATCACACTTGCTTAACTTGTTTTTCTTCATTTTTGCACTTTTACCAAACACAAGCTCCTCCATTTCGTTTACCTTTTGTACCCACGTACAGTTCCACGCTCGTAGAGTCTGCACTCAAGCGATCCAAAACAATAACAATTAAGAAGAAATATCAAAATCAAATGACAAAAAGCTTTGTCTGGCGAAATTAACCACAGTTGTGTGGGAGATGAAATAAAGCGCTAACTTGACGCGCTCCCCCTGACAACCCTTCACCATTGTTGTAGTCCAAAAGCAAGCTTCAGACGATCCAATTATAGGGAGTCAAAAAGGAATATGGTAGGAAGTGAAAGACTAGGAGAAACCCTAAGATGTAAGCTCTTGGAGGGTTTACTGCGAGATGCTGTGTAAGCCGTTGATTGGATAGACTTTGACAAGGCTGAATTTAGGTTGACTGGCGCACGGGTCTAACTGTATATGATTTGGGCTATTCCATGTTTGAAAGAGAACTTTCACCTAGCGGCCAGCCAGTCACATTTACATATGCAAGTAGCGATTAATTCGGGTACCTGTTGCTTTCTTGTTGACATGTTAAACCCCTAACAGCGTTGATTCGGTGAGAGAAATCGAATTTCTTTCTGGGTCATCCATCAAATGAACTTTTTCAATATGAATTAATTTAATCCAACTATGTAATCAACTTCTGATGATTGGTCTAAAAAATTCCAAATCGAGAACCCTTAAAAAAGGGCATTAAAGTGTTTTGTAGAATCTTGCGCTAAGTGATGCTTTTATATGTTAAGTATTGGCTTTCATCGATGACAAATGCATGAGGTCTATACACTTTAGTGGATGCCTTACAAGGAGGTTGTCAAGTTCATTGAATTGACTCGAAAGAGTTTTCATATGAAAGTCGTATGAATGATCATTTAGTCTTCTAACTTGATGAACCACAATAACCTTGTGCACGGGGCGGCTATTTCTTGGTTCTGGTTGATGTGACTGCAATATAAAGTTCTGCACCAATACAATCAGAACATACAAGGAGATTGGTGTTTTCCAAGAAGGGATTCATCGCTCATCACGATATGATGGCGATCTCCTATGTTCTCTAAACTGTGTTGATATCTGAAAGTCTGTAGCCATAACTGACAATCAAATAGAACAGAAGTTTTCTTAGTAAGAAACAATGAAGAGCGGATACATAGTTAGGCAAAAAAAATTTTTTGGTCCATTGACTTTGTCCGAGATTAATTTTAGTACACTATCTTTCGCTGTTATCACATTTTGACTAATAATTTACAGAAATGGGTCAATTAAATACAAATTAGGATTTTATTGTCAATTTTTCCGCTAATTTAAACATTTCCATCGGAAATTGCTGACTTAGCAAGGCCATAGTGAAAAAGCAGCCAGTATAGCCACATGTATTTCCACGTAGACAATGACGTGTACAACTTATTAAATTATAAGTCAAAGTCTTCAGAAGCAGAACTCCCCAAATTCTTCAGCCTTAATTTCTCTCTTCTCTTTTATGATTTCACTTTATTATTGTGTGAAATCTAAATTTTTGCTACTAAAATGGTGGTGATTAGAGACCCATTCCTCAATGGAGATCCTCCCCCCGATTACGGTTAGTTTTCATCCCTAAGTACTGTATTTTTTTACTCGACTATAAATAGATTTCGTGTATTGTCTTTGTCAACCACCCATGACTAAAAATTATGTTGAATGATGTTTGTTTTTAGTATTAAAGTGTTGTCTTTTTCACATGTGAACACTGTTTTTTAAATTTGTTTTGTACTTTTTAATTTATTTTTTGTTCGAGAAGCATGTCAGCAGTTTGTGGTTTCTTTTATTATTAAAAGCATGTTGGCAGATTGTGGTCCCTTCATGTATTAAAAGTTGTGTGCTGGTGCATGTTGGGAAGATACATTTATTAGTATAATCCTTTGCATGTCCTGCAAACTATAGAAGCAGTTTGAATGATATGGTCATTGGGGATATGAAAGAATTCACATTCTTGAGTAGGAATTCTTTTTAAATTCGTATGTAATGGATGGTTCTTTGGCTTTTTGGCTTTGTTCTGTTTTTTATTTGCGTAGATGTCAATCATCTTGTAAATTTCCTCCTATTTTTTCTGGAATTTATTCATGACTGGGACCTCACCTCCAGCCACATGCACTTTTTAGGACTCTAAGCCCTCTTTCTTTTTTTTTTTTCCATGATAGGCTAGATATTTTGTATCTTTGACTTTTAGTTCTTTATAAGTGCAATGCTGCAACTCATTCTACTCATTCTTTCGTGTTTGAATTTCTACTGCCCTTCAAATAAACTCACTCGGGGCTAGAATTGGAAGATGGTTGAAGATGTTATTCTATTAAAACTATGGTTATGCAGTAGCAATCTCTAGTTGAGTTATTGTGTGGTTCCTTCTATTATTAAAAGTTGTGTGTTGTATGCATGTTGGTCCCTCCACATTTGTGTTTTCTTCTATGATTTTTTGTATTATTTTTGTTGTTTCTCTTTTCTTGACAATGTTATTTGTGTTGTTCTTTTTTTTTTTTCTTTGTTTTTCTTTTTTCCAGCCAACAATAGTGGACTCATTACAATGAGTATTCATTATGGGGGGAGTATGACAAAAAACGATATATGGGAGGGGAAACCTATAAATTTGACAATGTTGAATACAAATATGTGGGCCTTGGTACATTGAATGAGTTAGGCAACTATGTGGGAATTAGGGGGACAAGACTTATTCTATAAAAGAAGGGAAAGTGCTTAAATAAATAACTTCAACTTCAGCCTTAAATGATATATTTGTTAAATTTCAGCATTTAAGGGAGGTAGATATCTATATAAATGAGCAGATAGTTGCTTAGGAGGGTGATGAGTCTGAGGGGGATGAAGTTGTAGGTGACTTAGATGACAATAAGTCTTTTTCAGGGGGTGAGGAGTTTGATGATAGTGACAGTGAGTATGAATATGAAATGAAAGAAGATCAGGATGAAGAGGAAGATGTGGCAGCTGAAAATGATGATTGTCCAGTTCATGAGGTTAAGGAGGAACTAGTAGATAATATGATCAGGAGTGAAGCAAGGATGGAGGACATAGATGCAGGAATTATCATGGAAGATGAGGATTTAGGTAACCTATCAGGTGAGGAGAATTTGATATGGAGTGGTGACGAATTAAACTCTAATAAGGGATCTGATACAGAGGATAAAGGGGAAACGTTCCCAATATTCAATCCTTCATGCATATGGGACCCTGAGTTTGCTCTTGGAATGATTTTCAACACCAAAAAAGAATTTAGAACTGTAATTCAGTCACATGCAATTAAAACAAAGAGAAGCATAAAGTTTGCTGAAAATGACAGAAAATATGTACATGCAAAGTGTTTTGATAAAAATTGTAAATGGAGAATACATGCATGTCAAGTGAAAAGTGAATGCACATTTCAGATTAGAGACTATGTTCCTGAGCACACATGTAATATTTCATTTAATGTGACGAACATGAAGTCAAGCTAGTTGTCCAAAAAATACTTTCATAAGTTCAAAACTGATCCTAAAAAAACTGTTAAGGGGTTCAGAATTGAAGCAATGGAAGATGTACATATTAACATCTCAAGAAATCAAGTTGCAAGAGCAAAACACTTGCAATGATCATACTTGAAGGTAATCCTAGTGCACAATATGCACTGTTGTGGGATTATGCTGATGAATTCAAAAGAAGTAATCCTGGATCAACAGTTATATTGGGCACTGATCAAAATTTGTTTGAAAGACTTTATGTATGTCTCCATGCTTTGAGAATGAACTTTTTGGCTGGGTGTAGACCAGTAATATGTGTGGATGGGTGTCACCTTAAGGGACCACATGAGGTGTGTTATTAGCTGCTGTCGGTATTGACCCAAATAACAACTTCTTCCCAATTTGTTATGTTGTGGTGATGAGAGAAAACAGGGAGATATGGGAATGGTTCTTAACTCTGTTGAAAATGATTTACATATTGAAAATGATTATAACTATACCTTCATGTCGGATAAATAGAAAGGGCTTGTGGGTTCCTTACAGGAACTGTTTCCTAATGCAAAATATAGGTTTCGTGTTAGGCATCTCCATTCCAATTTTAGGATCAATGGTTTTAGAGGGTTGGCTTTCGAAAATGGGCTATGGAAGGCTGCAAGGGCAACAACAGTTAATTAATTTAATGCAAAGATGAAAGAACTAAAGGGTTTTAATGAAGGGGCTTATGCATGGTTTAATGACAAACCCCCCCAAAAGAATGGAGCAGATCACATTTTTCCACTTATCTTAGGTGCGATATTTTGTCAAACAATGCTTGTGAATGCTTCAATAGCAACATTCTAAAGGCAAGAGGAAAACCAATATTGTCAATGTTCAAATGGCTTATGGAGCATTTGATGAAGAGACTTCAACAAAATAGAGATAGAGCTTTAAAAAGGTGGAAATGGGTGTTGTGTCCTCAAATTCAAAAGATAATTGACAAAAATATTGAGAAGCTTGGTGATTGCATACCAATTAAATCTGATGACAAGCATTACCAAATCTCTTGTTTTGATGGGACACAATATAGTGTGAATCTTGTAGAGATGACATGTGGATGTAGAAAGTGGGATTTGAGTGGGATACCTTGTAAACATGCTGTGAGCGCAATATTTTGTCAAGGAGAGGACATAGAAAAATACACACATCAATGTTACAGGGTTGAAACTTATTTGAAGGCCTGTCGACATCCAATACTTCCAATCAATGGGAGGGATGAGTGGAAGAAATGGCCTGAGTCCTCCAGTGTCACCACAGGCTGTCAAAAGGGTGGGTAGACCCCCTAAATCAAGTAGACAACTTGAACCAGATGAGCCAGTGCTAAAGGTGAAGAAAAGAAGAGGTGCTCCAATCCTTAAGGAAGGTTCATCCAGGATCAAAAGGCAACAAACCACTGTTAAGTGTGGAAAATGTGGCGGCCAAGGACATAATGCTAGAGGTTGTGCTACCAAAACTGCATCAAATCAGTGTAACCTTGATGCTTCTAACCAAGTCCCTCCAACAGTACAATCAGAGAAAATGCAGGTACATTTTTCTGTAATTGTTTTATTTTGGCATATTTTTCTGTCATTTTTTCAATTTTTTTTAATTTTCTGTAAAATTTTATAGGTTAGAAGAAAGGGAAAGGCAATCATGCAAGAAGCAGAACCTATATTGCATAGGAGAACAAGAAGTGTAAGATTCTATTTGCTTTATTATCTCCAAAATTATTGCTCGTGTTGTTGTTTTAATCATTGTGTGTTGGTTCTATATAGAGACATATCCCAATTGCTGCTCCTGTCGCTACAAAACTTCATAATAAAAAAGCTCCAAAGCCATCTGCAACTGCACCAAGTATGTTTGAGCAATTTCAATAGTGCCAAAAAGGAGTGAAAACTAAGGAGCCAGCTTCTATTGTTGATGCTGAAATGGGTAGAAATTCAGTGAATGAGCAAGGGAGTTCAGGATCAACCCCATCTATTGTCAAAAGGAGGAAAATATTTGTTATTTTGTCAAATCTTAGTAATGCCATAAGTGAACTGCAAAAAGGCAAGAAAAAGGCCTAAAACTTGTAATGCATTGGAAAAAAACCAATAATCTTTTGGTAGATACTTGTATTCCTTTTGGCAGAAATGTTTTGGCAAAAATGTATTGGCTGAAATGTACTGAAACTGTATAATTTGGAAACTGTTATGAAACTGGAAATGTAGATGTGCAGAAATTTCATGTGCAGAAATTTGATGTTCCAATTGTGCAGAAATTTGATGTGATGTGCAGAAATTTCATATTGAAATTGTGCAGAAATTTCATATTGAAATTGTGCAGAAATTTGATGTGCAGAAATTTCATGTTCCAATTGTGCAGAAATTTGATATTGAAATTGTGTAGAAATTTCATGTTCCAATTGTATGTGTGCAGAAATTTGATATTAAAATTGTGCAGAAATTTCATATTCCAATTGTATGTGTGCAGAAATTTCATATCCCAATTGTATGTATACAGAAATTTGATGTGTCAATTTGATGTTCCAATTGCTGAAACTTGTGTATGTGTGCAGGAATTCATAGATATATTCACCAAAAGCATTTGACACTAAATCCTACTTAAATACACTTAAATTACATACACCCTACTAAAATAAAGTTAAATTACACACATCCTACACAAAGTAGAACTTAAAGCAGAAAATAAGAACGACAATTACAGAAATTAATTTGCATTTTCTTTTCAGCTTTGCAAAATCCTCCTCAATCTTCTTCATTTCTTCAATCTTAGCTTCGTATCCAGAACATTTTGCTAGCAATTCAGGGATTACAACCTTTGCCCGAGCACACATTGGTGGATCTTCCCAATAAAAAAATCCACATCCTTCGGTCTACACAAGAAATGAGGAAAAATTTGCAGAAAAATAACTGAGAAAAATGGGCAAAAAATTGCATAAAAATGAGAACATTTAACTAAGAAAATGGCAAAAATTTACAGAAAAATGAGAACATTTAACTGAGAAAAATAGGCAAAAATTTGCAGAAAAATGAGAATCTTTAAATGAGAAAAATGGGCAAAAAATTGCACAAAAATGAGAAATATTTAACTGACAAAAATGGGCAAAAACTTGTAGAAAAAATCGAGGAAAACCAGTTCACAATGCAGAAAAATCGAGGAAAAAAATAAAAATTTCAAGGAGAAAAATGAGAGAATAACCTTGTAATCTATACAAGAATGGAACCTTCTACCTGGGTTCTCATTAGTCCATGAAGTCCTAACCTTAACTGAGAAAATTAGGCAAAAATTTGCAGAAAAATGAGAATCTTTAACTGAAAAAAATGGGCAAAAAATTGCAGAAAAATTAGAAACATTTAACTGACAAAAATGGGCAAAAACTTGCAGAAAAAATCAAGGTAAACCAGTTAAAAAATACAAAAAAAAATCGAGGAAAAAAATAAAAATTTCAAGGAGAAAAATGAGAGAATAACCTACTAATCTTTACAAGAATGGAACCTTCTACCTAGGTTCTCATTAGTCTATGAAGTCCTAACAATAGCTCTCTTTCCACAGTAACACAAATCGATCTTGAGATGGTAGACATGTTTTGAAGAGGGGATGAGGATGGAAGCAAAATGGGGAAGAAATGGCATTTTTTCTCTTTTTATTAGTTGGTGATTGGCTTTGGGAGGGAAAACTAACATTTTTCCCTCCAAAAATTGCCACCTCAAGTGGCATGTAACACTATAGTGCCACATAGGATTAAAAATTCCCAAATTAAAGAGCATGTGCCGTGCACATGCTATTTTTAGGCAAAAAATTTAATTTTCGTTCGCCGCTGTGTTTATTGACCAATTTCTGTATTATTGGTCAAAATATGATAACAACGACAGTTAGTGTACTAAAATCAATCGCGGACAAAGTTATGAACCAAAAAAAAGTTTTTCCTTACATAGTTATCAAAATCAAGTATGAGAATCGATAGAATTTGTGATCTTGACTTTGATCAATAGCTTGACGGAATGAGCATATTCGTATGGTACATGCAGTTTAAAGTTCACGTTATTTTCAAATATCTTTAGTGGCATGCATCATTATTAGACGACCACCATAATAACAAGTAATCTTGGATTTTTTAGTCAGTTAAGAGTTATTAATTGAATTAGAGCAAATAAGTTACCAAATCAAATTCTATTAGTGGTACAAGCCGAAATTTGGAGGAGGATATAAGTATAAAGGTTACACACATATTACTAACTGTATTGAAAATTAATTGAAAAATTAATTTCAAATGAAAATTAATTACTGAATTAATTTTAAGAGAGAGAGAGAGGATTGTTTTAAAGGAGTTTACACTTAAATACTTATATTATTTATTGAGGCCCTATTTAATTTGAGAGCCAAAAGGTTAATTAGATTAATTAATTAAGTATTGAAATTTAGGATTATTGAATTAAATTAATTAAAGATTAAGTCCAAGAATTAAGTAAAGGATTGATACGGATATGAAATTAATTGATTAGATAAACTAATATGTAATCCAAAGTTAATGTGTAATTAATTTAAAAGCTTGGACAAGCCTTAGGTCCCACGAGGCCCACATGTAATTACTAATGTCTTGATGATCAGCAAAGACGGCTCCATCAAAGTTGATTTTGATGAACCCATTTTGATCTCGGGGAGAGACAAATTTCGAGGTTTCATATCAAGACGAAGACGAGAAGAACAAGTAACAAAATCCTATAACCCTAAATTGGCAGAATTAAGCAACTCCAGGGCTTGCGAGACCTTCTCCCATCAGCGCCTTATTGCTGCCGGTGTACATAAGAAAACGACCAGCATCCATGGGATCAAGGTAGTGACAGTCTCTACAGAACCAACCTTCTTCATCGCTATGCAAAAAGAAATGATCAAGGATGAAGATGAGTCAAAGCCCAAACCTGTCTGGCCAAGGGACACATCCAACAAATTGTGTTTAGTGCTTTCATGTGGATGCTTGCACACCGGGCAGAAGTCGGCCACCTCCACATTACGCCGTACCAGGCTGGATAGTGTTGGAACGGCATTACAGCAGGCCTTCCAAGAGATGACGATGATGATAATTGCTAGAAGAGATTATTTGAATTTTTTTCGAAAACAAACTCAGCTTAAAGGACAGACTGAACAAACCTTTTATCTGATACTCAATTCACCCACTTAAATACAAGAAACAAAAATTCAAAAAGCAGGAGGAAAGTAAATATGCTGCTCATGCATGGGGTGATACCTCCAAGTTCCAACACTAACAGAATCCCAGCAACAACAAATTTAACAGGGCTATCAAGGATGATTACGGTGTGGATTTTGTAACGCCTATACATAGACCAAAAGAAAGACAACGAATTTCTGCATTTTGATACTTTTATGGATAGTTGGAAAACGTGACTTCAGTAGCTTGATATACAAACTACTTACAATCGAGAATACATAACCAATTGTCCTCCGAGACAACCACACCAATCCACCCCCAAACAAACACAATGATTTAACTAGCTGTAGTGCCACTTGCCATCCGTGTACTGATTACTTGAGATCATCTTTTTAATTCATTTTTTTATAAATTCGCGAACTGGTCGGGCGGGGTTTTGACCTGTCTGTATTGGTTTTTATATATCCAACCTCGATCGGACACATGACAAGTTTCCGGTCGAACCGGCAGCTGATTCAATTCGATATTGAAATTATTGGTTTGCACCTTCAATATATGATTATATTGATAATTAAGATAACCCACCACATGAGTTTGAATTATTGTGAAGATCTTTGATGAAAATAAATATATGTCTTAATTAGACTTAACTTTTAGCAACGTAGGTGATCAGCTATAAGAATCCTAATCCGTGTACACGACACAGGCACAATTATTAAAGATAATCAGTGGGTTTCCTATTTTCATCTCCCATTTTGTAATCAAAAGCCAAAAAAAAAGAAACAAGAAGATTGATTTGCGTGGGGTGGGACCATGCAAATCCGGGTTTGATTACAAGACAAGAAAAATATTAACATAAAAAAATCTAACAGATAGCAACTCAAATTATATAGTAATGAAACCAATTTATTTCGTAAAAGAAACCAAAGATACTGATTATTTCATGAGTGAGTTGAAATTTGTGTGAATGTTAAATAAAACATCATATTATTTTTAAAAGGGATAATTACACTCCCTTCTCCTGAGTTTTGATATAATTACACGTAAATTTCTTGTGATTTGAAAATTACGTCTAGCATCCCTAAAATTTATTTACATCTAACAAATAAGTTTCTTCATTTGTCAAAGTTCACGGAATTTGCTGATATTAACAAAAAATATCAAAAAAAATCTATATTTCTCCCTGACTGACTTATTATTAACTTATAATAAATCAAATAAAATACTTTTATGATCAAATTACCCTCATACGTCTTCACACATTAAAACATATGAGGAGGTTTACCTTCACTGTTATAAGGGTAGTTTACTTCAAAAAAAATTATTTGACCTACAATAAGTTAGTTTTTTAAGTCAATCAAGGGTAAGTCTCAATTTTCATTCAGTTTTTTCATTAATATCAGCAAATTCAGTAAATTTTAACTAACAATTGACTTATTTGTTAAATGAAAGCAAAACTTAAGAATGTTAGATTCAATCTTGAGAAGATTATATATAATTACACTCAACCTGAATACGGTGGAGTGTAATTATCCCTTTTCAAAAAGAGAGGACATCTCATAGTCCAATAATAGCATAAGGATGGATCCCTTTGCCACCGTAGCTCTTTTAGCCACAGTTTTCATGCTATCTATTGTATGGATGATCAAAAAAACAAGTAAAGAAGCGCCTCCCTTGCCTCCAGGGCCACGAGGCCTGCCAATACTCGGGTACTTGCCGTTTCTACATGAAAACCTACACATACAATTCACTGAACTAGCCCACAAATACGGCCCTATCTACAAGTTCAAGCTCGGAAACAAGCTCTGCATGGTGATCAGCTCGCCGTCCCTAGTAAAAGAGGTGGTACGTGATCACGATACAGTATTTGCCAACCGGGATGCGCCAATTGCTGCATTGATCGCGTCGTATGGAGGGAACGACGTTGTGTGGACGGACTACGACTCACACTGGCGCATGATGCGAAAGATATTTTCGAGGGAGATGCTCAGCAACAGCAACATTGAGGGGTCGTACCATCTCCGGAGGGGAGAGGTAAGGAGGGCCCTCAGAGATGTTTATTCCAAGATTGGGACGCCGGTGGACGTCGGTCAAGTAACGTTTTTCATTGAATTGAATGTGATAATGAGCATGATCTGGGGCAGCACGATCGAGGGGGCGAAGCGGGACAGGATCGGGGAGGAGTATTGGGGGGTGGTGTCGAAGCTCGTTGATTTGTTGGGGAAACCGAATGTTTCGGATTATTTTCCGGGTCTTGCCAGGTTTGATGTACAGGGGATTGCGAAAGAGATGAAGGGTTATGTGCAGTGTGTGGATAGAATCGTTGATGAGGTGGTGAAGGAGAGGATGGGGATGGCAGAAAATGGGAAAATTGATCAAGGGAAGAAGGATTTTCTGCAGACTCTTATAGATCTCAAGGAGAGCAGAAATGCTGAGACATCCATCAACATGACTGAGTTAAGGGCCCTTTTAATGGTAAGATTCATCACTTTCGGTTCCCATAGAAATAATAAGAAATGGAAAATTCAACTGTTTCTATGACTAGTTTCACTTTTGTCTGAAACATACTATTGATGTCATATTACAGAATAGGAGAAAAAAATTAATGCTAGTCGATTTTGATTAAATTTGAATTAATTATATAACAAATGCAATTCACTTATTGTATGATTGATATATAATTTAAAAAAAATAATCAATCACGTAACAAATATATTATATTTATTTGTAATTTGCTTGCACTACAAATTTAACTTGGAGAAGAACTTTTTTGGTGAATAGATAGAAAATTTGAGTAACAATATTTGAATAGATAGAAAATTTGAGTTAATTAACAATATTTGGTCTAGGAGAAATCTATATTTGGATTGGATTCAATTGCTTTCAATGTTATATACTATGTTATGGTAATTAATTAGATTATTATTGATAATTGTATGAGGCTCAATTTCATTTTTAATCATGTATTTTAGTTCTTAATTAATATTTTAATTTTTAAATTTGTTAAAATTGAAATATTGATGCTTCACCTCTTTTAATTTTGTGATTTCAAGACAAAATTGATTAAAATTATTAAAATTAACAGGAACAAAAATACAATTAAATCTATTGTATAATTTAAAATATGTTTATTTTATTTGATGGTATCGTCAAGGTCGACCATTTTAAGGATATGCTAATTAAAATGATTTGTGTAAATTTAAGGAAATGATTATTCATCAGCTAATAATGTTTAGCCAGTAAGATAATCTAATTATATGTACTAATTCCAGATTATATTCATCTCTGGAGTTGAATCATTTTTTTTGTATTTTCATACTTTTTTATTCCGCATATCCACATCATTATTGGTCTTAACCAATGCAAAAGAATATCTTTTATTTAAACTTCTAATATGTTCTATTCTATATAATATATACAAGTCATGTATATAAAATATATTTTTAAATGTGTATATATTAAATAAAATAAAAAATATCATATATTAAATTTGAAATGAATTATTAATATATAAAACAATTTATATATATATTATTAATATATTAATATTAATATAAAACAATTTAGAGAGATAAATTATTTCGTTTAGAAAAAATAAATTATTATTTTTTTATATATAAAATAATTTATTCATTTATAATATTATACGAAATAAATTACATTTAATCATATAATAGTTATACAGTCCGTTTATATATTGTAACAGGACACAGTGGTAGGTGGAACCGACACAACATCAACCATAATCCAATGGGTCATGGCAGAGCTTCTAAACCACAAGGAGAAACTGCATAAAGTGCAGAAAGAACTGTCGGATCTCATAGGCCTAAGCACCGTCGTCGAAGAATCCCATCTACCGAAACTGCGCTACTTGGACGCCGTAGTAAAAGAAACCCTGCGCTTACATCCCGCGGTGCCCCTTCTCCTCCCGCGACGCCCCAGTCAATCCTGCGTCGTCGGCGGGTACACAATCCCCAAACACGCCACTGTTTTTCTCAACGTGTGGTCCATTCAGAGAGACCCTAGTCTCTGGGACAATCCCCTGGAATTCAACCCGGAGAGGTTTCTAAACGGGACTGATCAAGAATGGGATTTTCATGGTAACAATTTTCAGTATGCGCCGTTTGGATCGGGCAGGAGGGTATGTGCTGGTGTGGCTCTGGCCGAGAGGACGCTGATGTATATATTAGCTTCACTTCTGCATTCATTTGAGTGGCGATTGCCGGACGGCGAAGATGTGGATATGGCGGAGAAACTCGGACTTGTGTTGAGGAAAAGCCAACCGTTGATTGCCATTCCCACGCCCAGGCTGTGTGGGGAGGGTCTGTATGTTTAGTTCGGTACCGTTGATTTATGTGATGTATTCTGCTTAATTCAGTCGGGAATATGTGTACACTGATGGAATAAATTAAATAAGGAAAAATAGCAACTCCATTGTGATATTGCAAATAAGCAAATTACCTCTTTATGACAAAATAAATAGCGATTTTTCTCTTTGTATTTTAAAATTCAACAATTTACCCCCTTATAATTTTTAAAATAAAACAATTTATATCCATATATAAGGAGGTAAATTGCTTTATTTTAAAAAGTATAGGAAGGTAAATTGATATATATTTTTCATAAGAGGGTAATGTGTTCATTTTTAATATCACATGTGAGTAAATTGTTATTCATCCAAATTAAATATGTTACTTGATTATTTAACTCTTGGCCAATTTGTTTTTTATATTATTTAAAGGGATAACTATATTTTTCGTACCTTAGTTATGTCCCTAAATCAATTTTGGCACACTAATGTTTGTTAATTTCATCAATTTTAGTACCCTCAATTAGTTTAACTTGAAATCTAATCAAGAGGACCAATTTGGAGAAAAATAAGGCTGGACTTCAATAATAAAAGGCCATGTTTAGTAGTCGTACAAATGATACACAAAAAATAGCTTGAAAGAGTTGAATTAATGGAAATTTTGCCAAAATTAAGGTGGGAACTTGATGGGTTTATTGTAAGTTTTATTTATTGAACCGATATCTTTGTCAATTTTATCGATATTAATGTAATATATTGTTTCTAATTAGAAAAAAAAAAAAAAACATTTCAGTTTGCTTTACGATAGCTACACATATACATGACTTATCTTCTTTTAAAAAATCGAATTGAAGTTTTTTGTTTATTGACTAGAATTAAGAAAATTATACCAGCGCACCATCTGTTGTTTATTAAAACGAGTTTTTTGTTTATTATAATTGTTTATTGTCTCAAGGGATATTTAGTACTTTTATTTATTTGTTGTTCCCACCTCTTTAAATTATTCATATCAGTCAACGAGACCTAGTTTAATTGGTGAACAGAAGTCTCACGATAAAAAATTATAAGTTCAAGTCTTACTGATATATGGGTATTCATCAATTTTAATAAGAGTTGTTGCGCGACTGTAATTATAATTATTGGAATTAGTTATTTATATTTGATATTAATAATTGACATTCATTATTAATTATTAGTGAGTGAAACTTATTATATAATTGTAATAAATTTACTAAAAGAGAATCATTCAAATGTTTTACGCAACCTGAGTGGAGAACATAATTCTCATATCTTCTTAAGTACTTAAACTAATGGTTTCATACAAGTGTTATATTATATATAAATAGGAAAAAATACAAGTTATGGAAGAGAAACAGATTGTATCGGTAAAAGGAAAGGTCGTCTCAATAACAAAATAAGAATATCTCCTATAAAGAAAAGTATGTAGTCGCACTTATCAAAAGGAATCCCGCGTTCCATTCGCGGACAAAGCACATCGAGATAGTCATGTAGTGATTTTTATTAGTGATTATTAGAGATAGTCATGTTTTGGGTGTCTCAGGCAGATGTGATTCTTCATAGTGATAGTCAGAGTGCGATCCATCTGGCAAAGAATCCCGCGTTCCATTCACGGACAAAGCACATCGAGATCAAGTACCATTTCATCCGACAACTTCTGGAGAAGAAGACACTGCAGCTGGAGAAGATTCAAGGAGAAAAGAATCCTGCGGACATGCTGACCAAGGCGGTTGCGATGGAGAAGTTGAAGCTGTGTACGGCTTCGACTGGCCTTGATGACTAGAGTGGACAAACCCGGCGGTACCAAGAAAGAAGTGGAGAAAAGCTAATCAATCTTCAAGTGGGAGATTATTAAGTTGTGAAGATTGATTTGAAGAAGAAAAGGATAACCTGATTCAACTTAGAAATCCCAAGTTGAGCTGGAGAAGGATAACCCGATTCAAAGATGAGTTGGAAAAGGATAACTCGATTCAACTTAGAAATCCCAAGTTGAGTTGGAAAAAGGATAAGTCATGGCTATATATATACTACTCTTATTAGCATTGTTTAGTAGAGTAGAATAGAATAGAGTAGAGAGAAAAGAAAGAGTTGAGACGAGGGTGAGTGTTGTCTTTCACGTGTGGTGAAGACTTGCATACAAGTGTGTGTGTGTTGTACTCCTCAATTTTTCTCCTCTTTGAGTGTTTTCTCCTGGCTTGGTATCGCCCCCAGACGTAGGATTTATATCCAAACTGGGTTAACAAATTCGTGTATCTTTTATCGCCTTCATATTCCACCTGTTATCCATCTTAACCCGATCCATTTCCTAACAACTGGTATCAGAGCCTGGTTCAAGGAGTTAAGATGGAGGGAAAGTTTTCAGTCGAACGGTTCAATGGTTCCGACTTTGGGTTTTGGCGTATGCAAATGGAGGCCTACCTGTACGGGAAGGACCTATACGAACCACTTGCAGAGAAATCCGAGAAGACGAGTGATGAAGAATGGAAGGTGCTCGATCGAAAGGCGATGAGCGCAATAATCCTGTCGCTCTCTCGGAATGTCGCCTATCATGTGAAGGGAGCGAAGAGCACGAAGGAAGTCCTACAAACTCTTGCCGATATGTACGAGAAACCCTCAGCAATGAACAAGGTCATGCTGATGAAGAAACTATTCAGGTTGCAGATGGAGGAGAGGAAGTCAATGGTTCCGACTTTGGGTTTTGGCGTATGCAAATGGAGGCCTACCTGTACGGGAAGGACCTATACGAACCACTTGCAGAGAAATCCGAGAAGACGAGTGATGAAGAATGGAAGGTGCTCGATCGAAAGGCGATGAGCGCAATAATCCTGTCGCTCTCTCGGAATGTCGCCTATCATGTGAAGGGAGCGAAGAGCACGAAGGAAGTCCTACAAACTCTTGCCGATATGTACGAGAAACCCTCAGCAATGAACAAGGTCATACTGATGAAGAAACTATTCAGGTTGCAGATGGAGGAGAGGAAGTCGGTGGCCGATCACCTCAATGACTTCAACCAACTTACGACACAGCTGGCATCTGTGAATATCGTGTTTGACGATGAGGTAAAAGCGTTAATTTTGCTCTCATCTTTACCTGACAGTTGGGATGTGGTTGTTACTTCGGTAAGCACTTCGTCTGGGAAGGAAAAGATGAAGTTCGACAACATCAGGGACATGAGAAGTCGGTGGCCGATCACCTCAATGATTTCAACCAACTCACGACACAGCTGGCGTCTGTGGATATCGTGTTTGACGATGAGGTAAAAGCGTTAATTTTGCTTTCATCTTTACCTGACAGTTGGGATGTGGTTGTTACTTCGGTAAGCACTTCGTCTGGGAAGGAAAAGATGAAGTTCGACAACATCAGGGACATGATGTTGAACGAGGAAACCCGTAGAAAGCAAACGGGTGGATCATCTGGCTCTGCACTACATACAGAGTTCAGAGGGAGACCTGATACACGCGGTAAATACCGTGGAAGGTCAAGGTCCAGGGGGAAGAACAAGGGCAAGAAGGAGATGGTGTGCTGGAACTGCGAGAAGCCCGGACACATGAAAAGCGAATGTCGGGCGCCAAAGAAGGAAAAGGAGGGCCGGACAGCGAATGCCGCAACGAAAGACATCACGGATGCACTCTTGTTGAGTGTGAGCAGTTCTTCCGATGATTGGGTTGTGGATTCAGGGGCCTCATTCCACTCATGCAGCAACAAAGACATCATGGAGCCATACACCTCAGGTGATTTTGGCTTAATTTATCTTGCAGATAACAAACCCCTCAAGATTGTAGGAAAGGGAGATGTGCGGATCAAATCAATGAATGGGTCATGTTGGACCCTACATGATGTGAGACACATACCAAGACTGAAGAGGAACTTGATCTCAGTCGGACAGCTGGATAGTGATGGATTCCACACGACGTTTGGAGACGCGAAGTGGAGGATCAGTCGGGGAGCAATGACTTTGGCACGAGGACTAAAGTCGGGAACGCTCTACATGGCGGGAGGATCCAGTTCAAACATCCTATTTGCAGGAATTGTATCGCAGGCTAACCTGTGGCACAATCGCTTGGGCCACATGAGCGAGAAAGGAATGAACGTGCTGAAGTCGAAAGGACGGTTGCCCGAGTTAAAATCAGTGGAGGTGGGTCATTGTGAATACTGCGTGTTCGGAAAGCAGAAGCGGGTGAGCTTCTTGACCACAGGAAGAACTCCGAGGAAAGAAAAGTTGGAGCTTGTTCACACCGATTTGTGGGGGCCAGCACCAGTGTCATCTCTTGGTGGATCAACGTACTACATGACATTCGTCGATGATTCCACTAGAAAGGTATGGGTGTATTTCTTAAAAAGAAAATCTGATGCCTTTGATACATTCAGGAGATGGAGGGCACTAGTGGAAAATGAGACAGGTCTACAAGTGAAATGTCTCAGATCGGATAATGGTGGCGAGTACAGCAGTGAAGGTATCAAGAATTACTGCGCCGACCATGGAATCCGAATGCAGAAAATAATCCCGGGGATACCTCAGCAAAATGGTGTTGCTGAGAGGATGAACAGAACACTGAATGAGCGTGCGAGATGCATGCGATTGAAGAGCGGACTACCAAAGATGTTTTGGGCAGATGTAGTCGACACGGCTGCTTCTTGATCAATCGAGGGCCTTCTGTCCCGTTGAACAACAGGATACCAGAAGAGGTATGGAGTGGTAAGAAAGTGGATCTTTCTTTCTTACGTACGTTTGGTTGTTCAGCCTATATTTTGAACGATGATCGGACTAAGCTGGATGCTAAGTCGATTAAATGTACATTCATTGGGTATGGGACTGACGAATTTGGGTATAGATTCTGGGATGATCAAAACCGGAAAATAATTCGTAGGAGGAATGTTATATTCAATGAGGATGTAATGTACAACGACAGGAAGGTAAGCCCGGACGATGACAAGAAGGAAAGGGAATTTGTTGATCTCGACATTTCAAATTCCGGGATCATGAGACCAGCAGATACGGATTCAATGGGAGTTCAGACGGACGAAACCGAACAGACGGAGATAGAGCCAGAACCAGTATCGGAGGAACCGATTACTGAAAGCAGCACACCCTTGGCACTGGGTCGAGAACCGTGGCTGATAAGGGCCCTAGATAGGTACTCCCCCTCTCTTTATTACTTGCTTTTGTCTGATTGTGGAGAACCCGAATGTTACGCAGAGGCAGTCAATGATGCCCACAAGAGCAAGTGGGAGCTTGCGATGAACGACGAGATGAAGTCGTTGAAGAAAAACAACACATGGGAATTGTGTCAGCTCCCAAAAGGAAAGAAGGCCCTACAGAACAGATGGGTCTATCGAGTTAAGAAAGAATCAGACGGGAAGAAGCGGTACAAGGCAAGACTCGTAGTAAAGGGATTCCAACAAAGATACGGTATTGACTTTACTGATGTTTTTACACCTGTTGTCAAGTTAACTACTATTCGTCTTGTGTTGAGCATGGTAGTGGCAGAGAACTTGGAGTTACAACAGATGGATGTGAAACCAGCCTTCCTACACGGGGATCTTGAGGAGGAGATATACATGGTACAGCCAGAGGGGTATAATGGAGATGATCAGCAGGTGTGTCGTCTGAAGAAAAGCCTGTATGGATTGAAACAGGCTCCGCGGCAGTGGTACAGGAAGTTTGACAACTTCATGCTAGAGATAGGTTTCTCTAGATGCAATGCTGATCATTGCTGCTACGTGAAGAGGTTCGATGAGTTTTTTATCATTCTACTCCTGTATGTTGATGACATGTTGATAGCAGGATCAAATGTCAAGGAGATCAATAGGCTCAAGGATCAGTTGTCGAGGAAGTTTGACATGAAAGATCTTGGCGAAGCAAGGCAGATATTGGGCATGAAAATCACAAGGGACAAAGGTACTGGTAAATTATGGTTATCTCAATCTAATTATATTGAGAAGGTATTATGCAGATTCAAGATGGAAATGCGAAATCGGTTAGAATGCCATTGGAAAATCAGTTCAAACTATCCAACAGTGATTCGCCCCAAACTGATTCCGAACGTGCAAAGATGAGAGTCACACCGTATGCCTCAGCAATTGGGAGCCTGATGTATGCTATGATCTGTGCTCGACCGAATATAGCACATGCAGTGGGAGTAGTTAGCCGTTTTATGAGCAATCCAGGATTGATGCACTGGGAAGCTGTAAAATGGATTCTTAGGTACCTAAGGGGTACTAAGGACCGAGCATTGGTGTTTGGTAAGGGCAAGCTTACCTTGTTTGGGTTTGTTGACGCTGATTTTGCAGGGAGTGACTATGATAAAAGGAGGAGCACTACAGGGTACGTGTTCACATATGGCGGTACAGCCATATCCTGGGTCTCAAAGCTGCAGAAGGTTGTCACACTGTCCATGACGGAAGCTGAGTACGTGGCAGTTACTGAGGCAGCTAAGGAGCTCATTTGGCTGCAACACTTCTTGGGTGAATTAGGAAAACGTCAGGCAGATGTGATTCTTCATAGTGATAGTCAGAGTGCGATCCATCTGGCAAAGAATCCCGCGTTCCATTCGCGGACAAAGCACATCGAGATCAAGTATCATTTCATCCGACAACTTCTGGAGAAGAAGGCACTGCAGCTGGAGAAGATCCAAGGAGAAAAGAATCCTGCGGACATGCTGACCAAGGCGGTTGCGATGGCGAAGTTGAAGCTGTGTACGGCTTCGACTGGCCTTGATGACTAGAGTGGACAAACCCGGTGGTACCAAGAAAGAAGTGGAGAAAAGCTAATCAATCTTCAAGTGGGAGATTGTTAAGTTGTGAAGATTGATTTGAAGAAGAAAAGGATAACCTGATTCAATTTAGAAATCCCAAGTTGAGTTGGAGAAGGATAACCCGATTCAAAGTTGAGTTGGAGAAGGATAACCCGATTCAAAGATGAGTTGGAAAAGGATAACCCGATTCAACTTAGAAATCCCAAGTTGAGTTGGAAAAGGATAAGTCATGGCTATATATATACTACTCTTATTAGCATTGTTTAGTAGAGTAGAATAGAATCGAGTAGAGAGAAAAGAAAGAGTTGAGACGAGGGTGAGTGTTGTCTTTCACGTGTGGTGAAAACTTGCATACAAGTGTGTGTGTGTGTTGTACTCCTCAATTTTTCCTCCTCTTTGAGTGTTTTCTCCTGGCTTGGTATTGCCCCCAGACGTAGGATTTATATCCAAACTGGATTAACAAATTCGTGTGTCTTTTATCGCCTTCATATTCCACCTGTTATCCATCTTAACCCGATCCATTTCCTAACACTTTAAAGTGAAAATTTAGGTGAATGGTAACCGGAAAAAGCATGTTACGTTTTGAATCTCTTAATTGTGTAGCTCAGAAAATTGAATACCGCGAGGGCCCTAGTATGAAGGCTACGGTTATAGTTGAAATTTCACATCAATCACAGATACGATAATATAATCAAATGGTCACGATCATACATATTATGATTTTGAATTGTACCAGGATAGAATCATAGAGACCCTAAAATAATACGATGAATCTAGAATTTATGGGGTGTACAGCAATTTACCCTCATGTGATATTAAAAGTGAGCAGATTATCCTCCTATGAAAAATAAATATCAATTTACTTTGTTTTAAAAATGAAGCAATTAAGAAGATAAGCTGCTTCATTTTTTAAAATATAGGGATACAAATTATATTATTTTAAAAAATATAGAGGGATAATTAGATTGCATAAACAAGAGAAAGGGCGTGATACGACCTTCATGTGGTAACCCTCACATCATAAATCCCCCAACTTACCGAGGTTTAAGGAATCCAATCTCAGAAGTGACCGAACATTCAAAGATCGAAGTTGAGTTCTGCTTGACAAGGTTGCGAAATAGCCGTTCCACGACTTTCTTGATGTCATGCATTTTGAGATTCATAATGGTGGTGGCAAGAAGCGTCTACGGTGGCAATTGTAGCATGCAACAAGCAACAAGCAACATCCAATAAAAAACGATGTCTTTTATGGGATTTTGATCCTCTCACTTACCTATACATATTTAACTCTTTAAATTGACAACTATACACTTTCTCATTTTGTAAAATTCCTTGTGCCTTCAGTTGTAAGTTTTGCAATTACTTTTCCCTCGACTCATTTGATGAAGTACTCGAGTCCAATTATTGTATATTTTTTGTTTGTCCGTTATCATCAGAAACGATTTTAAGATATCAATTTCACACTAGCCGAACGAAGAAGTAACATGAATTGGTATCAACTCAGTTTGATTTGTGACAGATTTCTTAGGAAATTGGTCGGAAAAATTTCCCTAATTATACGTACATCATCTTTTATTTAAATAAAAAATTTGGGTATCCTAACTTATCTAACTGAACTAATTAAGTCCCCCAAATGCCTCAGAAACCTGATTAGCATATATTGGACCACCCATACTTAAAAGGGAATTTTATGTCAGAATATGCATAGATTCATGCATTGGAATCTAGGCCACTTGATGGTTTCCTAATCTATATACACCATGGATCCATGAATTATGTTGACTTGGTATATACTAAGCTACTAGGTTAACATGTGTGAGTCTTTGTTTATATTTTGTCGTGTTCTTATTTTGTCGTGTTCTTATGTTTGACCTTCTCAAACACTTTTTTTCCCTCTTTTTTTCTAATTAGTTCTCGTTATATGCTGTTCTCGTGAACATATAAAAAGAATTATAATGTGAAATAATGAGAAAAAAATTATAAAAAAATAAAAAAATTATAGTTATAAATTGTAAAAATACAGAGAAGTAAGGTGAGAGAGATATGGGGTAAAAATATGGATAGTTAAGAGGAAAAAAATATAATTATGAGATTATTAAAAAGTATTAAAAATTACTAATTTAACCAAAAAAATTTCGAAGGGGAGAAATGAAATAAATGGTAAATTTGGGTATTTAACAATTTTTTTTCTAATAGTATAGATACTTGCTCACTAAATAGAATTTTGCAGAAATATGAGTTAATGTGTAATTTCATCTATTCTTTACTATTAAGGAAGATTACCCTTTTAGTATCGTACTTAAGTATGGTTTATTACTTATTTTTAAAATTTTAAATTAATTAACTTTTTAAGCCTCTCCATTTATCATGATCTTTCATAAATATCTCACTAGAAAAATATGATTTTTAACTATGATTAGTAATCATTGTTAAAAGTAAAAAATTGTGGCAGATACTAATTACCATTATTGCGCCCGCAACGACTATTAGCATTTATGTCTGCAAGTGAGACAAAAGTATTTGACTATAAATAAAATTAAGCATTAATTAATCCTGGTCAAAACTATTTTTATTTAAATAGTTTTGAAAATCCATGTACAGAATGTACCACGACGTCTAGTAATCAATTAGACTTCTCTCCAACGAATTGTTTACTTATTGTGGCTTGTATATTAGCAAGTTATATATTGAATAATCATCAGCTCACAAATTAGAAACTTTTCCGCTTGAGTATTTAAATTATGGAAGTCCACTGCAACACTACATCTCAAAATTAAATAAGTTTTTGTTTATTAACCATTTCCTAATCTGGTGGATCTAATAACTATAAATGTGCAGCCAATCGCTAATATATTCAAGTCAAATATTTGTGTATGAAACTGAAAGTGTTAACCAATCAAGTTTCAAATATAAATGTAGTAGTTCTGTGAGAATAGGCAAAATCGAAGTACTATAATAGAGGGGTTCTCTTAAAGCTATCATATGAGAGAATCCTTGTGAAATATCACCACATTGCACGATTCCATGGTCAGAATTCAGAGTGAATAATCGAAGAACCAGTGGGAGAATTGCTATATTCCTATCCTTTCAGTTCTGGTAATGTCCACTATGTTGTGCACAAAGATGGAGCTCAATCCTTTGAAAAGAACTCCTCCCTTGCCACCAGGGCCCCGGGGCTTGCCAATCCTTGGATACTTGCCGTTCTTGGGCAACAATTTGCTCCACAAGTTCGGAGATTTGGCAGGCCAATACGGTCCAATCTACAAGTTCTATCTTGGCAGCCAACTATGTGTCGTGATCAACTCACCATCCCTAGTAAAAGAAGTGGTTCGGGATCAAGACTCGATTTTCGCTAACCGTGATTCTAACATTGCAACACTAGCGGCAACCTATGATGGAAACGACATAGGGTTTTCACCGCTCAATTCCCAGTGGCGGGCCATGAGGCAAATATTCGTCCGTGAGGTGCTCGGTAACAACAGTCTCCAAGCATCATACGATCTCCGGAAGGATGAAGTCAGAAAGGCCATCAGAGATGTGTATACCAATATAGGAAAGCCGGTCCACTTTGGTGAACTATCTTTCCGAACTGAACTCAATGTCATAATGAACATGATGTGGGGTGGCGTTGTTGAAGAGGAAGAAGGCCAAAGACTGGGAGAAGAGTTCCGGGAAGTGGTCATTAAGATTGTGGATTTGATGGGAAAGCCAAATGTTGCTGACTATCTTCCAGCCCTAGCCTGGCTTGATATTCAAGGAATAAAGAAAGAGGTGGAGGGTCATATGCAATCTATGGATCGGATTTTTGAGTACGTTGTTGCTAAATGTAGAAAGATGTTGGGAGGAATCAAGAAAGAAGGAAAGAAGAACTTCCTTCAAGTCATGTTAGAGCTACAAGAGAAAGAAGATTCCGAGATGTCAATCAGCCCGAGGCAAATCAAGGCCCTATTGCTGGTAAGCTTAGTTTTATTATTAAAGTAACATTCCATGACGTATTGTGTTTCCATTTTTTTATGTCATTGATCATGAAATTCTTATTCTAATTCAGTAACTTTTAAAAAATAACACTTTTGGGCTTTTGGCCTATTTTTATTAGATGTTTTAACGAAAAATGCCACGTATTTGGCATACGTCCTCTAAGGCTTTTATACCTTTGGATTCATTTGTTATCGAATTATCACTTTTGATATAATAACTTTAAACGTATACTTTTGGTCTCATACACTTGACGGTCACTTGACATTTTTAGTTAAATATCTAATAAAAATATGCCTCGAGACTAAAAATAAAAATTCTATAATTAGTAAGACCAAAACATTAGGATTACTAAAAATCATTTCAAATGTAGTGGAAGGACACTACAACAAAATGACTCAATAGCTATGACAATTTTTTTATGGTAAAATTTAGCGTCAGACTAATTAGCAAATAAAAATTCGTTGCTAATCTTAATTATTTAATATATATTTTAAGCAATTTGTTGCTAAACTTATTAGCAAATATTTTTGGTTGCTAAATTCATTAGAAAGTACATTTTTCTTATTTAAAAAATATAGATTAGCAATGAAAATTTTATTTGCTAATTACTCTAAGTTTTTTTTTCCGTAACCACTGTGCTGTTTTCTTATGGTGATGATTAAAACATTGACAAATGTTGATTATGTACGGTCAAAATTTAAGTTTTTATATTAATTTTGGAAAAAAATACAATTTTAGTTCTATAACTTATAAGGACTGACATTTTTTATCCTGCACGAATTGATTTTCGCAATTAGTCATGTAACTTTAAAAATTTGTCATTTCATCCTTTTCCGGTCAATTTGGTCAAAAAATTGCTGTTAACTTGCACATGACCTAATTAAATTGAAATGTTAGTCCTACAACTTAGGGGTCATTGACAATTTTAGTCCTATAACTTAAGTGAATTGATATTTTTTGTCCTACATGAATTTATTTGCAAGACTAAATTTTGCAAGTAAATTACAATTGATGGCCAAATTGGCCGAAAGTGATTAAAATTATCAAAATTATAAAATTACAATACTAAATTACCAAAATTAATTCGTACATCACTTAAAATTTTTCCATAATTTTGTTAGACTGTAGAAAAACAAAAAGTAGGCATGGTACCGGGGGGGGGGGGGGGGGGGGAATGGGGATGGAGGAATCAATTTTGTTTGAACAGGGGTTGGTGGTGTTATAATAATGCTTTGTTTTAAAAGAAATGTGTATCTGATTATAGAGAAAAAGCAATTACAAATTTTTTGGTTTTAGAAGCTGAGGTTTTGGTATATTAATTTTTATGAAGCTTTATTAATGTAAACTTAACACTTGATATGATATATTACAATCGGAAAACTTGGAGAACTAATTAATATTAAAGTTTATAATCTTGTTCATCAATTATTTTGAGTGACAGGATATTGTAATAGCCGGGACAGACACTACCGCAACAACAATTGAGTGGGCAATGGCCGAACTTCTGCAAAATCGAAAGGCTATGGAAAACATACAAAATGAATTATCTAAAGTGGTGGGATTGAACAATGAAGTTGAAGAGTTCCACATGCCTAAATTGAAGTATTTGGAAGCAGTTATCAAAGAAACAATGCGTTTACATCCGGCTATACCCCTCTTGATCCCAAGATCTCCAACCCAAACGTCCACAATCGGGGGATACACAATCCCAAAAAAGAGCATGGTCTTAATAAACTTGCCTTGGATCCAAAGGGATCCTTCTAGTTGGGACAGTCCACTGGAATTTAAGCCTGAAAGGTTTTTACACGACAACAAAAAATGTCAGTTCAGTGGTAACAATTTCAATTATATCCCTTTTGGATCAGGGAGAAGGATATGTGCTGGCATGCCCCTTGCAGAGAGAATGTTGATGTACTTACTAGCTTCACTTTTGCATTCTTTTGAATGGAAGCTACCAGATGGTGAAACAATCGATATGTCCTACACGTTTGGGGCTGTTTTGAGGAAAAGTACACCACTCCTTGCTATAGCCACGCCCAGGTTATCTGAACCAAACTTGTATGGGTAATATGTAAGTAGCATTTATTGCCTTGTTAAATAAACCAGGAAGTTGTCGTTGCTACAAGATCATAGGGCTTCCTGTCTCGTACACGTCTGTTAGTGTTGTGGACTGAGTTCCAAGAAACTCTTAGTTGAATTTGATTTGTAAGTGTTGTGGACTGAGTTCTAAGAAACTCTTAGTTGAATTTGATTTGTAAGTGTTGTGGATTGAGTTCCGAGAAACTCTTATTTGAATTTAGATTAATTCAAGTAAATTACATATTAAGTGAACGCAAACACCTTTGTTTTAGTTCCAGCTCTCCTGGAATATGATGCTTCATCACTGCAATATATCTATATCTATATATAACAGTACGAAGTTTGACCAATTTGGTTCAATTTTGACTAAATACTATTTTTTGGTATTTTTTGAATTTTTAATTATTAAGAGAAAGTTTCATTGGTTAGAAAATCTTTTTTATTTTGAGTTAGTAATTTACTTCGTATTTGTCTATGAAGTTATCTACACAATATTTTAATTATCAAGAAAAAATCTTATTGGCCAAGAACATCATTTATTTTAAATATATTAACTACTTATTTTATATTTATCTAAAATCTTATCTCTGAATATAACTAATTTCATTTGTATTTATTTAAATAATGTCGTAATAACCTTTTAAATATATAAAATATTTACTTTGTATATATCCAAAATCTTATATCCACATAATAACTAATTTAATTTTATGTATTCTACCTAATGATCATGGCCTTTAGAAACATGATCTACTTTAAATATATTATGCATTTATATTGTATTTACCAAAAAAATTATTTTTAAGATTATAATTGAATTGTTTAATTATTAAAAAAATTTATTGGTTAGGAACATTATCTATTTTAACTATATTAAATACTTATTCCTCATTTATCCCAAATCTTATCTCCAAAATTATGAACTAATTTAATTTGAATTTATTTTAAATAATTATCTAATGATCATGGTCTCCATCATATTTGTATTTAAATAGAACGAAATTTATTATTCATCTCTTTCACATTATACGCTCAATTCTGTCAAATTTCCGTTCTTCATTACACAGTTTCAAAACTTACCACCTTATATGCTTATTTTATTACTTTTTTACACTGCAGTGGACATCTTATATATTTACATGATATTATTTTTTTCATGGTTACTGAAGTTATTTAATTAATAATTACCATATTTTAATATTCATTCATGTTTTGCACTCGTCTCTTATGTGGCTAGACTATTATTTTATTGTTTACAATGATGTTATTTTATTTTTTTATATATAATTTGTGTGATATTTGAAAGTTATTGAGATATTAATCTCTACCATTTTCTTATGCTTTCTTTACTAAATTGTGATATTTATATCTGTTATGGTATTAGTTTTTTTAGATTTTTATGATATATATAGGATTGCTTAATTTAATTTGTGAACAAGATGAAATAGATTTATTTGGTGTTAATAGATTTATATTTTTTTAATATTTATTTGTTTAATTCTACTTAATATTTCATTTAATATCTACTTTTGCTTAATAAATATGTACTCTTTGTATCTTAATACAATAATTCATTTTTTTATATATTATAGTTTCATCCATAAATATTTTTTTATAGTTTAATTTATTAGTCTTCATTATATTTATTAGGGAAAAGTATTATTTTAGTCCGCTAAGTATTCCTAATTTTAATTTTAGTCCGATAACTATGTCCATTTTTGTTTAGGTCCACTAACTTACGAAATTGCTTACTTTTAGTTCTCTGACAGATTTTCGAATAATTTCACCCCTATAAGTGTATATGGACTAAAACTGCTTATATTTATTTAATATTAATTGGTATATATCTTGTATAAATAAAATAATTTTTAATGAAAAATATCAATAAATAAGGTTTTGCTATTTTAAAAATTAATAAATAAGATAATTTTTAATGAAAAAGACCAAGGTTTTTTTGTCTTAAAATAGGGCAAGAATTAATAGTTGAAAGTAAAAGTTTGATGAATGACTTTTTTTAATTTAAGTATAATTTAAAAAGTTTTCTAAATATATAATAATATCTGAATTTTAATTTGAATCTAGGCTTATACCTTTAATAAACAAGAACACTTTTATTTTGTGATTCACTTTTTATTAAAAAAGATATATGTAATCTACATATCAGTCAGTTCAATAAAACCTTTTAGTTTACTTCAAAACAACAGTCATTAATTAATTAACTTGAGTTTTTGTAGAGATAAAATTTTAAAAGTCACTGAGTTATATCTCTATGTATACTTTGCAAGTTGCTATAAATTTATAGCATATCAGAACGACCTTCTATATTATATATATATATATAGGAAAAAATATTATTAGTCCGTTAAGTATGCCTAATTTTAATTTTAGTTCGATAACTATGTCAATTTTTGTTTAGGTCCAGTAACTTACGAAATTGTTTACTTTTAGACCTCTGACAGATTTTCGGACAATTTTACCCCTATGAGTGCATATGGACTAAAACTGTCTTTCAAAAGTTGTATAGGGGTAAAATTATTCGAAAATCTGCCAGAGGACTAAAAGTAAGCAATATCGTAAGTTACTGGACCTAAAAAAAAATGGACATAGTTATCAGACTAAAAGTAAAATTAGGCATACTTAGCTGTCTAAAATGATACTTTTTCCACTCATATATATATATATATATATATATATATATATATATAATCAAAACCTAACAGTTATGGCTAGGTATACATTTCAGTATATTCTGGATATCATACTTTTGCATATTTTGTCTTTTTTTATTATTATAGATGTTACTTTCTTATGTTTTTACTAATGCACAGACGCTTTTAGAGAAATACATGATAAATATTTGTTATTTTATTAGCTGATTTATGTTTTCCCAGTTCATTTGTTTGGTTGTACATTAAAGTTTGATCTTTTAAGATTTCTTTATGTGATATTAATTCTTTATTCTTTCATGGCTGCAGACCCAGTTCATTTGTTTGGTTGTACATTAAAGTTTGATCTTTTAAGATTTCTTTATGTGATATTAATTCTTTATTCTTTCATGGCTGGGAAAAATGTTGTTATATTTATGATTTAACTGAATTTAATTTGTACTTATTTTAATTTACTCCGCATCCACCCTTTCAGTTGTCTTTCTTATAATTCATTAACGGTAGTTTCTATTCTTGCTTTATGATTTCATTTTTAGATTATGTACTTTAATATAGTTTATGAGGAAAATGAATTATATAAATAAATAATACAATTAACTAATTCTTTATTCTTATTTTTTTATAGGGTTAGATATATGTAAAAGTTGATCTATCTATCTATTTAATAATTTAATTCATATTTATCTACAAAATCATCTACACAATATTTTAATTAATATGAAAAAATCTTATTAGTTAGAAATATCATCAATTATGAAAATATTCAATATTTATTTTTTATTTATCCATCTTATCTCTAATACTATAATTGAATTATTTAATTATTGAGAAAAAATCTAATTGGTTAGAAACATCATCTATTCTAAATTTATTGAACATTTGTTTTTGTTTATCCAAAATCTTATATCAAACATCATAACTAATTTTATTTGTATTTACCTTAAATAATTACTTAATAATATCTTGAATATATTAAATATTTACTTATTATATCCAAATTCTTATACAAATGTAATAACTAATTTAATTTATATTTATCCTACCTAATGATTATGGTCTCTAGAAATACGATCTATTTTTATTTTGTATTTGTTGAAAATCTTATTTTTAAGATTATAATTGAATTTTTTTGATTATTAAGGTTAGAAACATCATTTATTTTAAATATATTAAATATTTACTTTTTATATATTAAATATTTAAATAGAACAAAATCTATTATGAATCTCTTCATTTTTTAGATACACTCAATTCTTTCAATTTTTGATTCTGCATTAAACAGATTCAAAACTTAACACTCTTATGCACTTTTTCATGATATTTTTTTAAATGTTATGAAGTTATTTAGTTAATAATCTCTATTCTTATTAAATTTTAATATTTATTTATATTTTATACTCATCTCCAGTATGGCTAGACTATTATTTTTCTATTTATCATGATATTTTTAATTTTTTTTATATATTATTTTTTCATGATACTTGAAAGTTATTAAGGTAATAATCTCTACACTTTTCTTATATTTAGTTGTTTATTAAATTTTAATATTTATTTAGTTTTTTTAATATTTCTATGATGATTGATTGATTTAATTTTTGTACAATCGATTTATTTGGTGTTAATAGGTTCATATTTTGTTTTAACATTTATTTAATTCTACTTAATATTTCATTTAGTATTTTTCTATTTAAATATTTTAATTTTTTTGTATATATTGTAGTTGCATCCATCAATATTTTTTTTATAGTTTAATTTATTGGTCTTTTTATGTTTTATTATTTTTTGTTTGTCTACAAAAAGGAGTATATTTATTTAGCCTTTTAAATATATTTATTTTATATCAATAGGTATATGTCCTGGTTTAACATTTATTTGTATGATTATTTTTTATTCTTCATTAAATAATTTCAAAACTTAACACTTAATATACTTACTTTCGTTATTTTTTTATACTGCACTGGGCATCTTACACTTTTTCATGATATTTTCTTTTATCGTTATTGAAATTATTTAATTAATAATCTCTATTCTTATTAAATTTTAATGTTTATTTATATTTTACGCTCATCTGCGATATGACTAGACTATTATTTTGCTACTTATCATGATGTTTTTTTATTTTTTTTATATATTCTTTTTCATGATACTAGAAAGTCCACTACAAAAAAATATATTTATTGAAATGATTTTTGTAACTGTTATTTTTAAATTTATAACAGATTTTATTAATTTGAAACTTCTTTTGGAACGAAAGTCTATCTGTTGCTATATTAGACGTTACAAAAAAAATTATAACGGCTTTAGACGATGTCATTCCTTATTGTACCGGATGTTGTAACGACCAACATAACCGTTACAACAATTGACCCAATGCAAACATTGGTTTCGGAGCGGCCACTTTGAATTTATTAGACCAATTGTTGGAAAGACCTCTGCAGCGATGTTTGTTCCAGTTTTAGTAATTTTTTTTTAAATGGAGACATATTAGTGTTTGTATCTCATTTTGGTATGATTTTTGAAATGGTTCGTTGAAGTTATTGGAACGGCTTTAGAAATTGATTCAAATTTTGTGATAATGAAGTTTGTTCCCAAAATAATTATAGAAGCCGTTACAAATGTATTACGGTTTTATATAATTTATTTATATTTAAATTATTATAATATTTATTTTTACAATATTTTGTTGAAGTTTTTTTGTAATAAATTTTATGAAGAATTTGTTAAATGTGGAATACTATATAATTTATCTAGCAAGAAAATAATAACAATATAATTAACAAAATTAGAGTAGTATTTAAAAGTTGTATTTAATTATAATATACATACAAATTTAAATTTAAAATTAAATAAAAAAGATAAATTAACCACCCTAATCTAGATTATGCTCCCCGTCGGCATCATCTTCAACCTCGTCATCGGGCGCCAATGGATCATGGAGGCTGGGACTGTTGGGCGACGGAGGGCTGGGCTAGGTGGTCGGGATTTGAAAAAATAATAATTATTAAATGTATTATATTATGTATAAAATTATACTTTTGCTAATATATTAAAGAGTATTATTATAAATTAACACAAATTAAATAAAAATACACAAATTAACAGAACTTTTTTAGAAATCAGACATATTTTCTTAAGTTAACACAAATTACATAAAATTACACATATACATAAATTAACACAAACTACACATAAGATTACAGAAAAATTAAAATAAATATAAAAAAAATACAAAAAATACATAAATGTATATTTTCAGAAATTACTGAAACATTACAGTAATATTTTCAGAAAAATCAATTTAAAAATTTTTCAGAAATATTTTTACAAATTACACATACTTTCTTAAGTTAGTACAAATTACATAAAATAACACAAATCACACTTATTCAAAATTAGCAAAAATTAAATAAATTACGTAAAAATAATACAAATTATACATATTTTCAGAAATTACATAAAATTAAATCCCAATTTTTTTTTCTAATATTCATAAGATTACAGAAAAACTAAAACAAAATTTCAAAATTTTTAGAAATATTTTCAGAAATTTAGAAATTAAAAAGTTTCAGAAATTACAAAAAAGATTTCAGAAATATTTCAAAAAATTTAGAAAAATTAATTTAAAATTTTTTAGAAATTATTTTCAACAAATTGTCATAAAATATAAACTTTTAGAATTATTTTCAGAAAAATGAAAAACTTTCAGAAAATAGATATTTTAAGAAATTATTATTTTCAAAAAAATGATGAAAAACAATTTTTATCGTCAAAATATTATAAAAATAATTAACACTAAACGACATTCATATTAACAATTAACAACAATTAACAATTAAGCCAACCAATTTCTCCAACAAATTATATCATCTTTATTATCATCCTCCTCCTCAACAATGTAAAAACATACCTGGTGCTGGTGGAGGGCGGCGACTGTGGTGGTGGCAGGGAGTGGTGGTGACAGTGGAGAAGGTGGTGGTGGCGAGGAGATGGAGCTTGAGGGAAAGTGAGATTTGGGGGAGGGAGAGAGAGAGAGAGACGGGGGATTTGGTGGTGACAACGAGTGGTGGGTGGTGAGAGAGAGGTGTTTCGGTGGGGGGCAATGGAGAAGATGAATTAAAAATGGAAAAATTTTTGCTAAGTACACCTTTTATATTAGAATCTTGGAATTGTCTTGAAACTGAGATTCATATATATTCACTATATGAAATAAATTTGTATATTTATAATTATTAGTATTACACTGATGTAATTATTATCTTACATTGTTGCACTGCATGGTTTAGTTATTATATACGATCAAACCTACCAAAGAATACATACGATGAAGTTTTGGAGTATTTGGATATACAGTGTCGAGATATTATATTCGAAACATAAGAGTAGTCTTTCAATCCGGTGCATCACTGAATCAGGTCATGTAATTTTAAATCAAATAAGTAGATATGATCGAATGAACACTGTCTTATATGCATTTAAGTTTGACATTAATTTGTTGCATGGATTTTAAGATATCGTATTTCAAAATATAAGTTTTGAAATTTAAACGCACATTGTGATGGTCTTTTACATAGCTTTAGATATTTACATATTGGAATAGCTTTTGGTACTAATCTTGGAATGATCATTTGAAAATTGGATTCCCCCAATTCTTTTAGAATTTTCCGCCAAACAAATATATTAGACTGTTTTTTAAACGGCTTTATATAATGGCCTTTTTCCTCCACATTTTTACTCGGTGCCAAAATAGATATGCCAAATATTGTAAATTTTGTAATGGCTCTTGTAACACATTTTTTAAATTTTTGGCGGTTCTAAATATTAATTTTTATTTTTTCAAAAAATAAAAACTTACTCATAAAGTTATAAACTTAAATATTTTACGCAAAATTAGATAATTGGAATGGCTATTGCATCGGCTTGTGGACTATTCAAGTGTATTACGTTTTGTAACTATTTCATATTCGATTCTTGAACGAAAGTTCTATTTTTTTCAGTGGCCGTTACAATGCCAACATGGCTGTTCCAAAAACTATAGTAAATTTATAGCGGTAAAAAATTTGTACCGGTAAAAAATTTGTACCGGTATTTGTAACAGCGACGACGAATTATATATTTGGATTGACTTTTTGGCCAGATTTTTGAATGGTGAGGTTTCACAAAAATGAGAAGCCGTTAGAAATTTTTACAGCAATTTTAAAGCCGTTCTAGATTGTAACGGTCAAGTTTGTATAACGGATTTACGAATATGACTGTGTAGGAACAACCTTTTTATCTATTTTTTCGTTTCAAACATACAAAATTTTTCTCGAAAAAAACATGATGTCAGCAAATATTTTCCATTCCAAAATTGCTATGAAAGTCGTTCTAAAAAAGCCGTTACAAATACTGCATTTTTTCATAGAAGTTATTGAGGTAAAAATCTCCTGCTTTCTTATATTCTTTATATAAACTCTAATATTTATTTCTTTTACGGTGTTAGTTCTTTTTTTTTTTTTCTAATTTCTATTATAATTTGCTTGATTTAATTTTTGTACAAGAAAAAATAGATTTATTTGATGTTAATATATATATATAGATATATTTATTTTTAACGTTTATTTTGTTTACTCTACTTAATATTTTATTTAGTGTTTATTTATGTTTAAATATTTATGCTACTGTATCTTTATACACTAATTTTTTCTATATATACATTATAGCTTCATCTATCAATATTTCTTATAGTTTAATTTATTGGTCTTTCTCATACTTTGTTATTTTTTAGTTTCCTAGAAAAAGGAACATAACTATATAGTTCTTTTACCATATTTATTTAATATTAATAAGTACATATCCCGTTTAATATTAATTTATTTGTATGATTCTACTTAATATGTCTTTTATATTTCACCTTAAATGCTTATCCCTTTGTATCTTACACCATTTTATGTATATTTATATATTATAGTTTCATCTTTTATATTCTTTTAATTTATAATTTAATTTTGATAAAGGAGAACATTTTATTTTGTGATTTATTTTTTTTAAAAAAAGAATATTATCTATATATTACTAAGTTATTACCCTTAAACCTTTTAATGCACTTCAAAATATAAGCCATTAATTAATTAACTTAAGTTTTTATGGAGATAAAGTTTAATATTTTGTCGTCCAAAAGTCGCTATGAGTTGTTATAAACTTATAGCATATTACTATGTCATATTACTCAAAAAAAATTAAATTGCGAACAATATGCTTTGTGAGTTGTTATAAACTTATAGCATATTATTATGATTTTTTTTATTGCTAATCCTTTTTTATTAATGCATTCAAGCTTTTAGAGAACTACATGAAAAATATTTATTGTTGTCTTTCTTACAACTCATTAACATAAAATTCTATTTTTGCTTTATATTTTATTTCTTTGGAAGTAAGATCACTTTAGATTATGTACTTGATATAATTTTTGAGGAAGATGAATTATATAAACAAAACAATACATTTAACTAATTCTTTATTTTTATTTTTATATAGGACAAGATATATGTAAAAGCCTATCTATCTATTCAAAACTATTATGTTTTGCCCATTAATAATAAATTATTATTTTGCGTAAAAGATTGATTTATAGCACCATATATTATAAGAAACTTTATTTAATATTTTTTTAAAAAGATATATACATATATAACGTAGCACGGGAACGAAGCTTGGATATATATATATATATGTATATATATATATGATGTTGAAGATTAATGAAATGATTTTACTATATTTACGCTAAATCTATACTAATATGATTCTATGAAAGCGAAAGACCCTCAACACTTACAAATGGTGGTTAATTACATCGCTATACTAATTTTTTGTAAAATCAAAAATATCATTTAACAGAAAAGATAACTAATTATTCAATTTTTTAAATTTTAAAAAATTACTTGTTTTTCTTTCCTTCTTTTTTTTTTAAAATAAATTTATTAATTTATTTATTTTATTATTATTTATAATATATTTTAAAATTAAAAAATTATTTATTATATGAACGTGAAAAAGACATTCCACTAAACTATTTTGTCCTTCTGTGCTTTTTCTTTATAAACTTAAAGGTAAAGCTAACGTCTGCATTAATTAATTAGTGCATTAAATTAAGGATAAAAGTAATAACTTATGTCCGAAACTAATTAGGCTTATATAAATTCAGTAAGACTATTTTACTAGTTCAATAAATATTAATTGATTAATTATTTAAATTTTTCGTTAAATTAACTAAATGATATTTTTTTTTCTTGTATTGATATAGTTTAGACTAGTTTATTTATTAAATAAAATAATTGGTTAGTCACATTAACTTCAAATTCAATAATTCAACCAATTAAGTTATCTTGTTAATTAATTATTAATTTAATCTTAGTTTTCAATCATCATAATGCAAAAGTAATTTATACGTGATCCCTTAGAATTACCAGCTTCTCAAAATTTTGGTGTTTAAAAGGGCATTTAGATTTGTCTGATTAGAATAATTACATTTTCTAGAAAATTTACAAATTCTCCATACACTAAAATAAAAGCTTTTTTGTGACGGGAATTTGCGACAGAACCCTTGATAATTCCGACTTGGGGTGGCATGAGACCGTCGGATCTTTTGGGACGGTCTACATTGCACCGTTGCAAGTATTGTCCTTTGTATCAACAATTTAATTCGTCAATTTCAACGGACATTCTATCGAATTTGGACCTGGAGAAGTGTTGGGAAATTCAAGGAAGATTTTGAGAAGGGAAAAGTTATAGATATATTGGAGGGATTTTTGCACTACACATATTTTTCATTCATTTTTTCATTACCACAACTTTAAGATTACAAGCCTTTATATAGAAGAGCAACCATTAAATCAATTATATATTTCAATGAATAAATATTTAACTAACAATTTTCTATGGGTAAAATTTTTGACTTGATAACTTTGAGGAGTCAAATGATGCACAATACTTGGAGAATTGCAAATTACACTTTCCAACACCCCCTCTCAATTTGTAATTCCGACTTGATTCCGAAATTGCTCAATCTTTTTTGAACATACGGGTTTAGTGAAACCATCAGCTAACTGCTCATTTGTGTTGATGAACTCCATGTAAATTTCCAGATTACTTACACAATTCATTATGAAATGGTGACGAAGTTCAATGTGATTCGACCTTGCATGGAAAACAGGATTCTTCGTCATCGCAATAGTAGACATATTGTCATACAAGATTTTTGTGGGAGTTTTTAATGATGAGAATAAGTTGTAAAAGATGATGTAAAAGAGTGCAGCAATGTTCAAAACCACAAAAAATTTCGATTTCAGCCGAGAACCAGTCCTCCCTCTATTTTCTTCCATGTGAATTCAAAGTTTTGCAAATCATAGTCCACTACCAAATTTTAGAAGAAATTTCATAGGTAAAAGTTGCAGACAGAAGATTGGAAAGAGTTTAGAAATTTGAGGACTCAACTCTCTAGCTATCTCTGTCGCGTGAACTGAACGAAAAATTGCAGCTGCGCAGCACTTTCAAACTAGATGGACTCTTCTACCCTCACGCACGACACTAACGATGGTGAAGCTGCAGTGGAGGACGTCGGAAAGGCCGCTCTAGGAGGCGAGTTCCATCAGGGAGAGGATGAAATTGGTTTATTGCTACCGATTGTTTCGGATGACGTTCGTTCTTCTTTCAACATTGAAGAATTCTTGATGCTAGCAAATAGGATTATTGATTATAGAGATGTCGCTTCCCTAACGGCGCTGGAAACCCTAAAAAGAAGTGGGAATCGCGATATGGTCCAATTCGCCCGAGCCGTGTTTTAGCAGAGTGTTTAGCGCGAGGGCTGCGCATGGCTCGCGGGCTCCCATCTGCTTTGATTCAACCGGTTTCTGCTGCACAAACAGCGGAAATGGACTCTGTTTCTATGGTTGAGTCCCTGCCGGTTTCTATTTCGATGCTAGTGGTGGCCTGTTCGAGGATGGATGCTGCTTCATCGCCAGTCCGTACGCTATTGACGACTGCAACTGTTTCTGTTGCACCATTGGTGATGACTTCTGCTGCTGCCATTGCGCCGCAACATTTTAAGCCATCAGTGGTGGGTTTGCCTCCCATGACGGGTGTTGTACATGTGCCGTCCTTGACGTAGACCGGACTTTTCGTTTGTAACTTTTCCCTGCATTCTTGCGTGAATATTCCTAATGCTAGTGACAAAATTGTAGATGCATTCCATAATTCGACCCGTAAAACTTTAGAATATGTTCCTCCATCTAAAAAAAAATGGAGAGATTGTTATTCGTTCTACGTTGGAAACTATTCGAAATGGGTCACGTCGTTGGAATTCCACGGCGGTTGGATATTTTTTGGGTAAACGTCCTTATTTCATCACCTTAAAGATTACGTTAAATCTATATGGCTATTGTTGATTGATGTTACAGCAACTTCAAATGAATTTTTCTTCTTCTGATTTAAAATGATTGTGGCAATGGAGGAGATCATTGAGGGGGGTCCACGGTTATTCCAAGGGCAACCTATAGTCTTACAGAAGTGGGAACCAGTCATGGTGATGAGAAAGTTGAAACACACACAAGTCTCGGTGTGGGTTAGAATTCAACACCTATCAATGGAATTGTGGACTGATGAGGGATTGAGTATGGTGGCAAGTGGAATAGGATGGCCGCTCTATCAGGATGCGATCACTAGAGCATGCACAAGACTAGATTTTGCTCGTGTTTGTGTTATGCTTGATGTTTCTATGAAATTACCAAAGCATCTTGTTGTCATGTCTCCGATTGAGGGGGGGGGAGTCGCATGTAAAGTCGATGTAGAATATGAGTGGCTTCCTCCAAAATGCACCACTTGTATGAGCCTGGGACATGCAAAGAAGGATTGTGCGACTAATAAAGTTTCGAAGCCCTTGGTTTAGGTGTATGTTCAGCGTGCTCGGCCTCAGATAGCTGTGGCAGCTTCTGTTGCACCTATACCGCCTTCGCCTGCTTCGGAGGTTGAGGTGGCTATGGATGATAGCATGGGAGTCCCTAACACGGGAAATAGATGTGATAAAGGCAAGAAAATTGCGATGCATAATACTTTTGATGCACTAACCTATCTTGATATTGATACAGATGAAGTCACTCGGGGACCTAATAGATGCAACCCCTCATCTAGTAATCCATGCTGAATTTAGCTATATGGAATGTACGGGGACTCAACAGGCGAGACCACCAACTTGCAGTCTCTACCCTGGTTGAGGATTATCATTTACACTTTCTTGGCCTCTTGGAAACACGGGTCCAAGCAACAAATACGGTACGTATTCAACTTGCTACACTTCCTCGTTGGAAGTGGTTTACTAATTATGTGAGTTCTGGAAATCGAATATGGCTTGCATGGGATGATGAATTACTTGATGTCACTGTTATGGATATTGGTGCATAATATATCCATTGTCGTGTCCGTATGAGGAATGTGCATAATGTCTATACTATTACAATTGTCTATGGAGCGAACGATATTAGTGCCTGCCAAGAGCTTAGGCAGTCACTTATTATGCTTGCAGGGCAGTGTTCTGAGGAGATGTGGCTGGTAGGAGGTGATTTTGAAGAATCGCGGCCAGGCGGTTGACAACCGACTAGCTAGTGATGAGTTTAATGATTGTATCGTGCATACTAGCTTGCTCTCTTTGCCTATGCAAGGGGAATGAGTTACGTGGCACAACTGCAGTACTAATTCCCGTAGTTTATGCAAGCAATTGGACCGAATGCTAGTGAATGACATGTGAGTGATGAGATGGCCGAGGGCTTCCCACATAAGTTTCACACCACGTACTTCGGATCATTCCCCCTTGTTCTTAGAGGAGACGCCCAACAACAGTTGGGAGGTATGCTTTGTTTTGATAACTACCTTGGTTTATCCTCTCAGTTTATTCCTAGTGTGCAGAATATTTGGCGGCACCATATTGTGGGAATTCCAATGTACTCGGTTATGCGTAAACTCAAAGCACTAAAGCCCGTGTTTCGACAACAGTGAAGGAATAAGGGTGATTTGTCACGTAATGTGCAGCTGGCCAAGGATTTTCTTGATACGACTCAGCGGATACTCAGCATGGATCGACATAATTCTCTGCTCTTGTCGCTTGAGCATTGTTGTAGATTGATATATGCACAAGCGGTGCAACTTGAGCTTGTTATGCTTCAGTAGCGTGCCAAGATGCAATGGATGAAAGGAGGGGATCAATGCTCGCGAGTAATTTTTCGAAAAATTGCTCAGCTTCGTACAAAACGGCGAATTTTCCAAATTGATGATGAGCTTGGCCATACCCGTACCGATTACCAGGAGGTGATCCAGGAGTTTATCGGGTTCTATGGCAACTTGCTAGGGGGCAAATGGAGCAGAAGGTTTCTAGACCTTCGATACCTACGTCCGTGGGTACGCCATATTGTGCTAATGAAAAGGCACGAGTGATGATGCGCCCGGTGTCAGATGATTAGGTTAAATTGGCTATATTTGATATTGCAGCTGATAAAGCCCCTGGGCCGGATTGGTATACCTCGGGATTTTATCAAGCCGCATGGCCTATTATGGGTGCTGAAGTGACGCAGGCTGTTCGGGATTTCTTCACCACTAGCCAACTCTTGAGACAGATGAATGCTACGATTCTGGCACTCATCCCCAAGGTACACAATCCTACACGTGTATCTAACTTTAGACCGATTGCTTGTTGTAATGTTTTGTATAAAGTTCTTACTAAAATCAGTATGCAAAGAATGAGTTTGGTGATGGATAAACTTATTAGTCTAATGCAGACAGCCTTTGTTCCAGGTCGCTCTATTAGCGATAATATACTACTGGCGCAGGAGCTTTTTACAGGGTATAATCAACAGTGCTTGCCACCTCGCTGTGCCCTTATGGTAGATATACGTAAAACATATGATATAGTTGAATGGGATTTCCTCATTGCTACCTTGCAGCTCTTTGGATTTTCTAACAGGCTTATTCATTGGGTGGAAAAATGTATTACTACTACTTCGTTCTCTGTCGGGATTAATGGGAAACCATATGGTTTCTTTGCTGGTGCTCGGGGTCTTCGCCAAGCAGACCCCATGTCCCCATATTTATTTATCTTGATTATGTAAGTTTTGAATCTTATTTTGTAACAACTAATTGATCAAGACAGGAGGTTTAGTTTTCACTGAAAACGCGAGCCGTTGAGATTGGTTCAGCTTGGATTTGCTGATGACCTATTACTGTTCTGTCGGGCTGAGCTAAAGTCCGTACGAGTGCTCAAGCAGAGACTTGACTTATTTGGGGATTTGTCCGGCCTTCGGGTCAGCGCCCAAAAGAATAACTTTATTATCTCATGGTTAACTATGGGGATTCCGGATTTGCTTATTGACCAACTCCACTTCCAAGAGGGACTTTTGCCAATGAAGTATTTGAGACTTCCTCTTATCTCATCACGGCTCACTACATTGAATTGCCGATCCTTTCTGTTAAAACTGGGTCAGCGCATTAAAGGATGGGATGGCACAACTTTATCTTATGCGGGACGAGTACAGATTATTAAATCTGTTCTTACTGCCCTTAGTATCTATTGGGTGTCTGCTTTTATTCTACCCAAAGGCATCATTCGAGAGATAGAAAAACGTTGAGGACCTTCTTATGGAAGGGATCATCTGCTAGAGGGTATGCAACGGTGGCATAGGATTGCGTATGTCGTCCTATTGATGAAGGTGGTCAAGGGATTCAAGATATTACTACTCTTAATCGTGCACTTATGGTACTCAAATTATGGCAGATTATCCGCGGCAACCAAGCTTCTATTTGGGTTGATTGGATATATCATACACGCCTGAGAAAGGTTACTATCTGGATGGCCCCTGAGCGAGAGGGTTCTTGGGTTTGGAGGAAAGTCCTTCGTGTACGGCCACTTCTCTGGCTTTTTATTAATTATTTCATAGGGGATGGAACTACTTTTTCGCTATGGCACGATCCTTGGCATGATCTTGGTCCACTCATCCAGCAGTTTTCGCAGGGCCCTCGAGTTACAAATACTATGGAGACGGACAAGGTTCCGGTTTTTCTTTTAGATGAGCAATGGTGTTGGCTCTCTATCATTGATACTCATTTCCTACAGCTCTTGCATTCTCTTCCACCCATCCATGGAGGGCCGATTGTATCCTTTGGCGGTCAAGAGATACACAACTAATAGTTGCTATGATGATTCGTTCACTACGGGGTGAATGGCCCAAGGTAGGCTAGTTTTCACTATTGATGGGCCACTTCAAAACTCCTAGACATACTTTTGTATTATAGCTGGCAATCCTTGGTAAACTCTCTACTATGCATAAGCCTTGGTTGGCTCATATTAATTGTTCCTGCGTACTTTGTTCTGATGGTGCTGATGAGACTCACGATCATCTTTTTTTTCGCTGCACTTATTCGCGTGGCTGCTTGATGGTGATTCGACGCACACTTCAATTTGATTAGCCCAACCGAGCTTGGGCTACTAACATCTTATGGGCTGCTCGTATATGGAGGGGCAAACACTATGTTTCTACGGCCTACCGCGCTCTTTTGGCCTCGTGTGTATATCATATTTGGCGTGAGCGCAACATTAGGCGATTTGATGGTGTATATAGAGATACACGCACTGTGGGTGCGCTGATGGTTCGAGATGTGCAGCAGAGGATTCTTAGTGTAGAATTACCTACTACTATTAGCACTTGTGCGCTTTACCGCTTATGGCGGATTCCTTTGCCTTTTGAGGAAACCGCTTAGATTAAGCAAGATGTATTGTACTATTATACTTTTTTTACTTAATGAAATTTACCTTTACCAAAAAAAAAAAAAGATTTTTGTGGGAGCTTCCTGTTGTTGCTCCACATAATGTAAAATCCTTCTGAACCAAATTGCTTCACAAGCTTCGTCAGTCGAGATAATGTATTCAGCTTCTGCTGATGAGAGTGTAATCAATTTTTGCTCTTTTGGTGCCCATGAAATTATCATTGTACCTAAGCAAAATTCATAGCCCGACGTACTTTTTCGATCATTCATGGATCCAGCCCAATCGCTATATCTAAATCCATTAAGCTTATTGTCTTTCTCTTCGACATATCTAATACCAACTTTTCTTGTACCTTGAAGGTACCGCAAAACTCTCTTAGCGGCAGTAAAATGCAATTTGCTTGGATCGTGCATGATCCTTGATATTAGACTAACTGGAAACACAATATCGGACCTTGCGTTAGTCAAGTAGATCAAAGAACCTACAAGACTTCAAAAAATTTTTGGATCAACTTTAGACACGCCGTCATTTAACTGCAACTTTTCATTGACTGCAAGTGGAATCGAGATTGGCTTGCAGGTATGCATTTGAAATTTTTTACAACACATCTTCAAGATATTTCATTTGAGAAATAAAAATTTCTCCTTTTGACTGATGGACTTGAATTCATACAAAATAATTCATCAATTCTAAGTCAGTCATCTCAAGTTCCGCCATCATTGCCTTTTTGAAATCTTGCACCATGATTGGATTTGTCTTAGTATAAATCAAGTCGTAAAGAAAAATAATAAGAAAATCTTTCGTACCTTTCTTCACGTACAACTACGACTCATTTTGACTTCTTTCAAATACATTAGATTGAAAATATCCATCAATCTTGACTATTCCAAGCTCAAGGTGCTTGTTTGAGCCTGTATAATGTTTTTTTGAGGCGATAAACTTTTTCTTCTTTTCCTTGAATAATATAGCCAGTTGGCTACTCCACATACACTTCTTCTTCTAATTCGCCATTGTGAAAGGCTGGTTTAACCCAACTGATAAATTGGTAAATCCAGTTGAGCAGATGTAGCGAGAACAATACGGATTATCTCCATTCTTGCCACTGATGCAAATGTCTCTTTGAAGTCAACTCCGAGTTGTTGAGAATATCCTTTCGCAACTAAGCGAGCTTTGTATTTGTAAATTGAACCATTTTTCTTATATTTTATCCTGTAGATCCATTTTATGCCGATTACATTTTTTTTTATCTAAAAGGTCTACAAGATCCTATGCATGAATTTTCTTAATGCTAGCAATCACTTTATCCATTGCTTTTTGCTAGACTTCTTCTTTTGCAACCTCATAAAAAATTTGTGGCTCACTGACAAAAAATGCGACATCACATGAATCATATATTTCTCTGAAGCTCCAAACCTTTTTTATCGGTCTCGAATTCTAGTGCAACATTTTCACTACTTGATGGCCTTGCTCCATCACTCACGTACTTGGTTGATCAATCTGTTTTGATGAAAGTATTGGTGATATTGGTTGAGACTGAACATTCTGAACAACATCGCAACTCCATAATTTCATTTCATCAAAAATAACATCTCGGGACATTGTGAGTTTTTTGGTCCTCAGGTTAAATAATCGATATTCTTTGGACTCATCACTATATCCAGCAAGGATAAGTTTCACTCTTTTTAATCAAACTTTTTCCTTTGTTGAGATGGAATATGTGAATAAGCAATACAACCAAAAACTTTAAAATGAGTTACCTGAGGCTTTTTTTGATGTCATGCCCCATATGGAGTCTTATTTGGAACTGCCTATGTTCGTGACCGATTCAAAATATATATCGATGTATTTACTGTTTCTACTCAAAAACATTTAGAGAGTCCCTTGCCTGCCATCATGCTACGAGTAATTTCCACCATAGTGCGATCTTAGCGTTCGATAACACCAGTTTGTTGTGGGCTGTATCAAGCCGTCAATTGCCTCTGGATTCCTTTCTGTTTACAATAATCCATGAATGCCTTCTGAATAAATTCTCCTCCGTGATTAGTACAGAGAACTTTTATTTTCTTTCTAATTGATTTTCCACAAGCGTTTTGAACTCCAAAAATTTAGAAAATGCTTCTCACTTCTGATTCAAAATGTACACCCATCCTAGTGTAATCATCAACAAACAGAAGAAAATACCTGTGACCATTGAGAGAGGGAGTTTGTGTTGGTCCGTAACTGTCTGCATGCACCATCTCAGGATGGACTTTGGCTCTATAGGATATCTTCGAAAACGGTAGGTGATGCATTTTGCCAAAAATGCATCCTTCACACAGCTTATCATGATCTAAAAAAATTGGAAGCTAAAATACCATGCTTTTTCTCTTCAACAAACTCAAGCCTTTGTTGCTCAAGTGTCTGTATCTAAAATGCCAAAGATTATAATCTCCATCCATAGTATTCTGCAGAGCAATTTTCTGAGATCGTGGTAGATTGAGAGGGAGGACTTTGTTCTGAATCATCTTTACTTTTGCAACAATATGTTTCCTTTGTTTATCGATAATGATGCAAAGATCAGTATAGAACTCCACCTTATAATTTTTCTTCGATGTTGCCCCACACTAAACAAATTTTGAGTTAGTTCTAGTACATAAAAAATATCTTTGATGATATTGGTCTTCCCTCCTTTTGTCTGGATAGTAATAATTCCTTTTCCATTGATTTGAGAGATTTTCTATCTTCAAATTTCACTTCTGATGAATAAGTTTCATCGAGATTTACAAATATTTCTTTATTTTCGGACATGTGACTGCTGCATCCACTGTCCTCATACCAAATATTCTCAAATTTTTGAGAGTTTAAGCATGAATAGAATACCTGGTCACCTTTTTTCTTTTTTGTGAAGTTGGCATCTTTCTTCTCACGGTCTTCTTGATACCAACAATCTCGTTGAGAGTGCTTTGCATTTCTACACCTTTTGTATTTACTCCAACACCTGTTTCTGATGTGGGCATTTTTTCGACAAATATGACAATAAGAATTTGAGTTTTGAGTAGATCCTCTTGAGTTAGAAGTGCCTCTCCCTCCTCGACCACGACCACGATAACGACAATGAGAATTTTGGTGTCTCCCACGACCTCTTCCTCGTGATTGTGCTGACATAGTTTTTTTCATCTTGCAAGTCGTTGTCTTATTTTTCCAGTTTTTGCGAAATATTAATTGTTCTTTGAAAAGCTTGCTCCAAGTTTTGAGCTAAAAATATGCTCATCCTCTTTTCATGGGCTTCAAGGGAACATGAGCTTATTGAAAGTCAATACCGATAAATCTTTAGATTCTTTGGTTGCAGCAACGAAATACTTGAATTTACTGGTGAGCATCGTAGAACTTTCTCAATGATTTTCTTCTTCAAAAGTATCTCCGTAGTAAAAGAGAAACCTTCTTATTGTCCATTGGAACTCTGAGGACTTGATGCTAAACATCCTAAAGATCCCTCTAAAGCTGTTCCAAATGACTCATCCATTGATGGAGGACATCCTCTGGTGGTTGAAAAACAACATACCTTTCTTCTCTAACAAAAACAACAGGCTCCTCTCATATTTGCGTAAATAGTCCTCATTTCTACTCCCTAAACCCTCAAAATAAAGAATTTCAAGTTTTAATATATCCAATTTCAATCTATAATTTATTTGTAATTAAATTTATATTTTCTTAATAGTTACTAATTAGTCTCTCAATTATATATAAAATTCTATGAACGTCACATGCCACGCAAAGATACTCGCTAGAAATGAAAAGTTGATTATTTCCTAAACTATAAATCATTACAACATAAAAATCGTAATAAATCAATATGATGTACTGCAAACAAACAAAATTAATGCAAAAACTTCAATTTTGATTATGAATAATTAACTTTCGTTATGATTTTACTTACAGAAAAATATTAGCCATGGTTTTTAGTAGTCGCATATATTTTGATGTTGCTTGCAAAAAATAACGGTTAATAGCCGTTTCACAACTATAATTAATTTGTATGTATCATTATTTTTTACTTTTTATCATGTAACTAATGGAAATAAAAAGTCATATGTTTTCTAAAAAATCAGAAGTGCTCATCTGGGGAGTATCTAAAGGAATTTGAGATTTCAATTGTATAAAAAGTATAGACACAAATCATGTCACATGAACTATTTATTTATATCTAGTATTAACAAGTAATTCAATAATTAATAATAAAGTCAACGTCATAGAAGTCACAAATTCATTGAAATTAAATTAGCACAGTAGATGTGAAAGTCAACTTAGAAATTTGAGATTTCAATTATATAATAAGTTTCGCATATTTTATTTGTGAAAGTCGGCTGCACACGTAAATGTGAAAATCAAATAAAGTTTTGTTTATTATCCTGTTCCTTTCATGGATCTAATAATTACGAAAGTGCAGCCAATTAATTCATGGTGGACGTTTCATGTCATTATTATTCTCTTCGAACTATTAATCAAATTTCTCTCTCTCTCTCTCTCTTCCCTAAAATTGTTAACAAATTTCAAATATAAATGTAATTATTCTTCGAGATTGTAGCTAGGATTCAAGGTCTAGACTGACTAGATCAACGATCCTTCATCATTTGGGAGTTAGGATCGGCTAGTTAAGGAACAACCCAGCTTTTTAAACTCAAAACTTTATACAAATATTTTGATGAGTTAAAATATTTAGGTGCGGGAAGAAAAAAAAAAAAAAACCTAGAAACAATATAAAGGGTTTTTGGTTGGATCCTTACGGGAACCCGATAATTCAAGTCCGCGGGGGACTTGGAGTTCATAATTTAAGTATGGGATAATTATATTTATACCTCTTGATTTATGGTCTATTTATATAAATTGTTTCTATTTTTTAGATAATTACACAGATATCCACCAAAATATCACTATTACTTACACAAACAACTCCTTTTTTTTTTGAAAAATTACACACGCCCCCCTAAAAATGTTAGTATCATTACATAAATTATTCTATAACTATGCAAAAAATAAAAATGATTTATGTAAGTAAATCATAGGTCAATTGGTGTAAATGTAATCATCCCTTTTAAGTATCGAAAAAGAAAGAAGAAAATTCATTTAAGGCCCTATTTACATTCCAGTATGGAATTTACCAAGATAAATTAAAGGGCGACTGCCTCCCGTAGTGAGGGCCAACATGATTTTTATCAAAGCAGTAGATACGGGACGCCCACAAAACAATTAGGGCTTGCGGTGGAGTATTAACGATGGTTTAACATGAAGTGTGGTATGATCCTTGGACTCCATGACCCTCTTCGTAAAAGAACTGAAAACAAATAGAACATGCAGTCAAGAGTGAAGGCCATTTCAGAGTGAACTTGTGATCTAAGATACATCACATAATTTGCAGTACACTGTTCTTTAAATACACGCATGGAGAAGAAAGCTGAACAGAAAAAATAACAAACTTGTAACAAGCTAACTACTCTTATGTATATGCCAGCGCCAGGTGGCGTCCAAATCACGAAACAACTAATAAAAACGTAAAACCAAAACTGAAGAAAACGTAACATCAGAAGTGCGCGTCTTCTTCTACGGTAAATGTCACCCCCCCCCGCCAATCTTCTCTTTTGTTTCTCCCCTCTTTCCAATATTTTCAACCCCCCCCCCCCCACAAGTTGGACTTGGATCAATAGCAAACAACCCCAACTTGCCCAGCAAACCATGGAACAAGGCACTACACAAAGGCTTTGTCAACAAGTCTGCAATTTGATCACGGCTACGAACAAACACTGGCAGAAGGAAACCATCCTTGTAGCAATTTCGCACAATATGACAGTCAATATCAAGGTGTTTCGTGCGCTCATGAACCACAGGATTCGCCATTATATGAATAGCCGCCTGATTATCGCAGTGAAATGGAATGGGGAGAGAAACAAATACACCAAAGTCCTTGAGCAAATAAGAAATCCACTGCAACTCGCAAGTAGTTGCAGCCATACTGCGGTACTCAGCCTCAGCTGAGGATCGTGAAACCGTGCATTGCTTCTTTGTCTTCCAAGATATGAGTGCAGGGCCAAGAAAAACGGCAAAACCAGTAAGTGAGCAACGTGTGTCAAGACAAGCACCCCAATCAGCATCACAAAATGCCTGAAGCTGAAGGGAATTAGATGATGGGGAAAAAAGGCCAAGACCCGAACAACCTTTCGAATAGCGAACCAAATGCAATGCTACAGTCCAGTGAGACTGAGAAGGGGCCTGCATAAACTGACTAAGCTGTTGCACACTATGAGATATATCCGGTCTCATAAAACAGAGATATAATAATCTTCCTATCAAATGTCGATAACGTTCAGGATCAGCAAAATGATCACCTGAATCCCTCTGCAATTTAATCTTAGGAGGTAAGGGAGTGATAGCTGACTTCGCATTCTGAAGACCATAGTCAGTGATTATGTCAAGAATATACTTGGATTGTGTAAGTGAGATCCCAGCCTCAGAGCGGGCAATTTGAACCCCAATAAAAAATCTGGCATAACCTAGATCCTTAATTGTAAATAAGCCATCAAGATAAGACTTAACCTGCGAAATAGCATCAAGTGAAGGAGCCATTAGGAGAACATCATCAACGTATACAAGGAGCCCAATGAAACCAGAAGGTAAAGCTTTAAAAAACAAGCAATGATCATTGCTTGACTGCTGGAAACCAAAATTTTTTAAGCTGTGCGTGAATTCGGCATTCTACTACCGTGAAGCTTGTTTTAGACCGTATGGTGAACGCTGAAGGAGACAAGCATGGCCATGGTCAACTTTGTACCCTTCAGGAGCCGCCATGTAAATTTCTTCATCAAGATGCCCGTGTAAGAAGGCATTGTTGATATCAATTTCATGTAAAGGCCATTGAAATGCTGAAGCAAGTGTTAGAAATAAACGCACTGTAACACACTTAGCAACAGGGGAGAACCGTTCATTGTAATCGACACCCTCAACCTGTGTATAACCCTTAGCCACAATCCTCGCTTTGTGGCGTTCCACTGATACATCCTCACGCAATTTGGACTTAAAGACCCACTTGCAACCGATAGGAGTTTTACCTGCTGACAATGGAACAACCTTCCACGTTTGATTTCGTTCCAATGCTGCTAACTCCAGTTTCATAGCTTCAACCCAGTGTGGAATGTCAGCTGCCTGCTTGTAACTTCTTGGTTCCTGCAAGACAGACAGTGAAGCTACGAATCCCAGATATGCAGAATTAGAGGCAGAGATGATAGAACAATAGGAGGAAGATGATAAGTGACAAAGTCGTTTAACCAGGATGGTTTGTGATGTTCTCTTATGGACCTACGAATGACAGGGACAGTGTTAGGGGATGATTGAGTAGTAGGAGGTGAGGAATCAAGGGATGTATCATTTATATCTTCAGTTAAGGGAATAACAGCCAAAGGAACTGTAGAAGAAGGAAGTGTGTCAGAGCAAAAGGGAAACTGATCTTCATGAAATATCACGTTTCTAAAAGTAAAGAAAGACTTCGAATCAAGGTCATAAACCTTATACCCCTTCTGCCCAGGAGGATATCCCACGAACACACACTTGGATGCACGTTTGTCAAATTTAGATAGCTGAGGTTCTGGTCTTATAGCAAAACATAAACACCCAATGACACGCAAATGGGAGTAAGAAGGTGGTTTATCATATAACTTTTCATAAGGTGATTTCCAATCTAAGACTACAGTAGGAAATCTGTTGATGAGATGGTTGGCACCCAAGATTGCATCACCCCAAAATTGATAAGGGAAAGATGCCTGAAACATAATAGAACGTGCAATGTTTAGCAGAAACCTGTGCTTACGCTCCGCAACTCCATTCTGCTGTGGAGTATAAGCACAACTTGTTTGGTGAACAATCCCAGAGATTTGAAGAAAGTGTTGGAAGGAGAAGCTAAGGAATTCACTTCCATTATCAGTGCGTATGGCTTGTACCATTTTGTTGAATTGTGTATGAATAAGTTTGCAAAAGGTTTGAAAGATTTCTAGAGTTTGGCTTTTGAATTTCATGAAAAAGGTCCAGGTTGTTCTAATGTAATCATCTACCACCGTTAAAAATAATGACAACCATTAATGGTGGCCTCTTTATATGGTCCCCAAATGTCCAAATGCACAAGAGAAAAAGCGGAACTGGAACGTATTGTGCTAGACTCAAAAGGTAACTTATGCATTTTGGCCAGGGGACAGATATCACAAGAACTCAAAGTACAGCCATTGAAGGCAAGTTTGTAATGTGTTTCATTGAACTACTGGACAAGTGTCCGAGCCTTTGATGCCAGAGAATTAAATGATCCATGTCAAAAGTATAAGAATGCGAACTACATATAGATTTTAAAGGACTACGAGTTTCTGATACAAGCTTGGACTCGAGAATATAAAGATTCTTTAACAAGTAAGCTGTGGCAAGGACCTTTTCAGTCTTCAGGTCCTGCAAAGTGCAAGAAGATGTTAGAAAAATGAATTGAATGGATGAGGCAGCACATAATTGTCTAACTGAAAGAATGTTTACAGAGAACTCAGGTATGTGAAGGACATGATCAAGCTTGATTTCAGGTGTAAGCTGTATGGAACCTATATGGAAGACCTTTTGTGTGTGACCATTAGGCAAATGGATAATGAGAGGATCAACAAGTTTAGTATGAGAATTAAAAAAATGGGATATCTGCACAACTGTGATTAGTCGCACTACTGTCTATGATCCAAGTACTAGAAATTACAAAGGTAGAAGTGGCACTGCTACCTGCAAAATTGTCGAGCTGTGCGAAGTTGATTCTGAGAGGGTCTGATGGTGTCTCATCATTCATTAGCTTTCTCATCTCCAACCGTACAAGTTCAGTCAAGTTTGGGTAATTGTTCTCAGCAACTTTCATCCCAGATTCATCAGTCATCAATGCACTGTATCCTCTCCCTCTACCTCCAGTCTTCTTCTTTTGTTCTGCCATATCTTTATACCATTCTGGTATCCCATGTAACTTAAAACATGAATTCTTTGTATGCCCTGGCTTTTGACAATATTTACACATTAATTGTCTCTTGTCAACAACAGTTTTTTCTTTCTGTGATTATATCCTTTAATATGAATGGCAGCACCACTGTTAGATTCTATGTTACTGAAGTTCGTTTGCATCTGTTTTTCTATTCTAATCAACATAGAATAGGCTTTGGTAATCGTAGGTAGAGGTTCTAAGAGTAGTATTTGGCTTCTAGCTTGTTCATATACATTTTTCAGACCAACTAGAAATTGTATCAAGTGATTTGAAGCACTCATGTCTGCCATGGCCTTATTAACCCCACATGTACATCCTGTGCATACACATTTTGGTGCTGGTGCTAAGCACATAAGCTCATCCCATAGCCGTTTTAATTTGGTATAATACTCAGTTACTGACATATTACCTTGCGTAACTTGCCCAATCTCCCTCTGCAACTGATAGATCATGGGGCTATTGCTTTCCCCAAAGCGAGCCTCCACTTCAATCCAAAGTTCGCGTGTTGAACCTACGTACATGAATGACTCTACTAGTTCTTTTGTCATGGAATTCAAGATCCTGGTAGTAACCATGGAATCTATGCGATTCCATCACTTAAACTCATATGTGTTGGTAGCAGGATGAGCAGCCGTTCCATCAATAAAATCCACTTTCATCTTTGCTGTAAGAGCCCTTTTAACAGCACGGCTCCAAGCAAAATAATTGCTCCCAGTGAGCAAGGCAGATACCATCACCATCCCAGGGTGATCCGACGATTGGAGCTGCATAAACTCCGGATCAGAAATGCCACGAGAAGTGGCTTCATTGCTAAATTCTGCCGTCGCCATGGCAGAACACAATATAGTGATCAATATAGTAGAAAAGGATATCAAGAGACCTTCACAAGGAAGGCTCTGATACCATGTAAAAGAACTGAAAACAAATAGAGAAGATGAAGTCGAGAGTGAAGGCCATTTCAGAGTGAATTTGTGATCTAAGATACATCACAGAATTTGCAGTACACTGTTCTTTAAATACACGCATGGAGAAGAAAGCTGAACAGAAAAAATAACAAACTTGTAACAAGCTAACTATCCTTATGTACATGTCAGCACCAGGTAGCGTCCAAATCACTAAACAACTAATAAAAACGTAAAACCAAAACTGAAGAAAACGTAACATCAGAAGTGCGCGTCTTCTTCTCTGTGACTTGCTCTGTACAAGAAAGAAAACAGCAAAATAGTAAGCTGCATCATCCCACGCCAATCTTCACTTTTGCCACTCTTTTTTTCTCAGTATTTCCAACAGTGAGCCAAGACTCTTTGGCCAGGACACCTCCTAACTTTTAGAGCCCTTCAAGTGGTTGACTTACTAAACCCATTGGATGGAACTTGCAACCCACAAAATAATAATAATAAGAATTGTTTATTAAAATAAGAAAAATTGTCAATAGAATAGGCAAAATCAAGGTTCTATAAAGAGGGGTTCTCTTAGAGCTGTCGTATGTGAAAATCCTTGTGAGATGGATCAGTTTGTTATTGCTCTCCTTTCAGTCCTGGTACTGTCCATTGTATGGTTCATAAAGGTATTTTTCAATTTTGCCAAAAGAACTCCTCCCTTGCCACCCGGGCCTCGAGGCTTGCCCATCCTCGGATACTTGCCGTTCTTGGGCAAGAATTTACTCCATCAGTTCGGCGATTTGGCACGCCAATATGGCCCAATCTACAAACTCTATCTTGGGAACAAACTTTGCGTCGTGATCAACTCACCATCCCTCCTAAAAGAAGTGGTTCGCGACCAAGACTCGATCTTCGCTGATCGTGATGCTAATATTGCAGCGCTAACAGCAACCTACGGTGGAAATGACATTGCGTTTTCGCCGCACAATTCCCGATGGCGGGCGATGCGAAAAATATTTGTCCGCGAGGTGCTCAGTAGCAGCAGTCTCCAGGCATCGTACAGTCTTCGAAAGGACGAGGTCAAAAAGGCCATCAGAGATGTGTACAATAATACAGGAAAACGGGTCCAGGTTGGTGAACTCTCATTCCGAACTGAACTTAATGTCATAATGAACATGTTGTGGGGAGGCATAGTTGAAGGGGAAGAAGGCCAAAGAGTGGGAGACGAATTCCGAGAAGTGGTCATCAAGCTTATAAATTTGATCGAAAAGCCAAATATTGCGGACTTTTATCCAGTCCTTGCTCGGTTTGATATTCAAGGTGTAAAGAAAGAGATGGAGGGTTATGTGCAGTCTCTGGACAGGATTTTTGAGGACATTATTGCTAGATATAGAAAGAAGTTATCGGGAGAAATAAAGAAAGAAGGAAAGAAGGACTTCCTTCAAGTCTTGTTAGAGCTAAATGAGAGAGAAGATTCTGAGATGTCAATGAGTTTGACACAAATCAAGGCCTTATTTGTGGTAAGCTTAATCTTATTATTATGTTGGCTAAGTGATAAAATAATTATTTTTTTCTCCATTTAATCATCAAAATTTTTCTTTCAAGACTACATAAACTCACACATACAAGAAGAAGAAATATATATACATATATATTTTTTATTAATTATCATATGTAAATGGCTATATATTAATTGTTATATCTTTAAGGTAGATCAAAATGTTAGTTATAGCTAAAAATGATTGGAGATGTTTTCATCATAGTTAAAACTATGATCAGTTCATTAGCCATTGTAAAATTATAAAATCTTTTTAATTTTAGTTTCAAAGGTCCCTTTTTAATCCAACACTATTTCAGACTACGTTATGTTTGGTTGGATCATTCTCTTGGGATTTCATCATAAATTTAAAAAATTTAATTTTATCACATCTCTTTATATGAAAAATTAGTATGAAATATCACGCTTTTCATAGCAAATAGAACTCTCACTAAATTTAAATAAATTTTTATTTTGTCTCGTCTTTTTGTATAAAAAAAAATATTGGAAACTATCGTAATCCAAACACATTATGATGACTTTATGTCCTTTTGTTACAAAATCTATCAGAAAGTGTACTAATCCACTGTAAGAAAATGACTTAAGACCATGAGAAAAAAATCTATGTTGAGTTAATTAACAAATAAAATTATTGTTGATAATTTATGAAATTAGTCAATACAAGAAATTTACTTGCTGATAAATTTAGCAGCAAAAAATTAGTTGATAACGAATATAGCAACGAATTTTTTAAAATATATATGAAATAGTGTAGGTTAATAACGAAAATTTTACTTACTAACTAATTAAATATTAATTTTAATATCAAATATTTTATAATTATTAAGTGATTTTCTTATAATGATATTAATATACTTTTGTTTGTCACATGAAACCCGATACAAAAACAAAATTCACTTGAAAATATTGAATCTTGAGAGTAAAACTAAAACCAAACAAGACCATTTTTGCATTATATTAGTTTTAGTTGATTGTGCTAGAGAACTATTTGATATTAAGGTTTAGAATTTGTTCATCAACTATTTTGGATGACAGGATATTGTAGCAGGCGGGACAGACACTACAGCAGCAACGATTGAGTGGGCAATGGCCGAACTTCTGAATAATCCAAAGGCCATGGAAAATGTACAGAACGAATTATCTGAGATGGTGGGAATGAACACTGAAGTTGAAGAGTTCCATATACCAAAACTGAAGTACTTAGAAGCAGTTCTCAAAGAAACAATGCGTTTACATCCAACTATACCCCTCTCGGTCCCAAGGTCTCCAACCCAAACTTCGATAGTTGGGGGATACACCATCCCAAAAAGAACCAAGGTCTTCATAAACATCGGGTGGATCCAAAGGGATCCTTCTATTTGGGATAGTCCATCCGAATTTAAGCCAGATAGGTTTCTATACGAAAATAAAAATTGTGATTTTAGTGGTAACAATTTCCATTATCTCCCTTTTGGATCGGGAAGAAGGATTTGTGCTGGCCTGCCCCTTGCGGAGCGAATGCTGATGTATTTACTAGCTTCACTTTTACATTCGTTTGAATGGAAGCTACCAGATGGTGAAACAGTCGATATGTCGGACAGGTTTGGAATTGTCACGAAGAAAAGTACACCACTGCTTGCTATACCCACCCCCAGGTTACCCGAACCAAACTTGTATGCATAATTATTTCATATCGTGTAAGTAGAATTTCTGGCCTTGTTGAATAAAGTAGGAAGTTGCCGTTGCTAGAAGATCATAGGACTTCCTGTACGTACACATATGTATGTGTTGTGGTTTAAATTCCAGGAAACTCTTAGTTATTTGAATTGTGTTTTCGGTTGAACACAAGAATCTTTGTTTAACACCCATTGACCTAGGAATATGATAAACTTCTCTAGTGCAGTATATATATAATGCAGAAGGATTAATGCTAAATGATTTAACATGAGGTGAAATTGCATTTTTCTTCCGCAAAGGCACTGCAAGAAAATGTAATATTCGTGATGAAATATTAAGTGATGATTTTAATATTATCAATAAAAATGTATTAGAGACTAGGTTTTATTGAAAAAATATTTGTTTATATTATATTTAGACATTATTTATCCATTAATGGAGGAAACTCTTTAAAAGAAAATAGAACCGAACGAAAGTTCGAGTTACAATGAAAATAGGGAATATTTTTAGATTTTAAAAATATATTTCTCATAAAAATTCTTGACAAAATGTTTCAACAGTCCAAAGAGTACTGATCCAAAACTCCTTACGCCAGAAGAAGAATAAGAATGGTTGAGAAATTTTCAAGTTCGACAGATACTACTAGGTAAGGCAGTGAGGCGTTTATACTCCATTGAAGTCCATGATAAAATCTCAACCAAGAGAAGTGGAATGGGTAAATTCCTGCATAGCTATAGTTCTAAAAATTATGATTAAAGGAACTAATTGCAAAGAACTCGATCCGGATACCTCAAAGATCTCCTAAGATATGACAGAAATACAAAAGACAGTTTAGGACTATGGACATTAGTTAATTCATATACCTATGAAAATAGGAACTTTGAGCCAGAAGGTGGATGAGATCTTTAAGGTCCTTCCCGATCTACACAAGGACCTTATAGATCTGAAGGTAGAAATTACAGATATGAAGAGAAATCAAAGGGAGAGCCCTGAGATATCTAAATTTAGACAAGAGCGAATCGGAACGCCCTTGGAACAGTACCTCTTTTACATCAGAAGGGGAACGCCAAAGAGATTCCAAAGCTGAAGTCTAGAGAATATGTGATCATCGCATCCATCAGATATATAAAGTAATGGAGGTGACGAGAGCAAATCTATCAGATCTACAAGAATTGGCGGGGTCCTTTTCCTAACTCATGATTGTGGATTTAGTCAACATCCAAACCAATAAAATTAGTCCAGCACTACCACCACTGGAGGGAATTACATGTTCCAATGATTCTCCACAGAATTATCCAAAGAGAAAAAGTGCGGATTTTCACACTAATGCCATCCCAACGTTCGTAGGGACCAGGCTAAAAGAAAGTCCATGAAGAAGTCCAAAAGAGTTCCTAAAAAACACCTTGAGCGAAAACCATGCTCCAGCCCTTGCAGTCATACGGCGGTATACTTAACCTGGTATAATCGATTTTTGGAATACCGAGAAATTGATAAAGGAATAGGTTGCAGTCATAAAAGTAGAAGCAACTACCTTAGAACTCGAAAAAGAAAATTTCATAAAACAAGTGGAGTTAAGTTTGGAGGTTCTGTAAAGATTAGATGGGATAATACCCTAAAAGATACCAAAGCCAAAATTCTTATTCGAGATTCAAAAGGAGCAATAGCATATCGGTTACAAAGGCTTATCAAGATATACTTCATCAGAGATGGTTACTTCGAAGGAAGTAGAGCACAAAAGGCTAGAGAATATGCACAAGCCCTCTTTAGCCTTGAATTAAGAAGTATTTGTACAGTAGATGAATATATCTATTGGTTTCACAAGTAATTTTTCCCAAGTGAAGTAGCGAAGGAAATAGCAGCTCCAATGTTCTTCGCAAAGATATAGAGTCCATGGAAGAAAATATTGATCCAGTCACACAAGGTACCTGAAGGACAGCTAGATTCAGTTGCAAGGAGGAGGATGTCTTTCCTTAAAGACAAACTGAAGGATTGGTGTTATCAAGCATCTATCCAAAAAAATACGAAGAGGCTGAGAAGAAAAGATCAAATGAACCCCTCTCTGTTATGATAACAATAATTTTTCAACTATTATAGGATGATCGAGCGAGCCAATGAAAAGGAGGAAGAAAAATAGTGTCTCTTACCCTAGGAGTTCCTGAAGAACTTTTTCCCCACGAAGATCATGATGGTCCAAATCAAAAGCCAGATCATACAATTCTGAATAGAAAACAGGGCCAACAAGGGCTTCATCACAAGGATTTGAACAAACAGATGTAAGATCCACAGGGAAAAACCCTACTAGAAAAACTTTTAGATGGGCCCATACCCGAGGTAATGAAAGTTATAAAGATTGCAATTGCTGGACCTGCGATGCAAGAGGTCATATCTCTCCAAACTGCCCACAAAGACATGGTGAATCATGAAAATTTGAAGCCACGGATGACATCTTGGATGCAGTATATTATGGCGATTTGATACCTATTTAATTCGAACATCTTTCCGTCAGACGAAAGCATCTACGAGGAGGAAATAGAAACTGATTCAGATGGATTTTTAACCGAGTCAGAATAATTACAATGAGGAAGCTAGGTTTCAAACCTTTGGAAGCCTGTTAGGATTCTTTTCTAAGTGACGGTGTCAAACAAAACTATGAAAAATATCATCCGATAAGACTCCAACCTCAGCCCATACCATGGATTTAGGATTGAAGAATTGGGAAAGTCCTGAACCAAATAGGACTGAACCAAAAGAAGTATCACATAATTTACAAAGTAAGTTCAGGTGAGTTTGCTATACCTATGGAACTTACTAGTAATGTGATGGAAATGCAAATGATTCCTAAAGAAGTAATTCATGAAGAAATGAGTAAGCTTAGACAAGAAGCAGGTCTTACTATAAAATAGATCCACATAGGAAACTATTGAGGTAGTAATAAAAGCAACTTTTAAGAAAGAAATTGATTCATAAATACATTTATCTAAAATGGATAGAAGAATCAATAACCTAAGATATAGCTGTCTTGGAACAATGATAGGTAATTTGTAAGCAGGAAAAGATGTTTGACATTCATCCTAGGATTGCAAACAACCTAGTAGACCAAGAGATTAGTAGAATCATAATCCTTCATCAAGATTTTAAAAAGAAAATCTAATGAAAGAAGGAAATAGACCATATTGTATAACTTATAGAATGGCATATACCCTTTCCAATATGCATCATTCAAATTTGTTTCTTAGAAAAGAGTATATAGAGATTTCTAGAATTTTCAAGAAATTTGCCAAGGTAATGACAAAGAATAGGTGGTCTCGATAAAGATACCAAGAATAGGTGGTCTCGATATCATCACAAAAGATCTCCCAATTTTGGATAGAACACTTAGCTCTAAAACTGAGTTTAGTAGCAGGATGTCCTTTTGGGAAAATAGGATTATAAATTACAAAGGAAAGGAGAAAGAGTTATTAAAAGCTTTAACTCCTCAAGAGATTATGGATAACGTAAAACTTAAATGCCCTGAAGGATGAAAAGAAATAAAAGTTATACTTGGCATCACTAAGAAAGAAATTTTTTCCCTTGTGATCACTTATATCATTTGCAACAACCTGTTGTTGGTAGATATGAAGACATAGTTGCTGGATGAGAAAATAGGAGTATGACTTTAGGGTTAAGTTTCATCGGATATCATAAACCATAGGGAAGAAAATGTAATGCAATGAAATTCAGTCTTTATGGTGTTACCATAAAGGATTGAATGACGAGTCCCTTCTTCATATACATATCTGTTAGTATATTCTATGATCAATATAAGATCGAGTATTTTGCAGCTTATATTGATTCAGGATCAGGGATTGCACAACAAAACTTGGAGTTTTTCCTAAAGAAGCAAGGGAAACATTACCCATTATTGCAGGAAGGGATTTTTTTCAAAAAATCCTAATACTCAACAAAGGAAGACGATAAGCCAAAATCATGATTGGAGGAGAATTTGAATCACCCTGGTTTAGAGTAAAAATATCTCCCATTTACTTTCATGATACAAGTGGCGATATCTTGCTAGGTAATAATTTTATTCAAACATTTGCAAGATATATACAGGACAATCAAAGAAATCTATTAATATTTACTACTAACTATGGTAATGAGATACAGGTTTTGCAAAGAGAAAAGACCTTTAACTGGATAATGCCTATAAATTTTCCCAACAAGCATGGTGAATTCAATGTTAGATTAACTCATCCAAAAAATATAGGATAAGAATTTTGTAAAGTTATTTTGTCTTTCAAGCAACAGGAACTCATCGATAGCGATAGCTTATATAAGGAAACTGAGGAAGAGATTAGGAACCTCAAGGAAGCATTCGAGGAGATAAAGTCGTTTGACATTTTCAAAGAGAACAAGTTCTCTCTCGAAAATATCAAGAGATTTATACAGAGGAATTTCAATGGAAACCCTCTGGTCTGGTGGGATAAGAACAAGATCAAAACTAATCTGAAAGTCAAAGAAGAATGGAAGTACGATTACGCTCGATACAAACCCATCCAGATTAACATGGAGGATAAAAAAGATATGCAGATGATTATCAAAGAGTATATAAGTTTGGGACTCATTAAGCGTGGAGTCTCTACTTACAGTAGCCCTGGTTCTCTGGTAAAATACTATGATGAGATAAAAAGAGGTAAACCCAGGTTGGTTATTAACTATTAAGGAATTAATAAAATAATAGAATTTGATGGTTATCACATTCCTAGTAGAGAGCACTTAATTGACTGATTTAAAGGTGCAAAAGGTTTTTCTAAATTCGATAGCAAATTTGAATTTTATCATATTAAAATGGAGAGTGAATAAAAAAAAGATACAGCGTTTTTCACACCACAAGGACAATATATCTTAAATGTACTTCCAATGGGTTTAGCTAATGCACCCCAGATATTTCAAAGAAAAATGGATATTCTGTTTTAAGATTATTTTGAGTTTATCTTTGTCTACATTGACGACATCTTGATTGCATCCAGAAATATGAGAAACCATATTAAACATCTTGAAATATTTTTTGATGCATGCCATAGAGAAGGTCTAGTACTTTTTGAGAAGAAAGCTATTATAGTTGTCAATAAAATTGAATTTTTAGGAATTCTAATTGATGAAACAGGTATAGAGTAGCAAGAGCATATTGTGGTGTAAATCCGTGATTTTCTAGATGTACTCAAGGATATGAAGCAATTATAGAGCTTCCTGCGAATTTTTAATTTTGCAGGAATCATTATTAAAGATCTTGCAAGGTACGTGAAGGATTTTCGATAACTTTTGAAGGAAACAAAAAGTTTAAAGTTGAAATGAGAAGAAATCCACACAAAAACGTGAGCTGAAACAAATTTGCAGTAACCTGCCAAAGCTTGTTATACCACAGGACAAGGATGAATTGATAGTTTACGCAGATTCCAACGACTTTAGATGGTTAGCAGCGCTCATGAAAAAGATAACTACAGAGCAAGAATCTTGTAGATATAAAGGAGGGTTGTTCTCAGAATAACAAGCTAAAGTTTGGCACATTAATGAGAAGAAATTCTTTGTGGTTTGGAAGGCTTTTAAGAAATAGACTTTATTTTTACTTGCTATTGAATTTACTTTAAAGGTTGATAATACTAATGTTGAAGCTTTCTTAAAAAATAAATTAGAATCAAAGATAGAGAAAGCTGATATTATCATATGGCAAGCTGAATGTGAATATTATTATTTATAAAATTTCATGAAAATGTTCTTGCATATTTCCTGATGAGAGATGGAGGCATCAAAAGCAAACTCCATCATTATTATCATATGGCAAGCTGAATGCGAATATTATTGTTTATAAAATTTCATAAAAATGTTCTTGCATATTTTCTGATAAGAGATGGAGGCATCTAAAGCAAACTCCATCATGCTAAGACTCAGGCACTTTCAAGAAAATCTCGAGGACCTTAACAAGAAGTTCGGCCAGCTAGCGGTGAATGCCCAAGTTGTCGGACAAATTTAGCATCTAGACATAGACTAGGTCGCCATAAGGAGTTCCTTATTAGCATCCACCTTTCTAAGGAACAATTTACAAGAAACAATTATGAAGGCATCACCTTCGGGATGACTCACGAGTTGAGGGAGCATGACTCTTAGCATCCCTTTAGAGTGTGGGGCTCTAGACCTGTAGTGTCGGACTCAAGTTCCGATTGCACAAGGGCATCACCAAACTCTAGTGAAAACGGCAACAATTGAGTCACAGGTAGTGCAAACTCCTGAAGATTCAAGTGAACCCAGGACCTCTGCAGTTAAAGATGGAGAGATTAGCCTTAGGCCGATGACAGACACTTTTACGGATAATACTAATAAATTGATATCTTCTTCTGCTTGGCAGGTCTATCAGCGCATGTAGAAAAATTAATTTTCCCGCAAAGGAGTAAATCAGGCAAGACCATCATCGAAACTTCCAAAAAATATAACAGAGTCTGAATATTAGAGGGGCCCGAACCAGAGGATGTTAGAGAATGGTATGACTTTGGACCTCTTGCTTCAGTTCAACATGAAGTTTTTAAAAAATTTCAAAACTTCCAGAGTGGATTAGTGACGCGGGCTTTGATTCATAGAAAAATAACTCCACCTAAACAGAGGCGATATTTTGGAGATAAATTCGTATCAGTTGCTCCAAAAACTGCAGGAAAAGGGTCTAATCTAGTATTTCATTTTTAGAATTTGCAGAGGCAAGACATGGCGGCTTTCAATAAAATCAAATCTACCTTACTATCAACTATTAATGAAGACAATATCTCTACCATAAGAGCATAAGGATTATGGGTCTGTTTCACTGAGATGGATAAAGTAAAGTATCCATTCAAAATTTTCTCAAACAAAGTGAGTGGATCGTTCCTATTAAATTCTATGACGGGAAAGAGCAATGAGTTCGCAGAAAAGCTTATCTGAAAAGAAGAGGACGTTAACTTAGGAAAATAAGCTAGCAACGACTGAAGCTACGAGGATGAAGATTTGCAACATGTGATGTTGGGCAATGGCATAATCATATATGCCCTTATTGTGATAAACAAGAAAAATCCCTATTCAGAACAAAAATTAGGGTCACACAAAATAAACCCGAACCAAACAAATACAAGGAAAAAGAAAGAATTTTTAAAACACAAAGTAAAAATTAAGGAATGTAAAAAATCAAGAATAAGACCGTCGAAAGAAAATAACAAAGACCAACAGTCAGCAAAGCAGGAAAGCCAACTAGCAATCAACTATATAAAAAAATATTTTATAGTAACGGCATTTGGATACTGTTTGTAATAGCCATAATTATGGTGTAATGGTTGTTGTATCGATCTTTGTATTTCTTTTTTGTATTGTTTTTGTAACGGCCTTTGTAACTTCTTATGCGTATCTTGTTTTTATTTTTGGCATTGTATTTGTTATTACTTTTTACATTGCTTTATGTAACTGTTTTTTTTTCAACTGTTATTTTTGAAATTAATAATTATCTTTTACACAATATTTATAACGACTGTGTAATTTATTGATAGTGATAGGTATTCCGAAAAGACGTTACAAAAGCAATGACAATTTTTTCCACCAAAAAGAGGGATCCCCTAGACAAAATAACTTACAACTCAAGGGTTTTTGGTCGTATTATATTATAAAAAATGATGGAGAATTTTACTTGTAAATAATGAGTAAATACTCTTGTACATAATAACACTTTAGGGACAAGAATAAATGAAATAAACATTCAATGATAATAATTTTGATATTATTAATTTTTTAATTACAAGAATTGTACATAAAAATATTATAATATATATTTAGGGATATATTTAAAGTAACAACACAATGTAATGACAATAATTATTTATTTTCACTAAATTGTCACTATATATGATTTTGTAATTGTCATTAACGATAACTTTAAACCACTAGTTTTCACCAATAATAATTTTTATAAAAATTATAATTATTATCAAAACTATAAAATTCATAATTATGATAAAATAAAATTTTTTATTACTAAATAATTTTTTTTAGTGGCAACATTAATTAATATCTTAATTAATGATTTGGTAATTATTAGGTCATCCAAATATTTAAATATGTCCATTATAGTCTATTGCTTTTGTCACGTCGTGCAAGGCAATTACTACTATTTTTAATTTTCAATATCTATTTTGTTTCCAGATTTTAATGATATCATGTGGCCAATGGACATATTTTATTTTCTGGTCGTGTTGTATTATGATAATGATTGAGAACTTTGCTTGTAAATAATGTGTAATATCTCATACATAATAATATGTTAGTCGAGTCAATTGCAATGTGCCTTCATGTGATATCGTCTACAATTGTGAGTGTAATGTGTACATCTTTTCATACTGATGTATTGTAAAAGTCAAATAAAATAAATTAAGAAGTATAAGAATTTCAAAGATATTATGAATTAGTAAAATAACTATATTCTACATTTATTTCGTCACCCTTGATTTAAGCTGTAATTAATGTAATTAAGCTGAAAATAAATTATTAGTTATTCAAATATTAATCTAAAGAAAAAGTCTAATTAATTTAATAAAAAAATATATTTGGAAAAATGTTACCACAAGAAAGATTATCATAATGAAAAGGGTAAATTTATTCCTACCAAAAAAATTATTTCTGATTTATTTATTTATCAGCATTCAACACAGTTAACTCATTTACTATTTATTATGATCACCCCAAATTTGTTAACTTATTCATACCAAAAATAATATTTCTGGTTTAGTCTATAATTAATATGTTAATATAAAATTATTTTACACTCTTAGTTTTAATGATTATCATTTTATTATTTATTTTTATCTTATAGTGACTTTTCTTATTTTTGTAATATTAATTATATGTAATTATGCTTCTTACTTTGTTGTTTTTAATAAATATCTTTTGGCTTCTAAATCTTTTTAAGATTGGTGAGGTCAGAAGGACTACAATTATTCTAAATGCAAAATTAGGACAAGTTATGGTATTTACTCACTATAACAAATATAATATTTAATTATAGTTAATTATTACGATTAAAAATTAATACGTATAGAAAATGTTAAATTTAAAATTTTGTTGATTGATTTTTTTTTTTCTGCAACATTAACGCTAATATGAAAAAAATGTTAAAGGACATTAAATAAATTTTGAATTATATTATATATAAAATTATAGAATATAAAAATAAAATTATTATTTTATATAATTAAATTTAAATAAAAAAACTAAATCCTTCCATTCTAATTTTGAATTACATTTTGTTGAATATTGATGAATTTCTAATTCTTTTTGAATGGACTCATTTGAAATTTTTAACTAACAAAGAAATTTATTTGTTATACCAAAGCAAACCTAAAAAATACTAAATAATTTTTTAAAGTTTATGGAATGAAAAGTGTAATTATCCCTATATACAGTACTTACAAATCATCCATTGTCGTCTATTAATCGCTTAGATAACGTTGCGTACATATTTTTTTAAATAATAAAAAAGAAAAAATAAAAAACAAATACGTTGTTACTAAGAGAACCGGCATTGCACGTGCTTAGTAATGCCAGTAGATTTATGTGAATTAACAAGCAGCAACTCACCACATAATTTATTCGGTAATATTAATGATATTATATTTTTATTGTTATGATGTGATACCTTTCTGTTTGAAAAATGCAGGTGCTACTTACCAAAGGTTGGTGAGCAAGAGGTCGGAGGATCACATGCTATACTTGAAGCAAGCATTTGGTATAATGAGGATCTGTAGCATGAAGTTAAACCCGACAATATGCACTTTTGGAGTTGGTGGTCGAAAATTATTAGGCTACATGGTTTGCGAAAGAGGAATAGAGGTGAATCTTGAGAAGATAAAGGCAATAATGAAATTGAAGTCGCCTACAACGATCAAAGAGGTACAGAAACTCACGGCTAAGATCCCATCTCTCAATCGCTTTATTTCTCGATCTACTGATCGAAATTTATCATTCTTTAAAATATTGAGAAAATCAAGAATTTTAAGTGGAACGAAGAATGCAAACGAGCCTTGCAAGATTTCAAGAAGTATTTGAGTTCACCTTCATTATTGGCGAACAGAAAGAAAATGAACCATTATTATTGTACTTAGTTGTTTCTAAAGATGCAGTGAGCTCTGTCTTGGTACGCGAGGCTTTAGGGGTTCAAAGTCCTGTATGTCGAAAGGGGCGGAGAAGAGATATGCAGAAATAGAAAAGTTAGCTTTGACGCTGGTTGTAATTGCTCGCAAGCTGCGACCTTACTTCCAATAGTACAAGATAGTTGTGCTAACAAACCACTTGCTAAAACATATTATGGCCTGAGCGGAGGCATTTGCAAGATTAGTAAAGTGCGTTGTGGAGTTAGAGCAGCACGATATCGAATACCTAGCTAGAACAGTAGAAAAAGCCCAAGTACTTGTAGATTTCATGATCAAGCTCGCAGGAGAACAAACTTCGAAAGAACAAGGAGTTGGATGTTGTATGCGGATGGTTCATCAAATGCTAATAGCGGAGGAGCAGGAATATTAATACAAAACTCAAAAGGGATCGCGATCGAGGCGCTGCCAGACTATCTTCCCGCACCACCAACAACGAAACTGAGTACGAAGCTTCATTATTGTGATTAGAATTTGCCTATGACGCAGGCTCAAGGAATTTAGAAGTGTATACTGATTCCCAGTTGGTGGCGATGCAAATCGCAGGAGCATACGAAACTAGAGAGAAGTCCATGATTTTCTATCAACAAAAGTGATGAAAAAATTTGATAGATATGCATTTCAGTAGATCCGAAGATGTGAAAACGATAGAGCGGATGCATCGTCAAAGTTTGGGGCTATAATATCAGGAACAAAAGATAGAAGGGTTACAGTAATGATTAGGGAAAAGTTAGTGATCAAGGAAACTTTACAGGTACAAACAGTAGAGGAGTCGAAGTAGTGGAAGAATGAGATTGTGAGGTACTTAAAAGAGGGGGTACTACCAGAGGATCCCATGCAGACTAAATGGATGAAGTTTAAGGCTACTCGCTTCACTTTGGTCGCAGATCAGTTGTACGAAAGAACAGTAGGCAGCCAATTTTTAAAGTATTTGGATGATGAAAGGGCCAAGTATGTGATGAGAGAAATTCATAGAGTAAGTTGGGAAATCACTCTGAAGGAAGGTTGCTGGCACAGAAGATTATGAGGCAAGATTTTTTCTGGTCAACTATGGTGAAAGATACAATAAGGCTCGTGCAAAATGTGAAAGCTGTCAGAAATATGCATCCTTATTTTGTGCCTATTTCATGTGATATTTTGACCACTTTTGTGACCAAAATGCTCCTTATTAAATATTATTTTGCAGCATTAGTCTACTAAGGAAAAATGGAATGGGAAAGGAAGAAAATAACCAAAATAGAAATTTGGACAAGACTCAAACTCGATTTCTGACAAGAATTTGGAGCTGCTTGGACTACCTTTAGATGAATGAGGAGTTTAACTAGGATAATAATTTCATTTCTATTAGTCTTTTAGTTCAATTAGAAATCTACCTTTTAATCCTAGTAGAATTATGTATCTAGTTAGTATATATATGTGATGTAATTTACTTTAAGATTAACTTTTGAACTCTTGAGAATTTCAGACCTTGAATTCTCGTCTCTCTATTTCTCTATATTTTTATGATATTTTCTTACTTTGCTTTTCATACGTTCTTACATTAGCATGTCTAGCTAGTTCTCTTATTCCGGTTGAAGACTTGGTGAATGTTTAAATCCAACAAGTTGTGAGATCTAAATTATATTTTTTATTTTTATTCATATTGGTATTTGTATTGCTGTCTGTGCTTTTATTACAAATAATCTGATTTATGAATGATGGGTACCGTTATTCATTGTCAAGAATATTTGCCTAGCCAATTGAACTTGCAAATCCGCAATTGTTTGTTTAGTTCAATAACTAGTGGTAACATAGCATAATTGATTATGTAGAAGTTTTCGGTTATGTTGTGGAAAATGTACAATCTAACTTAAATAAATCCTCGTAGGAATTTATTAGTTAGGACTGGGTCTCTCTAGCTCTTAGTGCTGTTGATAAATTAAATCTTGAGGACGTTCCCAAAGTTCTTTACTGATTAGCCTTCGGCAGCTCACTCGATTTTCACAAAAGCAAGCATCCCGGAGGTGAATCAAAGCAACCAAGGACAGCACTCAATGTCTCTCTTCTCGTTCTACCTGAAATGGGTAGGAAGGCTCCAATCCAAGATAGAGGGCGGCTTAGCAAGTTAAGGTTTGACTTCAGTCAGACCTTTTGGAAGTAGAAAAAAGTCCTGCTTTACTGGCAACTTACAGTAGCTCGTAGGCAGAAGGGACAAGAAAGGAAACTTGGATTTAGTCAACGGACGTTCCTTAACTATCCACAAGGTAAGGAAAGGTGAGATCGTTAGGTCGTATCAATGGTCAAAATCAATTTATATATCATGAATAATTGTTATCTTTGCATCTATGATCGACTGTGGAATTAAGCAGGAATCTCTTTTTAACTGGAATACTCTCTCTTATATTTATCTCTTCTAATTTTATTAGCTCTTTAGTTTAATGTAGTTTTTATTTTTATTCTTCTTCACAATCATAAATCCCTTAATTATTCTTATTTTTGAAGTAATTAATTTAAAACCAATCCCTGTAGATTTGACCCTAGTCACACTTCTACAAAAGTGTTTGTAGAAATTATTTTTAGTGGATTCGACACCCATCAAATTTTGGCGCCGTTGCCGGGGATTGGTGTCTTTAAATTAATTTATTTTTCTTGTTACTTGATTTTATGCCACATTCTTCTCATACAGGTGAACTTGAATTTGACCCAGAGATCGAGAAGACCGCTCATAGACTCCGAAAATAAACCAAGCAACACAAGGAAGAGGCTTCTACTTCTTTCAAGCCAGCAGCAGATTCTAAGTTAGACGTGCCCACGTCTAGCGAATCTAAAGACGAAGTCATGGCCCAAAATCCAGAACGAACGATCAAAGAGATGACTGCATTTGACTTATTCAACAACCACTCTGCATTGAATATCCTATTTTAAATGTTGATTTTGAACTTAGATCGGGTCTCATCCACTTACTTCCCACTTTTCGTGGTCTTGCAGGTGAAGATCCGCACAAACACCTCAAAAAAATTCCATGTGGTGTGTTCTAGCATGAGACCTCAAGGAGTCACTGAAGAACAAGTCAAGCTAAGAGCCTTTCCACTCTCATTCCGCAATACAACAAAATATTAGCTCTACTCCTTACTTTCGGGATCTATTATTAGTTGGAACGAGCTCAAAAAATAATTTCTTGAGAACTACTTTCCTGCTTCAAGGACTACAAACATCCAAAAGGAAATAAGTGAAATACTTCAATTCTCCGGTGAAAGTTTCTATGAGTATTAGGGGAGATTCAATCAATGGTGGAGAGTTGTCCTCATTACCAAATTCCCGACTATTTTCTAATTCAATATTTTTATGAAGGGTTGTTTGAGACAAAGAGAAGCTTGGTGGATGCGGCTAGTGGAGGTTCTTTATATGACAAAATTCCTATCGAAGTACGCAAACTAATCACTACCATGGCGGCCAATAATAAGCAATTTGGTAGTAGAAATGACAACCCACCACGAAGGATAAACGAGGTAAGTACTTCTATTAATGAATGTTTAGATAAACTTACTTCTCTTATTGAAAAGTTTATAGGGGAAAGCATTCAACAAGTCAAGGCTTGTGGGACATTTTCATCTTCGGGACATTGCACCGATGCTTGTCCTCCACTTCACGAAGAATTAGTCGAACATGCTGACGTCGTCAGTGGATTTTCTGGGCAACAACAATGGAGATATTACCCCTTTTCCAATACCTATAACTCCGGATGGACAGATCATCCAAATTTGAGGTATGACTATCAACCTCAAAACTATCAAATGGTTTCACACCAACCACCACCACCTCCTAACAGTGGTATGCCCCTAAAGGATATCGTGGAGACACTCACCTTGAACATCCAACAATTCCAACAAAAAACTCACAAATTACAACAAGAAATCGGCTTGAGCATACAAAATTTGGAATCCCAAATGAGCCAACTAACCTCCTCCATTAGCCGTTTGGAGTCTCAAGATAAGTTACCCTCCCTAACTATCATTAATCCTTAACAAAATGTTAGTGTTATTACCTTGTGCAGTGGAAAAGAGCTACAACTCGAAAATAGCACAAGGCGTGGGCACGCACAATAGGGCAAAACAGAGGACAAAAATTCAGTTGTGCGTGGGCATGCAGAATAGAGCAACACAGAGGATGCACTCGGAATTCCTCCAAAACAAGCTGAAAAAACCAATCAAGTTAGCAAGGACAGTCCCAAGGTGTTCATGCCCAAACCTCGCTTCCCAAAAAGATTCGCCAAGTCCAAAGAGGAGGAAGAGGAAAAGGAGATCCTTGAAACTTTACTCAAAGTTGAGGTAAATATTCCCTTGGTTGATGCAATTAAACAAATATCTCGCTATGCAAAGTTTCCCAAGGAGTTGTGCACCGACAAATCCAAGTTGAGAGGTAATGAAAGGGTAAGTGTGGGAGAAAATATATCTCCTGAATGCAATGATCCAGGTACATTTTCTATCCTTGCAAAATTAGGAAGATTGGAATAGAAAAGGCCATGTTTGATTTAGGTGATTCAATTAATATTATGCCTCTTACTATCTATGAATCTTTGAATGTTGGCCCATTAAAAGAAATGGGAGTTGTGCTTCAACTTGTCGATCGTTCCGTAGTTTAACCTGAAGGAGTTCTTGAGGATCTACTTGTGCAAGTTAATGAATTGGTTTTTCTTGTTGATTTTTATGTGCTTGATATGACGAGCGATAATTATCCCAATTCCACATCCATCTTGCTAGGAAGACAATTCCTTAAAACCTAAAAAACCAAAATTGATGTTGATGCTGGAATTCTCTCTATGGAATTTGATAATGAGGTTATGAGTCTTAGCATTGGTGGTGCCATGCAATATTCTAATGATGTGAATTATGTTTTTCTCGTTGATTTTATTGACCCTTTGGTGCAAGAAACTGTAATCTTCTATGGTGAGGGAGCATTTAACAAAAGCCTCACATCGAGTCCAAGAACTTATAAAAATAAAGCCTTTCATGATAAAATAAGTTCGAGAAAAAAGTCATCTATGGACCACCAAGTTCTCCGAAATCCACACCATCACCGGGTGCATTACATAGAAGAAGTGAATTTAGAGTGTTCGACTCATTTAAGTTGAGGCACAACAACGTCTAGCCGAAAACGTTAAGGAAATGAGCTTCTTGGTAGGCAACCCATGTCATTCCCTTTTTCTCAATTTTTTTCTCTCATCTAACTTCTTGTGAATGTTGTGATACCACTACAATCGATTTTTGTAGGTCAAGGTGTACATGCATCAACCCAATAGTTATGCGTGTCCACGCCTAACTCGGCTAACTAATCTGTCAAAATGTATGAGCATCCACAAGGGACTCTCCCTCTCATTCTCGGTCTCACAATTCTTGAGCTCCGCAGTTCCACCACTTACCCCCAGATCAGTAAGGGACATTCTCTTTCTCTTTTTCTCTTATTTCATCGTCCTAAATATGCATGCTTGCCACATTAAGGACAATGTGGAATTAAGTGGGGGGAGGGTGTTTTGATGATTGCTTTGATAGAAAACTGAGTCTTGGTGGATTAATTATTTTGATTGATGCTTGCTACCCCTTCCATATTTGTTTAACCCAATATTTTTTTCTTGTCCTCATGCTAGCTTTATAATCAAAGACTTAGGTTAATCAAGTAATAATTTGGTAATGTGATAAGGGTGTGCATCTAATTACTCTTGACAACTTACAGTTAAGAACTTTTTTTTGCAAATGGTGAATTGATTTGATAATTGAATGTGGAAAATTGGTGGACGTAACCTACCTAGATAGGAATTTTGAGCCTATACGCTCATGAAAATCTACAATTTTTCTTTTCATGAGAGACAATGCTTCATGATTTTGTCTTCCCAGAACTTGCTTTGAACCATATCGAGTCCACATCTCTATGTATCCACTTGAAAATGATAAAGGAACTAGGATAAAAATCCCTTTAGCTTAAAGACCAACCACATGTAATACCCCTTAGTAAGCCCATTTGAGCCTTATAAGCCTTAATTCCTTGTTATGAAACCCCAAGTATAAACAAACTCTACCGTCCTTTTATTACTCATGTTTGGCCCCTCCAAGTACTAGTAGAGCGTCAAGGAAACAAATATGTATTCTAAGTATGTGTTTTCAAATTAAATGTGGGGATATCTCAATTATTGTAAAGAAGGTTTATGAGCTAACATGTCATGTGAAAATCTTGTTCAATGCCTTAATAGACAAAGAAAGAGAGAAAAAAAGAAAAGGAAAAAAAAGACAAAAATGCCTTCGAAAAGAAAAAGAGAAAGAGAAAAAACAAAAAAACAAAAAAGAAAAAAATCGAGGAAGGCAAGAAAAAAGAAGAAGAATAAAATACTCTCTCTGTTTGAAAGAAAGGCATAGTTCAAGTCGAGGAAAGTGGGACATGAAATTAGAGATGAGATAAACCAATTTTGAGAAGCTTGGATTCCTACATCTATTACTTGGTGCTCTAATTTAGTTTCTTGAATTTTCACCTCATTTTTTCTAATTCTTCCTACCGCTAAACCAAAGCCCCATTACAACCAAAATATAAGACCTCTTGATTCAAGTGTGTGCATATTTATAAGTTGTGGAAATTTTGGTGTACAGTCAAGCCTATGGTGAAGCATTTTCATAAGCATTTGAGCAAAATACTCAACAACCAAAAACACTTGAGAGATTGGGAGATATGAGAGCCTACTCCACTTGTTTTTTGTGCTTAGTTTTTGACGAAAATCATCTTGTCAAACTTGTTTGAAACTTGTTGAGTTGTCTTTTATCATATGGTGTACCATCATTGAACACTTAACTAGATTTTTGCTTGGGTACTTTCGTGTGCGATCCATAAAGTTTGGAATGAAATTCTGGATTCTTTTTTTTTATCTCTATTTCTTTGCATCGAGGACGAGCAAAGGGTTAAGTGGAGGGATATTTGATAGGATCGGATTTTGTGCCTATTTCATGTGATATTTTGACCTCTTTTGACCAAAATGCTCCTAATTAAATATTATTTTGCAGCATTAGTCTACTAAGGAAAAATGGAGCGGGAAATGAAGAAAAAAACGAAAGTGAAAATTTGGACAAAACTTAAACTCGATTTCTGGTAAGAATTTGAAGCTGCTTGGACTACCTTTTTATGAATGAGGAGTTTAACTAGTATAATAATCTTATTTTCATTAGTCTTTTAGTTCAATTAGGAATCTATCTTTTAATCCTAATAGAATTAGGTATCTAGTTAGTATATATATGTGATGTAATTTATTTGAAGATTAACTTTTGAACTCTTGAGAATTTCAGATATTGAATTCTCGTCTCTCTATTTCTCTATGTTTTTATGATATTTTCTTACTTTGCTTTCTATGCGTTCTTCCATGAGCATGTCTAGCTAGTTCTCTCATTCCGATTGAAGACTTGGTGAATGCTTAAATCCAACAAGTTGTGAGATCTAATTTATGCTTTTTATTTTTATTCATATTGGTATTTGTGTTGTTCTTTGTGCTTTTATTACAAATAATCTGATTTTTTGAATGATAGGTACTGTAATTCATTGTCAAGAATATTTGCCTAGCCAATTTAACTTGCAAATTCATATTTGTTTGTTTAGTTCAATAACTAGTGGTAACATAGCCTAATTGACTATGTAGAAGTTTTTGATTATGTTGTGGGAAATGCACAATCTAACTTAAATAAATCCTCGTAGGAATTTATTAGTTAGAATTAGGCCTTTCTAGTTCTTAATGTTGTTGGTAAATGAAATCTTAAGGATGTTCCCAAGGTTGTTTACTGATTAGGGATTTAGTCAATGGACGTTCCTTGACTATCCACAAGGTAAGGAAA
>NC_026145.1:2587973-2608046 GCF_000512975.1 Sesamum indicum
AAAGGTGAGGTCGTTAGGTCGTACTAATGGTCATAACCAATTTATCTATAATGAATAATTGTTATCTTTGCATCTATGATCGACCGTGGAATTAAGCAGGATCCTGTATTTAATTGGAATACTCTTCTCTTATATTTATCTCTTCTAATTTTATTAGCTCTGTAGTTTAATTTAGTTTTTATTTTCATCTTCTTCAAAAACATAAACCCCCTACTTATTCTTATTTTTAAAGGAATTAATTTAAAACCAATCCCTGTGGATTCGACTCTACTTACACTTCTACAAAAGTGTGAGTAGGAATTATTTTTGCTGGAATCGACACCCATAAATGCATCTACCAGCGACCCCTGGAACCTATCAAGGTTGCATGCCCATTCCATCATTGGGGTATTGACATTGTAGGACATTTTCCTCCTGCACCAGCACAAAAGAAGTTCATAATTGTGGCAGTTGAGTATTTCTCAAAGTAGGTCGAAGCCGAAGTAGTAGCAAAGGTATCTGAGAAGGAGGTGATTAATTTTATATGGAAAAAATATTATATGCAGATGCGGGATCCTTACGTTGTTGATTTTAGACAATGGAACCCAATTTCAAGGAAAGCAAATCGTTTCTTGGTGCAAAGAACTGAAGATACAACAGAACTTCACAATTGTAGGAAACCCACAAGCGAATGGTCAAACAAAGGTCATGAGCAGAACTATCTTCCAGCATTTGAAGACAAGGTTGGAAACCAAAGGGTTGTAGGTTGAAGAATTATCTGGAGTATTATGGGCATATCGGACGACCCTCAGAATAGCGATACGTGAAACTCCTTTTTGTTTAGTTTATGGTACTAAAGCAAAATATTCCTACAAAAATAGGAGAGGAGTCCCAACAAGTAATGGCGTATGACCCAACGACATATGGAGAGAAACAAATTTTTTATCTCACTATGATCGAAGAAAAGAGAGAATGCATCCTATGCTAGGATGTTACACTACAAAGGAATGCTGATGAAAAGTTACAATCACAAGGTGAAACCAAGGCAATTCTAGGTTGGCGATCTGGTGCTAAAAAAAGTCGTAGTATCCAGACATGTGCTAGTCCTCGCATGGGAGGGACATTTCAAGGTAGTCGAAATAAAGAAGAAAGGAACTTACAAGCTCCAAAACATTCAAGGGCAGAACCTATCCCGACCTTGGAACATTCATAACTTGAAGAAATTTTATGCCTAGGAAGAGATGAGGTAGAGATGCAAGGGAGCCTGAAAAAGGCGATTGAATGTAATCTGAATATCAAAATTTTTTTAGCCTAGAAAAGCGATCAGATGCAAATGGATCTGAAAAATATCGATATGTTTTGGCCTGTAAAAGGAGATCGAATGTACATATATCTGAAAAAGATCAATATTTGTTTAGCCTAAAAAATATAATTAAATATGAATGGATCTGAAAAATGTCTCCTTTTTAAGCCTAAAAAAGGCGACCAAATGTGTTAGCTTACTCTTTGATGGGATGGCAAATTTACTCAATATCATTCCAAAATAATCTGGGAAAGATCGCGCGATAGGAAAAATGATTGTAATATGGAAAATGATTGTAAATGATCTGGAAAAGACTTCACCTCATAAAGGTTGCTTATTATAAGAGGGACTAATGACCTAAAAAAGGTTGCCTGTTGGAAGAACTTGAAAGAGCATTCATCGACAATTTGATATAAGGAAAATTCTGCTAGAAATGTTGATGATAAAACTTGCACTGCGATCAAAAGAATATATTAAGAAGGGACCAAAATGTTCATGTTCTCAAAATACAAATCAAAATCACAAGTAAAAGATCGAAAAACCATCTACTTGGCAAATAGTTCAATCCTAATGCAGAAGGTTGTTCAATCTAACAAAACAAATGATATTGACACAAAAAGAAATATATATATTTAGCTCATGTTCTCTACTTCATCTATCAAAGCAGCAGACTAATCATCTTAGGATTTGGGGGCTCTTCTTCTTCAGGGTAAGGTTCGAGGTTACCATCTAACGAGGGATCGAGCAGGTTCTGATCGAAGCCATCATTGACAAAATTTGAAGCTTTAATCTCCACGACTACATGAAAGGCAAAGGCCTTAAGGAAATCGCAGGCTCCTTGAAGTCTTGTCTCGGAACCTTCGCTGTGAACTCATCAGATTGGAGGTACTCTTTCCGGCCTTGATCATTCCTTCAATCTTACCAGTGGTTTAGCCTGATAATAACCCTGCAATCCTCCCCTCTACAAAGGCTGCTTCTTTCGTTTTTCTGACCTCATAGGCGGATCGGGCAAGTTGATCCTCCAAGTCTTTGATTTTAGCCTCCAAGGCCGCTTGTTGGCTTTCTAGGTCTTCTGTGCAGTTAGCACAATTATAAAATCTCTTTTTGAGATCACGAATCTTGCGATCCGCCAAGATTTGCCTTCATCGAAAGCCAGTGCATTTGAAGGAAAGGCTTTGGTTAAAAGCAGCAGCCTATAATAGAGATAAGGAGTTAAATTCATAATAATGTAATTAAGGTTGAGAAAAGGGTAATGAGTTACCTGCATGAGAACAAGAGCATGATGTTCTTCAAGCCGAGTATAAGGTGTGTTGAGGAGTGTGGCTTGGTGCGAGGTAGCAACATTTATCGTACAACTCCCAGGAGTCCTACCCCATATGATTGAGCAGCACAAAACTGCAATCAGAGATATTCTAATCAGGGATAAGTTTTTCCTCTTCCATCTCAGCTGATCGATTGGTGTCGACCCTCAAATCTTGCCGCCTTCCACTATATAGTGATGTCCTTGTGGGGACCAAGGTTCAGTTCCTGTTTGACTCGTGCGGTGCCTCCCTTTCCTATCATCTCTCGGGATTCAGACTTGCTTTGCTGGCTTGACTTGGTGGAATGCGCAAAGTTGTTGTGACTCTTATGTTTTCGTTTACGCTTAGATCGACTAGGTCTTACATTTTTCATAGATCAGGGAATTATCCTTGGAGCCACCAATATCCAAGGTGACTGATGGGCTGTCAATAGTACATGCAGAAATGCGATCATGTGTGGGGGTATTGCCACTCACAACCTCGATTAGAATCGGATCAGCTGATGGAAGTCTAGTATCGAGGGTCATAGATATATCCACCCACAAGGCCGCAGGAGAGACTGCAGTAGTGGAACCACCACACAAGGCACGAAGCTGGAGAGCCATCCAGGAATTTATCGCTATGTTGTCTGCAAACAGAAATTTCTAAGTCAAAAAGGAGCAAAATATAACATTGAAAGTGAAAAAGGAACAAGCACAGTAGTTAGCTAAGGAACCCCTAATTCGGAGAGGCACTAGAGTGAGATGAGCGAACCACAAAATTGTTCTCCTAGAAGTTTTTTCGGATTATATCGATAAGCAGTGAGGCTGTTAATCTGATCTCCTTCCAACCCCCTCCTTCTGTTACAGGTTCAAGTTTGTAAACACTCCAATCACAACGAAAAGGTCATTCTTGACCAGGAGGAGGTCAAACAAAGATAAACCTCTCCTTCCAAAGACCAATGTTAGATTTTAGAGTATCTAAAAATCAGCAATCTTTACGAGCAGATAGATAGAAGAAATCCCTATAGCCCGATCTTTCGGAGGTGGAAAAAGAATATAGTGACCAAAAGTTATAAAAACTGGGTTTAAAGCGATGAACCCGCATTATTATGATAAAAAGAATGATATGGCTGATGGAGTTGGAGGAGAATTGCATAGGGCAGAGGTTTAAACTCTAGAGTGTATGAGCTACTGGCATTGCTAGAGGAAGATGTAGCGAAGCTTCAAAATGAAGAAAGGAAAAAGAACGAAAGCCCTGAGGAGGATAGTGCATGCGATTGAACGACCTAGGGATTATGACTTCATACTATTGAGAATATAATATTTTTCCTAATGCGATTAATGGAAGATTTACAGTATTAACGACACTAGACCAAGGATTCGTAGTTAGCATTTCCTGGTATTTTACATGTGTGGATACTTCCTGTTGTGCAGAATTTGTTAGATGAAGTTCAGACTTAGCAGTCCTAGAGAGACTTACACGTGTTGGGACACGAATTGGGATCGCTCCCCAAATCAAGGGGAAGTCGCAGAAGACCCTGAATTAGAGTTGGAATTAGAAGAGTTAGAGAAAGACATGTGTACCTTAGAGAGCTGGTCGATATCGAAGTGGAGTAGGCAGCGAGCTCTGACAGGTAGTGGAGATGGTAAATAAAATTTGAAAATGAAGGGTATTTATAGAGAATTGCATGAAGAAACGCGCCAGTGGGGAACCGTTTAGATGAAGACACGTGGAGGACAGAGAAGTTAAGCGACGGTTCGAATGAAAGTCGCGATTGTTCACCTTCTCATAAGATAATTAATTACACTTAGAAGAAGCGGGTGAGTAATAATGGAGGTATTACCCCTATTCAAGCCAAAAAGAGGAAAAAGCCCCTCATTTAAGGGCAAAATAACCCAAAAGAACTAGCAAGGTTCACGCACCTATGCTGGGGATGGGTCGTCGGAGCCCCAACCCGAGCCAGAACCTACAAAACCACTTGACTGGAAGAATGAATTCTCCACCGCACAATAAAAAGTTAAAACACCTAGATGGTAGCACGCGGCCAGCCAACACTGTACACTTGGGCCTTATAAATACTCTGAATTCAAATCATTTGAGATAACTTGTATTTATTGATTCATACTATAAATCTTCAGATCTCATATTTGTACATTGACTCGAACTAACTTGAGCGTCGAACGATTTTAGTTGGGAACGAACCCGATTAGCTTAACGTACGTATTTCATTTCTCAAAATCCATTAATGATTTGGAGCGACTACGTGGTTAACTTGAACAGTCAAAAGAATTTGCATATTTCAATTTAGATTAGAGGGTCGGGTGAATAAAAGTACGCGGATCTTCCTGTAATTTTGCCCTTTTCAAGGATAATTTGGTCTTTTCCATACTAAAGTGGGTTATACCCATCATCAGTCAAAGCGTTCTGATCCTTTTGAAGAGAAGTTTGACATCGAACTTACGTCCAGCTAGAGGTTTAGAATTATGGTGAACCCGCAGCCCACATGGTGCATGAAGGAGCAAAATAGTGGAGTGTACTGTTTTTTTTTTCTTTCCAATAATGGTAAACAAATTCATAAATATATAATAAAACTAGAATTTTACAATACAATCAAAAGACAAAGGCTTGATTATTTAATTATTGAAATTAAGTTGATCGCGTCTGCAGTTCTTTTACTAGATTTAATAAAAATATACCAACTTTGATATGACTGTTTACTGAATTTTTTATTATATTAATTAAATTAGGGAAAAACATTGAGTTCAATAACTTGGCTCTTGTTCAATTTTAATTCATTAAATATGACAATTATCATAATTTACACAGTACATTTAAAAAAAATACTTTAATTAAGTACTTCGGTAGCTGTTTTTTTTAATTTTCGCCGAAAATTAGCATGCGCATGGCACATGCCAATAAATTTGGGGATTTGTTATGTCACGTGGCACTAAAGTCAGATGTGGCAGTTGAACTGGATTTATTTTATTGAGTAATTATAGTTTTTAGTCCACTAATTTTGTACATGGTTTAATTTGTCGCATGTGGCACTAAGAAATGACTTGGCACTTGAAGTGGATATTCTTTTTTTTATCTCATCCCCTGGATATTCTTTTTTTTATCTCATCCCCCACATAAGCTCTTACATTAAAAAAAAAAGAAGATAAAATTGCATAAAAATATGCTTTGAATTTATATTTTATACTAGTTTTCATGACATGTAATAAATAATCTTACACATTTAAGCAATTAAATGATGCATTAACAATTTTCTTTTATTTTATCAAAAAATTGGCTCCAAATCACTAAAATTGATAACTATCAGAATTAGTGGATTAAAATTGAATAAGGTCAGAGTTAATGAACTAAAAAATGTTGTTTTCCCTTACAGTTATAACTTAGATGTTTTACATTTTGAACTGACTAAAATTATCTTATGTACACTTATAGGGATAGCATAAGTAAGAGTCACTATTGATAATATATGATGATGTCTATGATTGCATGCATGGTGTTATATATACTGTTATAGATCAAATCGCATAGATCCATTTGACATTTACTCTTTTAAAATAAAATAATTGGTACAATGAAAATATTATTTTTTTTTACACCCATTCACTCGACACGCGCAGACGACATTAAAGACAAACAGGAGATCTCCCATAAGATTTATTGAGGTGCTGTGGGACAATATCATGTTTGAGTTCTAGCGGCTAGGAACTACCAACTTGATATCTTTCTCCATTTACATAAAGTTGAAGAATCTCATTTCCATAGCTATGTTGTTCCTCCACTATTTGCTTTGCCGAATCGATGACAGAATCATCACAAACATCCAAATAAATGGAATGGAGTGTAGGTATATCTCCAAGAATTGCAGGGATCTCCTCCAAATGCAGCATGTAACTTAGAAAGAGGATCTCAAGATTAGGAAAGTGGATATTTTCTGCCCTCCATCGCTCCAGGCCATAACCGTTACAAATTTTCAAGAATTTTAGCCGAGGAAAGTCACCTTCAACTTGATCCCACACGCGCCCCTTGAAGAAATTAAGTTCCAATACAAGCTTTTCAAGATTAGGCAATAAAGAACCAACACTCATCATCTTGTCCAAAGGAATATTCCACCCTTCCAGGCGCAGCTCCTTAAGTGAAGTCGGGAACGTGAGATTCTCCAATGAAAGAAACTCAGCTTTGATGGAAAGTGATTCGAGTTTTTGTAGACGGACAAGATTGTAGAGACAATAGTACGTCCATTCTATTTTGTTCTTTCCATCATAGTAAATACCTAGTTTCTTCAGATTTGGTATTCTTCTTAGGACCTCCTCGGTACACCTGAAATTTCTCATACCAGAAAGCGTATGTAGGTTTTCCAGAATAACGACATCTTGAGTAGCCGCTTCCTTAGGCAAAACAAACTGAGCTAAACCAAGAAAATGCCTAAGCTGTGGCATATCCCACAATTCATATGGAGAAAAGTTTAAAAGTCTCTTGATTCCAGAGTAAAGCTATTGTAGATGGAGACAAAAAATCGTAATCAGTCATATTCATCATCTCAAGATATCGCAAGCTAGTAGGGTGCAGAGTTTCTTGTTCAGCGGAACGCCCCAACTTTTTCACTAATCTTGCCCTCACCACTCTAGCTTTACTAAGACTCGGATACCTATTTTTGCAGGTGTTACAGACCAAAACACTTGCAACAGATGTCAGTTGTGAGACATCATGCACTTCATTTAGATCTATCCTTTGGAGTGAGGTCCCAATGCCACACATGAAGCACTTGTCTTCCACACCGCCAGCACCAACACATTGCACTTTTGGGGCATAAATGAAATGTTCTTTTTCGTATTCTCTCAAACATAAATCTCGCAGAAGATCATGGATTCCACATTTTTTTATTTTTCCATCAAACCCAAATTTAAGACTCAAAAATAGATTTCTACCAATAAGGTCTCTTAAGTATTTCTCTGCTACCTCTTCCAAGCTTTTACCTCTTATTGGTTTTAGAAATCCTTCAGCAATCCATAATCTGATTAGTTTGGAAACACGAATCTCAGAATCTTCAGGAAAAACACCCATATAGAGAAAGCATGGTTTAAGATGAACGGGCAAATTGTTATAGCTCAAAGACAATATCTTTAGACATCCCTCGTAATCTTTTGAATTACGAAAAGTGCTTACATTTTTTGCGACAGACTCCCAATATTCCCGTGTCTTGTTGGAGTTTGCAAGCAGCCCACCGAGGACAACAATTGTTAGCGGAAGTCCATTGCAACTCTTTGCAATGTTCTTACCAATTTCCTCCAAATCCGAATAAGGACAATCTTTTTGTGCAAAGGTTTCTTGACAAAACAAATTCCAACTTTTTTCCTCATTTAGAAAATCTAATGAATAAGGTTCTAGAGAGCCTAAAGAAATCGCCAGCCTTGACTCCCTAGTAGTCAGCATAACTCGACTTCCTTTTCCTTTATTTGGAAAGAACAACTTTAAATCATTCCAAGCCTCTACACTCCATACATCATCCATAACTATCAAATATCTTTCCCCGAATAAACTTTGGTACAATCGTTGTCCTAATTCGGCCGAAGTTTCATTACTCTCTTGCTTTTTTCCATTTTCAAGAAGGGATGAAAGAAGTTCCCGTACATTATATTCTTGAGATATTGTAAACCAAATTCGTTTAGGAAAGTAGTGAACTGTATATGGATGATCAAAAATATTTTGAGCTAAAGTAGTCTTACCAATGCCACCCATCCCTACAATGGGGAGGATATGGAGATCAGGTTCACCTCTGGTGAGCTTATCCACTATTTGTTCCAAGTGTTCATCGAATCCCACCATAGTAGTCTTCTTGCCACCCGAAGGAAGCACTTTTGGTGATTTGACAGGAACAGACACTATGCACTGCTCTTCTTGGGCGTCAGCTGCCCTTCCTTCTTTCACCATCTTCGTCAACTCCTTTGTGAGGGAATCTAACTTAACAGTTACTTTGTCTATATCTTGAGAGAAAGATGACAGGGCTTCCATACAATGACTTTCTTCTTGAGATCTGAAGCGAAGCTGATCCACTACATGGCGATCAACAACTTCTTCTGCTTCTGCAGCAGCATCAGCAATTTGCCTCCCCAGAACTCCAATTTCTTCACTTATTCTTTGGGAATGAGCTTCGAGAAAGTCAAGCAAGAACTTAACAGTCTCCTGTAGGCCCTGAATTTGATTTGTGTCGACATGAAGCTGACGGAGACGAGCAGGATGCTGGAGATTGTTAAGGACATGTAAGAGGGAACGCAAAGTTGCATAAGCTGCTACTGCCATCTCGAACAAGCCCCGCCCCTCCAATGATGCTTTTCAGCTTGAGGTTTTTTGTTGAATAGTTACGTGCAGGGAAAAAAGAGAAACAACACAATGTGAAATGGTTATTGTTTGTGCAAGAAAAACAACTTCTTGCTGCTCCTTAAATCGGAAACCGAATACGTGGGCTGGATCAAGAATTGCATTTTCAATTAATTGCTTTAGTACTTGATTAATTTGTAAGTCAAAAGATTATCTAGAGTTAATTAATTCAACAACAGCCATATTCTAATTAAAATACAGACTAAACTAATAAATAATATTATCATTCTGTCCATGTAGTTGAAGCCTCAACAACCCATGATCCCCTAAAGAAAAGGTTATAGTTTTTTCAACTTTTCTAATAAAAAGTTGACGACTTCCTTGTATGAATGTATCACGAGTTTTGATATAAAATATCTCAAAAAATTCTCTGGAGTTAATAAAAAGAAACAAGAAATATGTTAAGAACCAACATTGCACATGCTCAATAATTGCCAGCATATTTTTGTTCATTAACAAAAGAGTAACTTATCATATAATTTATTCGGGTAATATTAATGATATTATATTTTTATTGTTATTTGATAGATCATGTGAGAGAGTTGACATAATATGGATGGAGACAAGGAACCCGTTCTATTTGTGGATCAAAATCAAACTTAAATTTTAAATCAAAAGACAGACAATATTAATTTATACAGTGTGGTGCGTGGTACTCAAATCAACATAAAAAAATGTTTCAAAAATAATAGACAAATTATAAATCAATAATTGACGTACCAATAAAACTATATATTAATTGTACAAATAATAAAGATTTGAATCGATGATTTGAAATATAGGGTTGTAAAATAATTTTGTAATTTTTTGATATTTTACAATTTTAATCCTTTCCATGCCAAAAATCTTGCAAAGATTATCGAGTTAATCATGTGCCCCTCGCGATTTCGATACTTTTATCCTTTATATTTTTTAGGAAATGCGAAACACTCCTGTAACTTTTTTATATTCTAAAAATTTGATCATTCCAGTATCGAATTATTGTGAAAGTTTTTAGAATGAATCATGTCTAACATTATTTTTTTTTAAATTTTTATCTATGTCGGCAAAAGTGAACCAATCAAAACAAAAGTTCCAATTTGATTAAACCACATGAGGCGCACATGATTTATTCTAATATTTTTTGCAAAATCCGACAATAAAAGGTTCAATATTGCTAAATATATAAAAAAAAATTTCATAATTTATTAGCGATTCTAGAAAGATAAAACTAAAAGTATCAAAGTATCAAAATTACCAAAAACCAAAAAAAATATTTAAGGCTTGAAATATATAAGTACTAGCACAAATATATATGTGTCGTTAATTCTTTAAGTGGGCAAAGTCTATAGTAGTACGTAGTAATAATAATAATAATAATAATGATAATAATTATAATAATAATAATGATAATAATTATAATAATAATAATAATAATAATAATAATATAATTAGTTACAAAATTAAAATTATCAATTGATTTTTTTCTATAATCTTTTTTTTCCAGTGTGAAGAGGTGATAATCCAAATATTAGTTGGACGTTTGAAAGTGTCAGTATTCTATATTGGATTGTTGTATATACTGATTGACAATCCACAGGCTGCCAACTTTTTTGTGTCCATTAATATTAATTCTAATAAGCAACTTGGCCATTGTCTAATGCTTTTGGTCACGTCGCGGGCAGAAACTATTCAAGTAATTCTTCAAACTCCACTAATTTGAGACCAGGGACCACCTGTGTACGAAAATGATAATTTGAAGGATCAAATTTATAATTCATAAAACATGAGGTACTACAATTATTTTAATGATAACACGGAGGGAAAATCTAATTTTCTCTAATTTTGTGACTAACATATCAACTATATATATAAGAAAAAATTTATAGTAACGCCATTTTGGAAATTAAAAGTGATGTCCCTCAATTATTTTCTCAAAAGCCCAAGATAAATGAGTGGGCCCGAACCATTCTGGTTGGCCCAAACCAAAGGTATCAATATTTCTAGACTTGAACTGATATGGTAGGGCCCAGAACAGATCTGATTCGATACTTGGCGAATATCAGGAACAATATGTCACACACAGATTCTTCATAACATGCTATGCCACCCTAAAAGATCTTCAGCTAACTACCCCTATATTAGTTGGATTGGCCAAATCATGCAGCTAGTAACCATTTCTCAAATTTTTGGGTTGATTAGGCTATGACTATTCGACGGTCATAATAGTGTTAAGATAAGTCCAAATCAAATCTGGATACTTTTTGTAAGTTAGCTAACATTCGTGACTTTTTATTGATATATAGCTTGTTATAACTAATTCACGAATTTTACTCTGAATTCCTTTATAAATTGAGGTCATATTGGAGGAAAAAAACGTAAGTCAAGTCACTAACACTTATTACACTTTCATTCTCGACAAAACAGCAAGGATATCTGTTTCTTGCTCATTTTCTGCACTCCGCAAGATTACTTTAGCTTTCATTTTTATATTTGAACTTGAAAATATTTTAATATAACATGTTCTTTAAGGTCCAGTCGCCGGTTCCGTGAGCGCATTAATGTGGTCGTGCAGGGACATTCGTGGCTGTGGTTGAGGTAGGTGCCGCCAGAGCACCAACATTTCTGGTTCGAGAGCATGAAGATAGTCAATTTTTAATTAATTTGGTTTTATCTAATAATCTAATTGTTTAATAAATTTTACGAATATTATGTTTAATTTTATTGCCGCAGATGACGTACTGGTGAGACTGTGACGATGAGTCCATGTTCCAAGTCTTCAACATGTGGGCCGGTAAGTTCATTCGGAAGATTTTTTTTGTCGCTCGGTCTAGCATGTTTAGGACACTCTGGCCCGCCAACGAGGTGTGCTCCAGCTCCAGACATACTAGGCTGGTGAGGATATCTAGCAGGAGTCCTAAAAAATAAGGTGATCCAGGCGGCAAACCCCACGGCATCCTCGACTATGTACCGGGAGGGAGGGTCTTCCTCAATCGGCATGCAGAAGAGGAAGTTGGTAAGTAAATATGTTGTTTTATCATTATTTTCTAAAATCATTGCTAATTGTATTTTTCTTCTACAGGAGACAGAGTTCGATCGGTCGTCCAAGCAAATGGAATTATTCAAGCGGTGCTACAAGAAAAAAGAGGACGACGGCTGGAGTGAGCCAAGGGCAACGAAGGTGGCGATAAGTACCTAAATTATTAATATTATTTTTTAATAATTAATTCTTTATTAAAAGTACTAACAATTTTATTTGTTTTGTAGGATACGTTCTAAAAGATGCTAGAGGATCGTTAGAGAACCACGATGCCCCTGTCGAATCAGAGGTTCGGTGGCGATGATGGACTTGCTGTAGTCAGGGGCAAGAACAAGGACCGAGTATTCGGCCTTGGTCTGAAGCCCACCTCTTTAGCTGCACATTGATATCACCATCACACTCATATATTTATTCAATTAATTAAATTTATAAATACAATTAATTAAAAATCCATTGAATTAATTTAATTATATATGAAAATTTGTTAAAATGTATCAATTTTGTTCAAATTTATTAAATATATTAATAAATTATGAAAAAAAGATAAAATTAAAAAAGTAGTAATGGTTTTAATAATGGCAAAGAAAATGTTACAAATTTAAGCAGAAAACTGTTCCAAGTACCGTTACTAAATAGTTCTAAATGCGTGTTCCTAAACTGGATAGACCGTTACAAATACCATTTTCAAATAGGTGTTTCAAATTAGTGGATAACCATTCCAAATACCATTACTATTCTAGTTTCTAATATCTGTTCCAAACTAAGAAAAATCGTTCCTAATACTATTAGTAAAACAGTTGTACATATATGTTCCTAATTAAGCTAAACTATTCCTAAATCTGTGTCAGATTACAATTCCAAAATCCACTCCTAAATTTATTATCATTACAAATAAAAATAGTTCCAAAATTTAGGCACGAGTATTACAAAGTCCATAACAAAAGTTCCCCGAGAATATTTATTTAGCCGCTCCAAAACCGACCCCTAACCATTCCAATTCGAAAAAAAAAAAAACTTGAAAAAATTCGACATTAGGAATGATTTTCAATGAAAGTTACAGTTACCATCCCAATTAGGAATGATTTTTGGACAACTGTTCTTAAATTTTTGTAACGCTGCCTATAAGGACGGATTTCTAATCCGTTCCAAGACCTTTCCAAGATTTGCCTCAAATCCTGTCTTTTTTTCAAGTAAGAATGGACTTGCTGGCTTCATTGAGAGAAAAATAAAAATAAATTTATTTATAATTGCCAAAAATTATTACAAAAATTGTTACAAATTTTGAGTGTGTCAAAAGCAGTTACTATTTTGCCATGATTTTTGTAACAATTGTATATTTTTGTAATGGATAATTGATCAAGTAATCAGCCGTTACAATAGCAGTGGCAAAAACGGTTGCAAAGTGCACGAAAAGATGATGATACAAGAACCGTCATATTTGGAACGGTTCTTTTTTAATATAAGTCATTCCAAATGCCGTTATAAAATAACAGCTACATTTTATAATGGCTATCTTAGGCGTTCCAAAGGCCGTTACGAAAATCGCTATAAAAAAAATTATATAAATACATGCATTTATTTCATTTCATTTATTTTAAAAATTCTTAGTAACCACAAACACTCTCAACACTCTGATTTTTGTGCATATACATCTGATTATGGCTTGTAGATTATTACTCGAATTTTAGACCGTAACTATTGCTGATCAGCACTTAAGTTGGTTGACCAGGTAACAGACTAATTTAATACTATATTGTCTTTAATTAAATTAATTGTAGTTTACTTATTTTAGTTTTATGATTTTTTGTTAGTCTTATATCATGTTAATTATATGCATTCACCTAAACAGTGTACGTAATACAGTAATATTTTAAAATATGTGGGTCGTCAAATTAGAACATTAACTGAATATATATATTTATGTGTGAATATGGTGATTTATATATGCCATCATTTTATAAGAATTGAGGAGATGGATGTATGATAACAACCTCCTAGGGAAGGCAAGTCTGACATCAGAGATTGAATATGGGCTTAAGACTTTCATAGAACAGGCAAACGGTCAGCGTGGACATATGGATGGAGACAAAATTAGGTGTCCTCGCCAAAAAAGCAAAAATACGAAGTTCAGAACACCCGACTATGTCAGTTATCACTTGTATATGCTAGGGTTTCTACTAGAATATTATAGTTGGACTTTTCATGGCGAGGATAAGATGCAGGAATATTTTGATGCTGTGAGTCCCTCCAGTGCCTAAGAATCAAACCCCAGCTGCCCATGTTGAGATAATTATTCACATTGGGGTGATGAACAACATATGGATTGGGTGCAGCGGATGATTTTTAATGTAGTCGGGCCGAGTTACTTTTCTTTTTCTCACGATGTTGTACTTGATGATAGTACGAGGTCTTGCCTTTTTTATGCCGGTCCTTCTTCATATTATTATAGCGGTGGGCCCTATGATTATAAGTCAGGGTTGGTAGACCATTTTTATAATATTGTACATGCTACCGACCAGCCATTATAGAACGGTTGCACCCAATCTCAATTGACAACAGTTGGTGAGTTGGTGGATATCAAGGTGGATGACCATATTTTTGAGCAATCATATGATCAAATATCCTAGTAGGCTAATAAAATATTGCACCTGGGTCACACCCTGCCAAGAGATTACAATAGCAAAAAAAAGTTGATAAAGAATTTGGGTTTACCCATAAAAAAGATCGATGCGTGTAAGAATTTGTACTAGAAGGATGACATTGATTTGGAGTATTTCAAGTTTTGTGGGAAGCCGACCCGAGGGCGAAATCCACGTTGGAAGAAGTCTCCGTATGCTGTGTTTAGATACTTGCCGCTTACTCCTTGACTGCAGAGGTTGAATTTTTAGTATAGACAACTTATATGTATAACATTTACAATGCATTTTACAACAATTATGTCTTGAAATCTAATGAATCATGACTGAAGTTGAGTAATAAGTTAGGAAAACCTAAATTTAAGTGATTTTCTTTAACAAAATTGGTGCAAATTGAAACATACATTCAAAAAATTGTTATGAATATAGACTAAATACCCAAATATATAGAATTTAAACCTACAATCGTCCAATTGTAGTACACCAGACATACATCCAATTTTAATTTAGAAAATACAATTATTTATGGAAACTCCAACAGCTTATTGATTATGTATAAAATCTGGCTTGATTGGCCGCGTTATAATAAATTCACGTTAAATGAGACACAGACCCCATATCATCTGGAACTGAAAAAATGATCTCTAATTTGTTCACGAGACCATAATTTTAATCTCTGGACTAAACCATTATTGGGCCTTAATCAAGAACTAAGAAAACACTAATGAGATTGAAATTTGAAAAATTGTTTATCCAAATTCAATTTAAATTATTTATATAACAAGTATAATACACATATCATATAAATAGGAAGCAAATCAGAATTTACTATGTAAGTGTCCAAATTATGCATCAACCACCTCTTCCATCATACAGGTATTCCAACGTTTCTAGAATCTCAGCTGATTAAGTTGAGACAATTCGAAATTCTTATTAGAAAATATTGCATCTTATTATTATTATTATCATTTTACATCTATAAAATGTATAGAAATTGTTCTAACATACAAATAATGTGACTTGATATGAGTGCTGCATATATTTAAACTACAAATGAAATAAAATATAAATTTATAATAAACGGATCAAATTCGATTTATTTTGACTTCGCTATGGTATATATTCAATTTTCCGTTACTATGCTAATTTTTTTATTCCCCCTTTTTTTCTATATATGTAAGGAATGAAAGAAATCTGACGTCCCAACTCATCAGAATCTCTGATTAATCACTATTAACCTAATAAAAACATAGGTAATCATCATTAATCAAATATTATTATTGTACTAAGCCCAAAAGTGAAATCCCCAAACTAACCCTTCATCACATCCCCTGGCCTTTTAACAGGTGGAATTTAGCAACCAATTGACCCTAGATTTTCTCCTCCTATCGAATAAAAAGTTATGACAATTTAAAATTTCACTGTCAAACCACACAATCAAAATACTATACCTTCAATTTATACTTATCCAAACGTTCTTAAAATGCATCCAACTTTTATTAGAAGTATGGCCAATAATGCCAAGTTAAACACACTCAAGTTTGAGAGCACTTTTTGGGAGGTACATTTGGCAGCACCTTTATGTGAAGTAGGTTTGAAAGTGCCTTTATCAATATTATAAAATGGAAAAACACTTCCTATTTCAATTGGCAATTTGTGACATACAGCTCAATTTTTAAAATATCATTCAAACTCTTAAATATTTGTATCAATATAACAACTTATTTATTTCGAATGATTTACGTTATTTTTTAACCACCAATATATTATTAATTTTTTTTTTACTTTCACTGATGTTAATCATCTTATCCACTTTTAATCATATTCATGATTACTTACTCAATTATCTTTCCAAAGGCCTAAAGCAAAGGAGTGTGCCCCCACCAAGCGAAAGATATCAAGTCCATATTTTTAAATCTAAACTGATGTGGCAAGGCCCAGAAATAGGTCGGACTTGGTAAGATTACTTGTCTAACTATCGGGATGACACGTCATATTGGTTCTCCACATCAAATGACACATCATCCTGAAAATATCCTTCTAACTCCCCCTTATACAGTAAAACCTCTATAAATTAATACTCTATAAATTAATAAACTCTCTAAAATAATAAAATCCTCCGGTCCCGACTTGGGCCTTTGTAAAAAATCATCAAATTCGATAAGATAATAAAATAATAATTTTTTATTTCTTTATATAAAACTCTAAATTAATAATTCATAAATATTACAATTATAAATATTATGATAATTTACTAAAATATGAAATCTGTAATGCTTTACGCATTTGATCATTCATGGATGATTTTGCGATGCCTTTTAGATGAGAAGACATGGTTGGGTGTTATGAACTATTTTATTATCATATTGAGATTTATGTAGTATATGTTTCATTCATCATGCATGAATATATTTAATTGGTTATAATAGTTATTTAAGTGCAATGAATTAATATAAACATGTATATTTAAGTAATTCCAATGAATTGATACATGTGTCTATGAATATAATAGTTCATTGTTGCATGAATATAATCAATGAAACATATATGAATTTATTTATTTTCAATACATATGTACTAAATTTGTTGAATTTAAAAAGTCTTTCTTTTAATTAATAAAATATTAATTTATCGATAATTTAATATCTCTCTAAATTAATAAAATTTCATGGTCCCGAGGTTATTAATTTATAGAGGTTTTACTGTATATCAATAGGATGGGACAAATCAAACAATTAGTAACCAGTACCTAGATTTTCGATTGACTGGATAGTGATCATTCCACTAGTCACAAACTAGTCACGATACGTCCAAATCATGTTTGGATACTTTGGTTAGATAGCTAATACTCGTGGCGTTATAGTGATATATAATTTATTATAACTAATTCACAATATTCAATCTGAATCCCTCTATAAGTAGATATCAAATTGCAGTAGAAAACGCCACTTAAGTTATTCACATTCATTACACTTCCACTCCCAGCAAACAACAAGGATACTTGTTTTCGCCAAGCTTCTGCACCTCACAAGCTTACTTTAACTTCTATTTTCATATTCAAATAGTCCACATCATTTATGTCACAATATTTATTTCTCGTTATTTCAAAATTCTCCAATTCGTTTTCATAATTCAGTTATTCATTTAAGCATCAGAGTGCTAACCATTGTTTTACAGGCTTGTCTTCAGGTGATCTTAGTATTTTCGTGAAGATCATTGGACTATTATATTGTTGATAGAGCTTGATCAGTCAAGGCTGATGACCTTAGGAACTCCTCTTGGCATCTCACCAACAAAGCCTCCAACATTTCTTTTCCCTCTTCAGTATGTGGTAGTATGGATTACTTCATTCCTAATCCAGGTAAGCTCACTCCAATCACTCGTGCAGGCTCTTTACCACCTAAATAACGGATTTTTATGCGGTGTCGTATAGGACCACTCCAAATTCTGCTACAAAATCTTTTACAACATTTGTTAAATTATCTACACTTGAATTATAAAATTAATAGTTTTGGAATGGGTGTTTGTAATTTGGAACGAGTTTTGAAAATTCATCTCTGTTGAGAACTTGACCTCCCATCGCCCAGAGGTCGCAAGTCGTGAGGTCGCCACCTCACCAACCGATCACAGTGAAGTCCAACATCAGGTCACTGGTCTTGAGGTCGCACTAGCTTCCACTCATTGCGGGGTCGCACATCGTAAGGTCGCCAACAATTTTGTTTCAGTTTCATTAGATACAGGATAGATTCATTTCAACCGTTTTGTCTTTTTCTGTAACAATATTTGTTAGTTTGTTAAAGGAGGTTATGCCTCACTGTATATATATACCCTTTGTATTTCTTCATAGGTGTGAGTTTTGGCAATATATACAAAAAATAGAGTTTGTTTTCGCTCTACAATAGCAGCTCTTTTGCTTTCTTCACTTTTTGACTACACATACTTCAACATGGTATCAGAGCCTTCTTTGTGAAGGACTCTAAATATGACATCTGACCCCGCAATCGGTACACCGTCACTACACAAGGGTAGATTCTAACACTACGCGAAAATAACCCAACTTGAGAAGGACGCTCTATATTTACATCCTTCGGAACACTCCAATTTGGTGTTATCTTCTTCGTCGTTGGATGGAACGAATTTTTTGCCCTAGAGCCAGGCAGTATATGTTTCACTTGGAATCAAAATGAAACTCGATTTATTGATAGGACATTTCCCAAGCCGATGATGGGCTCTACTCACTTTGAGCAGTGGAGACGTGTGGATCTAATGGTCACGTCTTGGATTTGAAATTTAATTTTCAAGGATATTGTGGAGTGCTTTATGTATGTCTCTTCGTCACAAGAGCTGTGGTTTACCAATTTCAACGAGAAATAGCATCCATTGCCCAGGGAGACATGTCTTTGACATCATACATGACAAAAAAAAAAGAAACTATGGAGCGAGCTCCTCTTCTTATCTCCTACACCTCGTTGTACCTGCGGGGGGTGTTTCTTTGGCGTCAATAAAGCAATTACGATAAAGGATGAAACCACGCAGCTACTACAGTTCCTCATGGGACTTCATGAGAGCTACGATGACGAAACAAGTCAGCTTTTGATCCAAGACCCATTGGCCAATATTGACCGAGCCTTTTCGATGCTCTTTACCTTGGAGAAACAGAGAACCATTCATAGTAATATAGGTGATTCGTCCAGCCATCTAGCTATCACCTAGCATTCAAGGATGGTAAGTGGGAAGTTGGGAACAAATTTCAAAATCGAAAAAGGCACCCTGTGAATAAGCGGACCGCGTCCTGCTCACACTATGATAGGATCGTATTTTGTGCTTATTTTATATAATATTTTAGCCTATTTTGTGACCAAATGCTCCTAATTAAATATTATTTTGCAGTATTAGGACAAAAGAAATGGAAAATGAAGAAAAGCACCAAAATGGAAATTTAAACAAGACTCAAACTCAATTTTTGGCAAGAGTTTGGAGCTCCTTGGGCTACCTCTGATGAAGGAAGAGTCTAACTAGGATTAGAATTTTATCTCCATAGGTATCTAGCTATTGTAAATAGGTGATGTAATTCACTTTAAGAGACAACTTTTGAACTCTTCTATTTCTCTACGTTTTTATATTATTTTGCTTTTCATGCGTTCTTCCATTAGCATGTCTAGCTAAATCTCTCATTCCGGTTGAAGACTTGGTGAACGCTTAAATCCAACGGGTTGTGAGATCTAATTTATGCTTTGTACTTTTATTCATATTGGTATTTGTGTTGTTCTCTGTGTTTTTACTACAAATAATCTGATTTATTGTCAAGAATATTTGCCTAGTCAATTTAACTTTTAAATCAGTAATTGTTTGTTTAGTTCGATAACTAGTGGTAACACAACATAATTGATTATGTAGAAGTTTTCGATTATGTTGTGGGGAATGCACAATCTAACTTAAATAAATCCTTGTAGGAATTTTTTG
>NC_026145.1:2608081-2628462 GCF_000512975.1 Sesamum indicum
ACGTTCCCAAGGTTGTTTACTGATTAGGGATTTAGTCAACGGACGTTCCTTGGCTATCCACAAGGTAAGGAAAGGTGAGGTCGTTAGGTCGTACCAATTGCCATAACCAATTTATCTATCATGAATAATTGTTATCTTTGCATCTATGATCAACCGTGGAATTAAGTGTGATCCTATCTTTAACTAGAATACTCTTCTCTTATATTTATCTCTTCTAATTTTATTAGCTTTTTAGTTTTATTCTTCTTCCAATCAAAACTCCCCCTAATTATTTTCGTTTTTGAAGAAATTAATTTAAAACCAATCTCTGTGGATTCGACCCTACTCACATCTACAAAACTGTTCGTAGGAATTATTTTTGGTGGATTCGACACCCATCAAATTTTGGCGCCGTTGCCAGGGATTGGTATCATTAAATTAATTTCTTTTTTCTTGTTACTTGATTTTATGCCACGTTCTTCTCGTACAGGTGAACTTAAATTTGACCCAGAGATCGAGAAAACCGCTCGTAGACTCCGAAAAGAAACCAAGCAACACAAGGAAGAGGCTTCTACTTCTTCCAAACCAGCAGCAGACTCATAGACGTGTCCACGTCTAACAACTCTAAAGACGAAGTCATGGCTCAAAATCTAGAAAGAACGATCAAAGAGATGACTTCCTTTAACTTAAATCAACAACCACTTTACATTGAATATCCTAATTTAAATGTTGATTTTGAACTTAAATCTGGCCTAATTCATTTACTTCCTACTTTTCATGGCCTTGCAGGTGAAGACCCACACAAACACCTCAAACAATTCCATGTGGTGTGTTCCGGCATGAGACCTCAAGGAGTCACTGAAGAACAAGTCAAGTTAAGGGTCTTTCCATTCACATTGGGCGACAAAGCAAAAGATTGGTTCTATTCCTTACCTTCGGGATCTATTGTTAGTTGGAACGAGCTCAAGAAACAATTTCTTGAGAACTACTTCCCTGCTTCAAAGACTACAAACATCCGAAAGGAAATAAGTGGAATACGCCAATTCTCCAGTGAAAGTTTCTATGAGTATTGGGGGAGATTCGAGCAATTGGTGGAGAGTTGCCCTCATCACCAAATTCCCGACTATCTTCTAATTCAATATTTTTATGAAGGGTTATCTGAGGCAGACAGAAGTTTGGTGGATGCAGCTAGTGGAGGTGCTTTGTATGACAAAACTCCTACTGAAGCACGGAAGCTAATCACAACCATGGCGGCTAATAATCAACAGTTTGGTAGTAGAAACGACAACCCCCCACAAAGGGTAAACGAGATAAGTACTTCTATTGATGAACGTTTAGATAAACTTACTTCTCTTGTTGAAAAGTTTATAAGGGGAAGCATTCAACAAGTCAAAACTTGCGGGATATGTACATCTTCGGGACATTACACCGACGCTTGTCCTACACTTCACGAAGAATCAACTGAACATGCTGACGCCGTCGGTGGATTTTTTGGGCAAGAACAAAGGAGATATGACCCATTTTCCAATACATATAACCCCGGATGGCGAGATTACCCAAATTTGAGGTATAGCAATCAACCTCAAAACTTTCAAAGGGTTCCACACCAACAACCACCACCACCTCCTCAAACCAATCCCAATAATGGTAAGCCCCTAGAGGATATCGTGAAGACACTTGCCTTGAGCACCCAACAACTCCAACAAGAAACTCACTCGAGCATACAAAATTTGGAATCCCAAATGAGCCAATAGGCCTCCTCCGTCAGCCGCTTGGAGTCTCAAGGTAAGTTTCCCTCCCAAACTATTATTAATCCTAACCAAAACGTTAGTGCTATTAACTTGTGCAGTGGAAAAGAGCTACAACTTGAAAATAGCACTAGGCGTGGGCACGCACAGTAGGACAAAATAGAGGATGTACTCGAAATTCTTTCAAAACAAGCTGAAAAATCCAACCAAGTCAGCGAGGAAAGTCCCAAGGTGTTCATACCCAAACCTCTCTTCCCGGAGAGATTTTCCAAGTCCAAAGAGGAGGAAGAGGAGAAGGATATCCTTGAAACATTACTCAACGTTGAGGTAAATATTCCTTTGCTCGATGCAATTAAACAAATACCTCGCTATTCAAAGTTTCTCAAGGAGTTGTGCGCCAACAAATCCAAATTGAGAGATAATGAAAGGTTAAGTATGGGAGAAAATGTATCTGTCATTCTTCAAAGAAAACTACCTCCTAAATGCAATGATCCAGGTAGGTTTTCTATCCCTTGCAAAATTAGAAAGATTGGAATAGAAAAAGCAATGTGTGATTTGGGTGCCTCGATCAATATTATGCCTCTTACCATTTATGAATCTTTGAATGTTGGCCCATTGAAAGAAATGGGGATTATTTTTCAAGTTGTCGATCATTCCGTAGTTTACCCCGAAAGAGTTCTTGAGGATGTACTTGTGCAAGTTAATGAATTGGTTTTTCCTGCTCCTGCTGATTTTTATGTGCTTGATATGAAGGGGGATATTTCTCTCAATTGTACATCCATCTTGCTAGGAAGATCATTCCTTAAAACATCAAAAACTAAAATTGATGTTGATGCTGGAATTCTCTCTCTGGAATTTGATAATGAGGTTATGAGTTTTAAAATTGGTGGTGCCATGGAATATTCTAAGGATGTGCATTCTATTTTTTTTCATTGTTTTTATTGATCCTTTGGTGCAAAAAAAATGTTATGTTCGATGGTGGAGGAGCATTGACAATAATTACCAAAAGCCCTACCTCAAGTCCAAGAACTTACAAGAACAAAGTCTTTCATGATAAAATAAGTTCAAGGAAGAAATCATCCATGGACCGCCAAGTTCTCCTAAATCTACACCATCACTGGGTGCATTACATAGAAGAAGTGGATTTAGAGTGTCCAACTCATTTAAGTTGAGGCACAACAACGTCTAGCCAAAGACGTTAAAGAAAGGCGCTTCTTCGGAGACAACCCATGTCCTTTTATTTTTCTCAATTGTTTATTTCTCTCTTCTTGTGAACGTTGTTATACCACTAAAATTGATTTTCGCAGGTAGAAAGGTATGAGCATCCACAAGGAATTCTTCCTCTCATCCAAGGTCTCACAATTCTCGAGCTCTTGTAGTTCCACCCGAATCACTAAGGGACGTTCTTTTTATCCCTTTCTCTTATTTTATCGTCCTAGATATGCATGCTTACCACATTGAGGACAATGTGGAATTAAGTGGGGGGAGGTGTTTTGATTACTTTGATAGAAAACGAGTCTTGGTGGATTAATTGTTTTGATTTATGCTTGCTACCCCTTCCATATTTGATGAGGCAAATATCACTTTATCTTGTCCTCACACTAGCTTTATGATAAAAGACTTAGGCTGATCAAGTAATAATTTGGTAATGTGTGATAAGAATGTGCATCTAATGACTCTTGACAACTTACGGTTAAGAACTTATTTTTGCAAATGGTGATTTGATTTGAAAATTGAATGTAAAAAATTTGTGGACATAACCTACCTAGAGAGGAATTGTGAGCCTATACACTCATAAAAATCTACAATTTTTCTTTTCTCGAGAGATAATACTTCATGATTTTGTCTTCCTCTAACTTGCTTTGAACCATATCGAGGCCACATCTTTATGCATACACTTGAAAATGATAAAGGCGCTAGGATAAAAACCCCTTTAGCTTAAAAAGGCCACCTACATACAAATCCCCTTAGTAAGCCCATTTGAGCCTTATAAGCCTTAATTCCTTGTTATGCAACCTCAAGTATAAACAAACTCTACCGTCTTTTTACTACCCTTGTTTGGCCCTTCCAATGACTAGTAGAGCGTCAAGAAAACAAAGATGTATTCTAAGTATATGTTTTGACATTAAGTGGGGGGATATCTCTATTATTGTAAAGGACATTTATGAGCTAACATATCACATAAAAATCTTGTTCTATGCCTTAAATAATAAAAAAAAAAGAAAGAGAAAATACCTTACAAAAAAAAAAGAGAAAAAGAAAAAAGGAAGGCAATAAAAAAAAAGAAGAAGAAAAAAATATATTTTCTCTCTTTGAAAGAAAGGCATAGCTCAAGTCGAGGAAAGTGGGACATGAAAGAGTATGAGATCAATCAATTTTGAAAAGCTTGGGGCCCGTTTGGTTGTGTTTTCAATGAGATTTTTTCCACTTTTCACTATTTGGGTAGTTGAGATTTTGTTTGGTCAAGTCATTTTCATTGAGAATGTATTTCTATTTTAATTCTCAATTTTTTGAAATTATAGGTCACATGGGTTTGTCATACTTGTTTTATCTTGTCAACATGTCTTTTCTTGTTTCAAATGGCAAGACTCACTTTGATTATTTTATAATTTTTATATGTTCAATCAATTTGTTCATTTGTCACATCAAAAATACATATACCTATATTCAACATTCTCACACCTATATACCTATATTTGAAAACAACTAATCCAAACATATTTTCAATTTTCGCACAAAAACCAATAAAATATTTCTACACATTTCCAATTGTTGGAAACTGAAAATGAAAATGAAAACACAATCAAACGGGCCCTTGGATTCCTACATCTATTACTTGGTGCTCTAATTTAGTTCCTCGGATTTTCACCTGATTTTTCCTTATTCTTCCTACTCCCAAACCAAAGCCCCATTACAATCAAAATATAAGACCTCTTGATTCAAGTGTGTGCATATTTATAAGTGGTGGAGATTTTGGTATATAATCAAGCCTATGGTGAAGCATTTTCATAGCAAGCATTTGAGCGAAACACTCAACCAAAAACACTTGAGAGATTGGGAGATATGAGAGCATAGTCCACTTGTTTTCCATGCTTAGTTTTCATGAAGATCATCTTGTGAAAACTTGTTTGAAACTTATTCAGTTGTCTTTTATCATATGATGTGTCATTCTTTGAACACTTAACTAGATTCTTGCTGGTTACATTCGTCTAAGATCCATAAAGTTTGAACTTGTACAACTATTTTATCTCTATTTCTTTGCATCGAGGACGAGCAAAGGGTTAAGTGGGGGGATATTTGATAGGATCGTATTTTGTGCTTATTTTATATAATATTTTAGCCTATTTTGTGACCAAATGCTCCTAATTAAATATTATTTTGCAGTATTAGGACAAAAGAAATGGAAAATGAAGAAAAGCACCAAAATTGAAATTTAAACAAGACTCAAACTCAATTTTTGGCAAGAGTTTGGAGCTGTTTCGGCTTCCTCTGATGAATGAAGAGTCTAATTAGGATTAGAATTTTATCTCTATAAGTCTTTTAGTTCAACTAGGAATCTACTTATAATCCTAGTAGAACTTGGTATCTAGCTATTATAAATAGGTGATGTAATTCACTTTAAGAGACAACTTTTGAACTCTTCTATTTCTCTATAGGTGATGTAATTCACTTTAAGAGACAACTTTTGAACTCTTCTATTTCTCTACGTTTTTATATTATTTTTCTTTTCATGCATTCTTCCATGAGCATGTCTAGCTAAATCTCTCATTCCGGTTGAAGACTTGGTGAACGCTTAAATCCAACGGGTTGTGAGATCTAATTTATGCTTTCTACTTTTATTCATATTGGTATTTGTGTTGTTCTCTGTGTTTTTACTACAAATAATCTGATTTATTGTCAAGAATATTTGCCTAACCAATTGAACTTTCAAATCCGTAATTGTTTGTTTAGTTCGATAACTAGTAGTAACACAACATAATTGATTATGTAGAAGTTTTCGATTATGTTGTGTGGAATGCACAATCTAACTTAAATAAATCCTTGTAGGTATTTATTGGTTAGAATTGGGCCTTTCTAGTTCTTAATGCTGTCGGTAAATTAAATCTTGAGTACGTTCCCAAGGTTGTTTACTGATTAGGGATTTAGTCAACGGACGTTCCTTGACTATCCACAAGGTAAGGAAATGTGAGGTCGTTAGGTCGTACCAATTGCCATAATCAATTTATCTATCATGAATAATTGTTATCTTTGCATCTATGATCAACCGTGGAATTAAGTGTGATTTTTATCTTTAACTGGAATACTAATCTCTTATATTTATCTCTTCTAATTTTATTAGCTTTTTAGTTTTATTCTTCTTGCAATCAAAACTCCCCCTTATTATTTTCGTTTTTGAAGGAATTAATTTAAAACCAATCTCTGTGGATTCGACCCTTTTCATACATCTACAAAAGTGTTCGTAGGAATTATTTTTGGTGGATTCGACACCCATCACACTGTCATAGGTCTGGGTACACTCGGAAACGTGTTTTCAACTTCATGGGACCCCAGACTGGTATAAGGTACTTAGCGACAACAGAAAGGGCAAGGGATTTGGATCGGGGTTGAAAGGGTTTGTTGTGACAGCAGTAGATGTTAAGGAGGTCGCTGGTAGTGCAGCTCCCACCAAGCAGATCGCTAAGCTGATGAGCAACCTCATCAAACTTATGCAGAGGGCGGTGATAACAACAAATGTCATTTTTTGTAATTGTTGGACAAACAATGTAGTAATAGATCTCAAAATGCGCAGAGGTTCCCATTGAGCCATGCTTCGATGGTGCTTTATCAACTTGGTTCTCTTTTTCAACATGATTTGAGAATGAGGCACGATTGTGATTGAATTTTTTTTGATATTTCAAGGCTTGTGTTTGTCCATCAATGGGGCAATTTAGAGGTCTTTGTCCTCTACAATGTTTTGTAGATTGGCGATGGCTTGGGCTATATGTGCAAGTGGTTCTACAATTGCGGCCGCAACGGTCATCATGGGGAGGAGGATAGTTAGAGGAGTGGATTTTGAGTTGGATGTCGACAACATTTGCTGAGTTTGAACCATCAAAAGGAGTGTTGTCCACAATTTTACCCTTAGTGGAAAACTAACCAACAGTAATAACTTCAATGATATACTTCTAGCTCATGGTAACTTGATTCTTCTTTGTTTTCATCAAGTGCTTATAGTGATATCTTGAACTTTGGTGTAGGAGGAAAACATGAGGGATAGAGATGGTTCCAGTGGCGTGCCAAAAATTTATTCACACAAATTTTTGTGAGAAATTACAAGACAAGAAAAATATGGACAAAATAAATTTATTATTTAGATAGAAAAGTGTTACAATCTATTAAGTAAATGTAATATCATAATTTTTCTATCCGAATATTGATCAACGGCTTGAAGCTTACTCCTGGATATTGATATCTCTATATTTGTGGAGCAAACTACACATCACCTTCAAATTTGATATCAAAGTTTGATGGATTTAATGCAAGAAAGATGTGAAACCTTGGTGGTTTTTTTTTTTTTTTTGTGGTAAATGTAATTTTCATAAATAGAAAAAAATATAGTACAACAATAATGAATCAGGTAGTGTTTTCCTCGACAGGCCAAAGGATACGCCACAATCTATAAAGTGCATGTGTACCTACAGAGCTAGCTATGGTAATACCAAGTATACGCTCTCGAAAATCCTCCACAATTAAGCTAGCTACAATATTTGGGTTCCGCTCAGCATGCTCGAATCGCCTAAGATTTCTCTCTCTCCATATATGGTAGATACACGCACCCAGTAATGAGCGATAGGCCATATTGACGATATGTTTACCCCTCCACTTCCTTGCAGCCCACTCGACATCTGTCGTCCAATTTCTATTAGGCCACACAAAGCGTACAACTCGTCTAATAGCATGAAGGCATTGGCGACTGCATCGACATTGGAAGAATAAGTGTGTGTGTGTGTGTCTCCACCTCATCCTCACCACATAATACATATCTGCTTAAGTGAGATAACCATGGTTTGTTTGTCGTAGGTAGTTTCTCCAATATAACAAGCCATAAGATAAACATGTGGAGGTATCTTTAGAGAATCTGAAAGTAGTGAAGCCCAACCTAATTTTGGGTCTGGTGGATGAAATAATCGGTATAGAGCCTGGATTGCAGAGCTTTTGGACTTGAGTCCTTTTGACTTGTAGTATGTGTTATGTTGTATGTAGTCTATAATGACTTCTTATATGGTACATGCCCCTTTTTATAGGACTGAGCAGGGTTTTGGTAGTTTGGCTTCAGTTCGATTAGCTCTTAGCACGGTGGGTTTCGATAAGGACCTATGTTCTAATAGACTGTACTTGAATATGTTTTGGCCTAATTTTATAAATCAAAAATAAAATAATAACTTTAATATTTTATTCTTGATTAATCCATCAAAGTACATACGGCCCAAATTAAGTCTTAACTCTTATGCGAATTTGTCTTGAACCATTTAAAGTTCAAATTTATTATGGACTAACTATAAAAGAATAAAAAAAGCTTTGTTGGAATTGGATTCTGGACCAGCATTCGTCGCTAATAAGGTTTCCAATGGCATTTTCGACAGTTTTGAGACAAAAAGAAAACCATCTGAAAAAGGGATTGAAGGAAATATTTTCAATGAACTAGCATTTTCATTTGAATATTGGGAAAGATTTTTCAATGGCCCGTTACTATCGTCGGAATATTCATCCATAGAGCAAAAAATTAATGCTTTATTTGGGATAAATTTTGAAACAAAAAATGAGGATCTATGACGGATTTTAGGTAGGAAACTATTTTAGAAATCGAGGAATTTCAATAAATTTATTGCTCGCACTAGTCTGAATTAGTTTAGGATGGATTTTATTACCATTTCATCACAAATTTTGCTCCAAAATTGTGCAAAAAAAATGAAGAGTTTTATGACCATCATTTAGCATCGAAAAATTCATCCAAATTATAACATTTGGGTGGACTTTCCAATATCAAGCTGCCGGAATTGTCTTTGATGCCTTACCTTTGCGAAAAAGTACCAAGTCGTCACAAATTGCATCGAAAAATTTCTATCTGTTGGAATTTTTGCCAATGTTTCCAAGAAAAAAATTAGTAGTAACTTGTCGATGATTAGGGATGGAGATATTTTTACATCCTATTTTCAACTTTTTTTGTTTTTCGAGGAATTGTGCAATTCCTCAGTTTATCGAAGGAATCTATCAAAACTTAGTAAAATTCATTACAAAACCATTGAAATTTGAGACTTCAAGACATGAAGAAAGACCTGAACTCATATGAGTGGAAATACTTCCAGAGCTTGACTAAGGACATCTTACTGACATTAAAAAAAGGTCGGCCTTATCCTACATAAGCCCATTCCCTAAACGGAATAGACAGAGACGATAAAAGTCGACCGATTGAAGTCTAAATTGTCAGATTATGACAACCAAAGGAGATGGTACAAATGACATTGGATTCATTCATTCATATTTCTTTCAATCGGTCTCCAGTCTCAGGTCACAGCATCCTTGCTTGAAATAGTTCCTCTGGCCCTGGTCTAGTAGCCCGGGTAGGCATGCCCTTAATTCTATTCTTTTGAATTTCGTACCAAGCTTATTCTTTTGCATGGATATCCTCTGCTCCGTATGGGCCATATACTCTAGGTGTCATTAATTCCTACGTTGATCGTGCCAGGTATAATATTCGTTAGTAGTCCCTCCAGTGTAGTTCCCAAGGGCTGGGCTATTCGGTGTATCTGCTTCCACACCTTGGCTACCTCTTTTACTCGTTCTACGAATCCCTCCTCTTCATAAGAGAACTCGAACTGACTCAACCAATGGGTCATAGGAATGAACTGTTTTGACCCGATCTATCTCCTAGTGCATAGTTAATGCATCCCAAGGTCCTAACAGGGGAACTTTTTAAAAAAATTCTCATAAGCCACGTGAATCAACACTTTTCTTTGCATTACCGCGACCTCCTTGAATCACACCTAAAGGCGAATGGGATTGAGAAGGATCAATATAATTGAGCTCGATTGATAAGGAGAAGTATGAAGTCACTTGGATTTTGCGACCACTATTTGCCGTCCTAAATTTCTTTCCCAACAAAATGATTTTTTTTGTAGTGTAACCCATTCACTAACCATTTCTTGTTTGGGTTGTTACCTAGTATTTCTTTCCAAAATATTGATGTCAACAATATGGTTGGTCAATTGTTGCTAATTTAAATTTTAGGAAATGCAAAATAGATTATATTTAGTTCTAACTTATGGAAACAACGTGTGGGAATAAGAGATTTGATCGACTCAAGAGAAAGTTGGATATCTTTGGCATTTGTGTGGAGTCAAGAGGTAAAAGTGGCCGACTTGCCATGTTTTGGAATAAAAAAATATTCATTGACCTCGTAAGCTTATCACAACAACACATTTACACTCGAGTTCTACTTTCGAATTGTGAGGATTGCTTTCGCTTTACTAGCTTTTATGGGGATCCAAATTCTAACAACAAGACTCTATCATGGGATCTACTTCGCCAGCTTAGTAAAATTTTTAATTTTTCATGGCTATGCGTCTGAGACTATGTACTCCCATCACAATGGTTGTTAAGAGATTTTTGGATGTTTAGATCTTGCTTGCACTAATCTGGCTTAGGATTGACTATGGCCTAACACGCTGGTGTCTCACTTGGATTGGTTATATTCTGATCACTCCCTAATCCTTGTACGATGCCAGCAATCGAGGTAGACATGGAAGGGGAATGCTTCTAGACTACTAGGTTTGAAGCTAAATCGATTAAATCCCGGGAACGTGAGAATTTTGTATTAGCTTTTTGAAATTATGAGGGTCTTACCGATTCAGGTGTAAACTTGATAGAAAGACTGGAGTCATGTCAACTTAGACCACTTTGGTGGAGTAAGAGTGAGCTTGGGGAGTTGAGAAAGAAAATTGAACAAATTGTGAAAAACATTTTGATCAGTCATGAAATGAATAACTTAGCAGCATATAGGTTAAGGTCTGTTTCACTTAAAAAAAGATCTACATAATTTGTTGTTAGTTGAGATAATTCATTGAAAGGAACAGGGAATAATTTCATAACACATCGAGAGAGATTACAACACCACTTTCTTACACGCGAAAGCCCAACAACTTCGGGAAACTGATCAAATTTACCAACTCCGTGATGAGATTGGGAGTCTAGTGTGAAAAATTAGACTAAGTGCGGTTCAACGCCATTTCCACATAATTTCCAAATTGGCAAAACCTACAGACGAGGAGCTTGGTAAAGTGACTAACATTGTTCCATCTAGGGTTTCAAAAAAGATGAACCAATTGCTGCTTGAGAAATACTCGTTGAATGAGCTAAAAATTGCTATCACTCATATATTTCTATTTAAATCACCCGATCCTAATGGGATTCCCCTGTTTGCTACAAATGTTCTTGGAATGTTGTTGGGTTGTCTATTGTCAAGTATGTTCTAAACATTCATAATAATCACGTGTTTAATCCCTTGTGAACTTTATTCATATTGTACTTATTTCCAAGTGTAAGAATCCAAAAAATTATTTCTCGCTTCCAACCGATTAGCTTGTGTAATTTTTAAACTTACATCTAGAGCTATTGCTAATTGACTCAAACCCCTTCTTCATCAAATTGTCTCACTCTCATATTTTGAATTCAATCTAGAGAGACTTATCATAGAAAATGTATTGGTGGCTATTGAAATTAACCAATTTTTGAAAAACAATATGGGAGGGGAAAAGGGGCATGTAACGGTCAAGTTAGATATGAGTAACGAAAACGATAGGATTGAATCGGATTTTCTGGAGTGTATTATTAGTAGACTAAGCTTTGATCAGAGGGTGCTGTATTTAATTATGTCTGGTGTTTCATCAATTATGTACTTCTTCATGCTTAAAGGTCATCAGTTTGGTTTTGTAAAGACAAATAGAGGTGCCCATCAAGAAGAACTTCTCTCTCCTTGTCATTTCATCCTATGAGTAAAAGCCCTTAGTTTCCTTTTGTGGGCAAAGGTGGCAAGCGGCAAGATTAGGAGTGTAGTGGTGGCGAGGTCAACACCTCGAGTTTCGCACTTGTTATTTGCCTAAGGCACGCTTATTTTATGCCAAGCCACACTGAATTCCCTCCTCAAAGAAATTGAGAGTATGGTGGTGGATTTCTTCTTCAATGACGGGGACTATAAAAAAGTTCATCAGATTGCTTGGGACAAAATGCACTGAAGCAAGAAGGACGAGGGGTTAGGGTTCTAAAAATTGTGGACGTTCAATTTCTTTATGTTTGGCGATGCAAGGTTGGTGTATTTTTTCTAATCAGAACCTGTTACAAAAGCTAAGTATTTTCTGCGAGATAATTTTCTCCATGCCAAGAGATGTTACAATACATCCTTCATATGGAGTAGCATTCTTGTCGAACGATCTATTCTTGAAGAGGGGTTTGCATTGGATGATTAGCGATGCTTCTAATGTGAAGTGCAGTACGGTCCTTTGGCTCCATGATCCTCTTTGTTTTGGCCAATTACACCTCGTAACTATTTCTTAGAGACCTTTAAGTGGTTGACTTACTAAACCCATTGGATGGTAGATAGAACTTGGAGGTAATTGATCATCTCTTCTGGCCGAATGACGTTGAGCTTATTAAAACCATCCCTACTAGTCACTCTGATCTCTCTAATATCTTTGTTTGGCTTTTTAATAGAAATTTCAAATTTTCTGTTAAGTTTTCTTATCATCTTGCTTTTAAGTTTCTGTAGAATGGCCACAATAGGGCAGATCAATGTAGCTCCCCGACAGATTACTTGAGTTTTATTTTGTGTACCAGAGTCCCTAACAAAGTTAAGTTGTCTTTGTGGCGTCTCTCCAAGAATGTCCTCCCGACGACAATAAACGTTGTTTGTCATCACTATGATGATGAATTCCCTTGCATGACTTCTGGGGAGCATTGGGTTTTCCTTGACTGCCACTTTTCAAAACAAGTATAGGCGATTTCTTATTTACCTTGGAATGCAATGAAGTTGCGGCCTGACAATGCGAATAAGTGGGTCCAGAACACGATCAATTTAACCTCTTTGTTGTGGTGTGCTGGTGTCTTCTGTTGTCATGGAGAATGAAGACTGTAGCATGTTGGATTCCACCTCCTCAACAGTCCCATTGCTACAAGACTTCTAAAACTAGGGGGTTACACGTGCTAATAAAAGGCGGTTGAGCACAGGAAGCCCCCTGATGTTGGTAAAATTAAGATTAATTTGATAAAGTTGTGCCTCAGGGATGAGGTGGGTGTAATATTAGGGCCATTGCAAGAGATTATTCAGGTCTATGCATCGCCTTGCAGACGGACCATATTATGGTAGTCTATGACGCAAAAAAATGGTGTAGCTCTAGCAGCTTGTCTTGTTGTTGGTGCAGAATTGAGGAAAACTGTCTCTAGGTTATACAGATAATTCAGTAGGAAGCGGATGATCATTCTCTTGTTGGTCCTATTATAGCTGACATTCATCATCTTTTATTAGGCACCTTGCCATTTCTTTTAAGAGAAAATGCAATTCACTCCACTTTGAAAAAAAAAAAAAAAGCAATTTAAGCAAAATACCCCCATGGTAAATAGTGCACTACACTCACTCTTTTGGCATCTGGTTCTGATTTTTAAGCAATAAAAATATTATTATATATTAATATATTATCTATATGATTGTATATATAAATGTGTTATTTATAAAAATAATATATTTTTTTCTTTTTTCTCATCTTTTTCTCCATCAGACCACTTCTGTCACCAGTCGTGGCCTTCCCTCTCACCATCCTCCCCTTTCCCTCCCCATCGCCACCCCCGATGTCCTTCAGCGCTGCCTCCAGCTCATCCTCTCCCTCCCCCTCCCTAATGATGTTGCACATAACCAAAAACGAGACAGTCCATTGGCAATATAAAGAAAATTCTTACTCGAATTAAATTTGACTGAACCAAACCAATTAAAAATAAGTATAACATACTTGTTATGTAATTGGTCATTTTCTCTAAACTATACACCAATCACACGACAAATGTATTGTATTTGTAATATGATTGGTTCAGATTCGGCCGAGCTCAGTTTGAACTAGAATTTCCCTTGCAAATATTTTTGCTTAGTTACCAAAGAGCCATTTAGTTTGGAGGTTAGATTTCACATATATCTTTTATGTAGGTAATCAAGCAACATATTTTTTGAAAAATACGGCATGCCATGTGACATCCTCTCTATAATCACATTTAATTACCCTAACAAATTCATATTTATCCCCATAGGATAACTCATCTTTCATCAATATTTATATAAACCACAAATGAATATACTACATCAAAACTTTGGTATAACATTATTGTATCTATGTAGCTAGAGCTCCCGACTTAAGACAATACTACTGACCCACGTATACGCTGACAACTGGCTTATGATCTAACTCTTGAAAAAGAATATGAAAAATTGATGAGTTCCCAACTTAATAAGTACATATTAGCTAATTAGCATATATATATGTATTCACCTATAAGCTCGTACAATATATATTCCAGGACCACAAACAACCAGTAATCTTTTTATAATCTCAAAGTTGTAATATCAATAGTACGAATCAATTGATACTTGTCACATAATTTCATGATGTCATGAAGTAATAACGTCAATAATCAAGCGAAACCAATATCAGAATCAAACACCATACCCAACATGATTCATACATCACTATAGTTTAATTCTCTTAATTACTAATTGTTTCTTTAAGCCCTGCTTAACCTAACTGAATCATATTCAATGGTTTTGCTGGCTCTTATCATCTCAATCAATATCATACAATCATCAGCACAGAAACTCCATTGTATGTGATATCCCACACTGACCAAGTGTGTAGCAATCTCAACACAAGACATCACATCAAACTTGAAATCCTGTACCACTCTAGTGTGTAGTTATTAGCACAAGATATTCCCCGCCACTGGGAATACCCGGGTACTTTCCGAGCCCTGTACCAGCTGTATATTCATTTTTCTCATATTATATGTCACATCATAATGACATCACACAACTCGTCATCAATCACATCACGTCCCATCAATATAAACCACTGAATATGTCCCAGGTAAGGTAAGCCATCTTTTCATCTCAGTATATCATTCATGTTATATCGACTCCATAACTCAACTCTGTTCGACACTCCTCTCATTATATCATCTGCACGTTGACAAAATCATAACTTGACTTCAGTCAATCATCAAAAAGAAACGTGTCACAATCATTTACAACAACTCTATCATTCATTTTTATTCAACAACAAAATTGAGGTATCTCAAACTCACCATAGGAACAACCAACAGCCATCATTTCAAGAACCACCACATAATTCAGCTAAACACACAACACATATAGACAAGTATATATACATATATATATAGAGAGAGATCCAATTGACTATACTTAATACCTCAAATCTGAAAATAATTCAGTTATCACAAAGTGCTGCTTAATTAACCTTCTATCTTGTTGTCATGTTCCGTTTCGTTGACATGAGTGTGTGTAAAGATGTGAAATTGTGTGTGTAAATAATGTGCGAGGGTGTGTAATTGTGTAATATACAAATGTATATACGTTAGGTGATGAGGCAGTGGGGGTAATGGCCCACCACTCATATACTTTTTATTTAAACTTTTTTCAAAATATTGATTACGTCCTACTAAATTTTTTAATTTATATAATTTGCTCTCAAATATTATAACGAGTTTCAATTTACTTCCTTCAAGTTTTAATATATTACAATTTCAATCTACAATTTATTTATAATGAAATTTAATTTTTTTTTAGTAATTACCAATTAGTCTCTCAATTATGTATAAATATTCAATGGACATCACATGACACGCAAAGATATTTCCTCAAAATGAAAAGTTGATTATTTCCTAAGCTATAAATCATTACAACTTAAAGATCGTAATAAATCAATATAATGTACTACGAACACATAAAATCAATGTGAAAACTACAATTTTGACAACATATAATTAACATTCGCTATAATTTTTCCTATAGAAAAATATTAGCCATAATTTTTAGCTGTATCATATGTTTTGGTATTGCTTACAAAAAATCAATGATTAATAGCCGTTTTACAATAGTGATTAATTTGTATTCGTTATAATTTTTTACTTTTTATCATTTAACTAACCAAAATAAAAGGTCATATTTTCTAGAGATCTGGAGAGTATCTAAAGGAATATGACCCGATTTCATTCATATAAAAAGTATAGATACAAATCATGTTATATGAATTATTTATTTATATCTATTATTAACAAGTAATCCAATAATAATAAACTCAACGTCGTTGATGTCGCAAATTCATTGGAATCAAAGTAACACAGTACGTAGATGTGAAAGTCATTGAGAAACGTAGTTTCGCATATTTTATTTGTCAAAGTCAGCTACACATAGTAGATGTGAAAATCAAACAAAGTTTTGTTTATTATTCTGTTCCTTTCGTGGATCTAATAATTCAAGGTGGACGTTTCAGGTCAAATTATAATTGCCTTGCCAGCCATTATTAATCGGGTGAATGGCAATTTATGTCTGAAATTGATCATATTATTCTTATAAAAAAAAAAATAGTAATTTATTTTTTTATATTCTTTAAAATAAAATAATTTATCTCTTTATATCGGCAGGTAAATTATTTCATTTTAAAAAACATAGACAGGTAAATTGTTGTATTTTAAAAAATATAGGGAGGTAAATCACTATTTATTTTTTCATAAGAAGATAATTTATTCATTTACAATATCACAAGGAGATTTGGAGTCTATAATTGGGATAATTAGATTTACACCCTTTGATCAATAATTTATTTATACAAAGCACCTCTTTTTGAAATAATTATACATACATCCATCAAAATATCATTATCATTTATACAAATAATCCCTTACTTTTTTAAAAAAGTTACACACTCTCTATAAAAATGTTAGCATCATTACATAAATGATTTATATAAATAGATCATAGATCAAAGAGTGTAAATGTAATTATCCCTTTTTGTATCGAAAAAAAACAAGAAAAATTATTTAAGGCCCTATTTACATACCAGTATGGATATTATATAATAAGTTTCGCATATTTTATTTGTGAAAGTAGGCTGCACACGTAAATGTGAAAATCAAATAAAGTTTTGTTTATTATCCTCTTCCTTTCATGGATCTAATAATTACGAAAGTGCAGCCAATTAATTCATGGTGGACGTTTCATGTCATTATTTCTCTTCGAACTATTAATCAAATTTCTCTCTCTCTCTCTTCCCTAAAATTGTTAACAAATTTCAAATATAAATGTAATTTTTCTTTGATCAACGATCCTTCATCATTTGGGAGTTAGGAATCCAGCTATATAAACTCAAAACTTTATACAAATATTTTGATGACTTAAAATATTTAGGTGCGGGGAAAAAAGAAAAAAGAACCCAGAAACAATATAAAGGGTTTTTGGTTGGATCCTTATGGGAACCCGATAATTCAAGTCCGTTGGAGACTTGGAGTTCATAATTTAAGTATGGAATAATTATATTTATACCTCTTTATTTATGTTATATTTATATAAATTATTTTTATTTTTAGATAATTACACATATATCCACCAAAAAATCATTATTACTTACACAAATGATTCATTTCTTTTTTGAAAAATTACATATGCCCCCCTAAAAATATTAGTATCATTACATAAATTATTATGTAACTATGCAAAAAATAAAAATGATTTATGTAAGTATATCATAGGTCAGTGGGTGTAAATGTAATCATTCCTTTTAAGTATCGGAAAAGAAAGAAGAAAATTCATTTAAAGCCCTAGTTACATTCCAGTATGGAATTTACCAAGATAAATTAAAGGGCGACTATCTCCCGTAGTGAGGGCAAGATGATTTTTATCAAAGCAGTAGATACGGGACGCCCACAAAACAATTAGGGCTTGCAGTGGAGTATTGACGATGGTTCTAACATGAAGTGTGGTACGATCCTTGGACTCTATGACCCTCTTTGTCACTGGCCGCTCCTTGACGGCCGGCAGTGACTTGCGGAGTACGTGCGGGCGGCTAGGGGAGGCCGGCCGGCACGCAGGTGCGCAAACGGCCTACGAGCAGAGACTCTTACCGACTGGGGATTGCAAAACTGTTCGTATGGGAACTTCCTTGATGTGTGGGGATGCTATCCGCCAAGTATGAAGTCATTCCGAGGACGTTTGGGCAAGGAGATATAAGGGCGACAATCAGGCGCCACCCTACGCGCGAGCAGGAGAGAAATGCGTGAAGCAGAGTGCTTTATCTTTCGAGATTTGCAAAATTGTTTCTATGGCGAGATCCTTGGAGTGTTGGGAACACCTCCAAGATGTTTCAGAGGTAGACGGTTCCGTTTGGGTAGGAAACGACGATGATCTTAAGAGTCTGCCAGTGCAGTGGCGAGACTGTAATTTCAGAATATTGCGTGGGCAATTCCTCAGCGATGGATGATCGGATGGGGCTGAAATTCAAGAGTTATGATGTAGAAGTCGTAGGCTACGCTACGGTTCAAGCGGCACGTGATTTGGACATCGGTTGAGGGAGATACGAAAAAGGTGCGCTCCTCAACCCCTTTCAATGTCTACTGCTGGAAATAGGAAAAACTTTCTTAAGCCTATTATAAGGGGGGTATGATGCGGTGAGCTCCAGCCGGCCCTCCCCGTGCACGACGGCAGTGGCGGTAGGCAACGTCGGCACTAAATGAGCATCTCTTGGGGGCATGTTGGGAGCCTCCAAGGGCCGGCTCTAGGTATCTCAAAGGAGTGTTTAGAGTCCCCGAAAGGCATGGGAACCGGACGGGCAGCGTAGGGCCAGGACGGCCTACGTTGGGCACAAATGCGGCCGAGAGGTTCCGTGTGACGTGCAAGGTTGCTCCGCGGGCTGCGAGATATTTGGGGCAACACCTCTCGTGCGAATGGGTGATCGAGGCAAGCACTCCAAGACCTCGTGATCCAACTCATGGCACGCGCTATCGGGTTCTAGCCGTCCATGGGGGTCCGTTGGCCAAGATGAGCGGTCGTGGGGCGACGCCGCACTGTGGGCAAATTATGTAGCCACGTCGAAAGGCAAGAAGGCATGTCGGGCATGCCATGCGGGATCAAAGCAAGATGTCGGCATATCATGTGGGCCTCGGACTTAAGATGCGGTCCTACTCGGGCGAGGCATAAAAGACGGCCACGACGAAGGCGTGCGCCAAGGATTCGGGGCCGGCCGCTAAGAGACGCTAAGGCGTGCGTGCCGAGAGCCTCGGCGAACATGGGCATTTTGGATAGGCGAGCGCAGAGGCACGCGGTGCCGCGCAGGGATGCGTTCAGATGTCGTGCTAGCGAGCTTCAGTGTCGAAGACACGCGACGAACAGTCGGTAAACTCTGAGATGTGCGAAGGCTGGTCGAAGGTTGGGTGAAACCTGAGACGCCGCACGGGCGAAAAATATATTCCGCTGCGTGACAAGAGAGTCCGCCCGTGACAGTTGGTATCAGAGCCCGGTACCCGGGCTCTGGACTCTTCAAAGAGAATTGTGCCCAGTTGAAGATCTGGATTGGCACACGCCTCTACATCAGGTAGAGCTCAGTTGGGTTGAGACCGTCAGTTGAGACAAGATTATGCCGTAATTCGGGCACAGATATGTGGCTTTGTTGTCTTGGGCTTTAAAATGCTTCAGCGAGCCGATTGTGAGACGGTATGATTTTGGGGGACGTCTGCCACAGAGATTATGTTCAATAGAGTCCTTTCGCGCGAGTTTGAGCTGCTTCAAGAGAGCAAGCGGCTATGGTCCAACTTTGATGATATTGGTTGGCAGTTGGGTTAGCGTCGCAGATATGTTGAGCGAGCTGTCAACCGTGGTCCGTAAATTTTTTTGGAAGGAACGAATATCAGATTTCAGAATTCATCTTGGCTTCCCTGAGCGAGAGGGGGACATGCCGATGCGTCGGGTGGACTGCGAGAGCCACGATTGCGAGATAAGCAACCATGTGTGCGGAATTGCCGCAAGTCAGGAGGTGATCTAGGCGTTGAGGCCGTTGTGGTGTGCGAGATGCCACCTTTTGTGGAGAGTGGTGGATGAAGGGCCACCCTCATGAGGATTCGAGGAACCTTCCAGCGGGGAAGGACGAGCAGAAAGTTGAGGTGCTTAGGCACAATTGCACATGAGGTGCTTGGAACAAGCCACCCTTGGGGTTGCGAGGAGTGGATGTTGAGACCCCTTCGTTTGTGGGCAGTTGTCGGTATGTGCCGTATGTGGCCGAGCAGAAATGTGGGATGGAATGCTGTTGTGGTAGATGAGAGTGCGTCTAGAGGAATGACAGCACGCTTCAAGAACTAGAGGAGCACAAGCATCCGTTATGAGAAAAGCGGCAAATTGTCCGAAGCTTGAGTGGGAACAGCCACTAAGCCATGCGTTGGATGCTCGTCAGGAGCATAGTTGAGCGGAATTGTGAATGTTCTTCGAGGGGATTCGGACGCCATATTATGGGCTCTTTGGTTGAAGGATTTCCGAGGGGGACGATCGAGTTGAGATTTGAGGGGAGCATCGGGCTCCAT
>NC_026145.1:2629232-2677051 GCF_000512975.1 Sesamum indicum
AGAGAGTGTAGAGGAGTACACAGACTTCCAACTTGAGCAGACAATGAGAAATGCAGTGCATTGAGGCACGATTGTGGAGAGCTACCCGCCACTTTGGGAAGAGAGTGCAGAGAGAGGCACAGACTTCCGCTTTGAATTTTCGTGATGAATCGAGTGCGTTTGAGGCACTATGTTTTGTGGGGGAGCTTAGCACAGATTTGGGAAGAGGGTGTCGACGAGTACATGGATTTCCACTTGCGTTGAGATGATCACATCAGGTGCGGCAGAGGCACCGTTTGTGGGGAGATTACGTGGGGTGCTGAAGAGGCACTTCACGACCGAAGTGCTCGAAAGAGTAGGAGGACGGTCTGGTGTCGCGCGATACTGAGAGAGAGTATTGGGCACCGCATACACCTCAATCCTTCGTGATTACCTTAGCAAATTTCCCACACAAATGCATGGGTCTAGTCTAACGTTTGGGTCAAGTTTCGTGGAATTCTGAAAACATTCAAAATTTAGCTGTTTGGCACGGTTTTATTAAGCCAAATTTGTTTCCCATTTATATTAACTTTTAGGTATTATTACGCTTAGCAAATTTACCACACAAAATGCATGGACCTACGTTTGGATCAGGTTTCGTGGAATTCTGAGAAGGTTCTAAATTTAGTTGTTTGGCACGGTTTTATTAAAAAACAAGTTTTATTCCCTTTTCTACTAATTTGTAGTTATTATTACACTTAGCAAATTTACCACACAAATGCATGGGTATAGACCAACGTTTGGGTCAAGTTTCGTGGAATTTTGAGAATGTTCAAAATTTAGCAGTTTGGCACGGTTTTATTAAAAACAAGTTTGTTTCCCTTTTCTACTAATTTGTAGTTATTATAACGCTTATCAAATTTGCCACACAAAAGAATGGGTCTAGTCCTACACTTGGGTCAAGTTTCGTTGAATTCTGAGAACGTTCTAAATTTAGCTGTTTTGTATGCTTTTTCTAAAGCAAGTTTGTTTTCCTTTTATAGTAACTTGTAGTAATTATTACGTTTAGCAAAATTTTCACAAAAATGCATGGGTCCAGACGAACGTATGGGTCAAGTATCGTGGAATTTTGAGAACGTTCAAAATTTAGCTGTTTGGCACGATTTTATTAAAACAAGTTTGCTGTAGGCAACGTCGGCACTAAATGAGCATCTCTTGGGGGCATGTTGGGGGCCTCCAAGGGCCGGCTCTAGGCATCTCAAAGGAGTGTTTAGAGTCCCCGAAAGGCATGGGAACCGGACGGGCAGCGTAGGGCCAGGACGGCCTACGTTGGGCACAAATGCGGCCGAGAGGTTCCGTGTGACGTGCAAGGTTGCTCCGCGGGCTGCGAGATATTTGGGGCAACACCTCTCGTGCGAATGGGTGATCGAGGCAAGCACTCCAAGACCTCGTGATCCAACTCATGGCACGCGCTATCGGGTTCTAGCCGTCCATGGGGGTCCGTTGGCCAAGATGAGCGGTCGTGGGGCGACGCCGCATTGTGGGCAAATTATGTAGCCACGTCGAAAGGCAAGAAGGCATGTCGGGCATGCCATGCGGGATCAAAGCAAGATGTCGGCATATCATGTGGGCCTCGGACTTAAGGTGCGGTCCTACTCGGGCGAGGCATAAAAGACGGCCACGACGAAGGCGTGCGCCAAGGATGCCCCGAGTGTGCATTGGACATGACACGGGCGTTGCGGGCGCATGCGGAGCGCCGCAATGCCGAGGCAGAGCGAGGATGCTCCTTGCCATCGAGGGATGCGTCGGCGGGTTCCGAGATTGTGGGCGAGACGCATGGCGGCAGACTAGCTAGTCGGGGCCGGCCGCTAAGAGACGCTAAGGCGTGCGTGCCGAGAGCCTCGGCGAACATGGGCATTTTGGATAGGCGAGCGCAAAGGCACGCGGTGCCGCGCAGGGATGCGTTCAGATGTCGTGCTACCGAGCTTCAGTGTCGAAGACACGCGACGAACAGTCGGTAAACTCTGAGATGTGCGAAGGCTGGTCGAAGGTTGGGTGAAACCTGAGACGCCGCACGGGCGAAAAATATATTCCGCTGCGTGACAAGAGAGTCCGCCCGTAACACGTAGTGAGGGCAAGATGATTTTTATCAAAGCAGTAGATACGGGACGCCCACAAAACAATTAGGGCTTGCAGTGGAGTATTGACGATGGTTCTAACATGAAGTGTGGTACGATCCTTGGACTCTATGACCCTCTTTGTTTTGGCCAATTACACCTCCTAACTATTTTTTAGAGACCTTCAAGTGGTTGACTTACTAAACCCATTGGATGGTGGATGGAACTTGCAGCCCACAAAATAATAATAAGAAGAATTGCTTATTAAAATAAGGAAAATTGTCAATAGAATAGGCAAAATCACGGTTCTATAAAGAGGGGTTCTCTTAGAGCTGTCGTATGTGAAAATCCTTGTGAGAACTAGCCCCCCAAAATGGATCAATTCGTTATTGCTCTCCTTTCGGTCCTGGTAATGTCCATTGTATGGTTAATAAAGGTATTTTTAAATTCTGCCAAAAGAACTCCTCCCTTGCCACCAGGGCCTCGAGGCTTGCCCATCCTCGGATACTTGCCGTTCTTGGGCAAGAATTTACTCCATCAGTTCGGCGATTTGGCACGCCAATATGGTCCAATCTACAAACTCTATCTTGGGAACAAACTCTGTGTCGTGATCAACTCACCATCCCTCCTAAAAGAAGTGGTTCGCGACCAAGACTCGATCTTCGCTGACCGTGATGCTAATATTGCAGCGCTAACAGCATCCTATGGTGGAAATGACATTGTGTTTTCGCCGCACAATTCCCGATGGCGGGCGATGCGAAAAATATTTGTCCGCGAGGTGCTCAGTAGCAGCAGTCTCCAGGCGTCGTACAATCTTCGAAAGGACGAGGTCAAAAAGGCCATCAGATATGTGTACAATAATACAGGAGAACGGGTCCAGGTTGGTGAACTATCATTCCGAACTGAACTTAATCTCATAATGAACATGTTGTGGGGAGGCATAGTTGAAGGGGAAGAAGGCCAAAGAGTGGGACACGAATTCCGAGAAGTGGTCATCAAGCTTGTGGATTTGCTCGGAAAGCCAAATATTGGAGACTTTTATCCAGTCCTTGCCCGGTTTGATATTCAAGGTGTAAAAAAAGAGATGGAGGGTTATGTGCAATCTTTGGATAGAATTTTTGAGGAAGTTATTGCTAGATATAGACAGAAGTTATCTGGAGAAACAAAGAAACAAGGAAAGACGGACTTCCTTCAAGTCTTGTTAGAGCTAAAAGAGAAAGAAGATTCTGAGATGTCAATGAGTTTGACACACATCAAGGCCTTATTTGTGGTAAGCTTAATCTTATAATTATGTTGGCTAAGTGATAACATAATTTTTTTCCTCAATTAATCATCAAAATTTTTCTTTCAAGACTATATAAACTCACGCGTACCAACCACATCATTATCAAAAGTGAAAAATAGCAACACGTAGTAATTAATAATGGCCGTGTAAATGGCTATATATTAATTGTTATAGCTAAAAATGATTGGAGTATTTTCATCATAATTAAAACTACGAAAAGTTGATTAACCATGGTTTTATAAAATCTTTTTAATTTTATTTTCAAAGGTCCCTTTTCGATTAACAATATTGTGTTTGGTTGGATCATTCTTGTGGGATTTGACCATAAATTTGAAACAATTTATTTTATCACATCTCTTTATACAAAATAGAACTCTCACTAAACATACTATATTTTAAACAATTTTTTATTTTATCTTGTGTTTTCGTATAAAAATTTTTTTGGAAAGTATCCTAATCCAAACACATTGTGATTATTTTATGTCTTTTTGTTACAAAATCTATCAGAAAGAGTACGAATCCACTATAAAGAAAAATGACTCAAGACCTTGGAAAAACATCAATGTAGAATTAATTAACAAGTAAAATTATTATTGATAATTTAGATTATTTAACACAAGAAAATTTACTTCCTGATAAACTTAACAGCAAAAATTACTTGATAACGAATATAGCAACGAATTATTTAAAATATATATTAAATAATGTAGATTAATAACAAAATTTCTACTTAATCATTAATTAAATATTAATTTTAACTTCAAATTTTTTATAACTATTAAGCCATTTTCTTATAATGATATTAATATACTTTTGTTTGTCACATGAAACCCGATACAAAAACAAAATTCACTTGAAAATATTGAATCTTGAGGGTAAAAATAAAACCAAACAAGACCATTTTTGCATTATATTAGTTTTGCTTGATTGTGCTGGAGAACTATTCGATATTAAGGTTTAGAATTTGTTCATCAACTATTTTGGATGACAGGATATTGTAGTAGGCGGGACAGACACCACAGCAACAACGATTGAGTGGGCAATGGCTGAACTTCTAAATAATCCAAAGGCCATGGAGAAGGTACAGAATGAATTATCTGAGATGGTGGGATTGAACAGTGAAGTTGAAGAGTTCCATATACCAAAACTGAAATATTTAGAAGCAATTCTCAAAGAAACAATGCGTTTACATCCAGCTGTACCCCTCTTGGTCCCAAGGTCTCCAACCCAAACTTCCATAGTTGGGGGATACACCATCCCAAAAAGAACCAGGGTCTTCATAAACATCGGGTGGATCCAAAGGGATCCTTCTATTTGGGATAGTCCATCCGAATTTAAGCCAGAGAGGTTTCTACACGAAAATGAAAATTGTGATTTTAGTGGTAACAATTTTCATTATCTCCCTTTCGGATCAGGGAGAAGGATTTGTGCTGGCCTACCCCTTGCGGAGAGAATGCTGATGTATTTACTAGCTTCACTTCTGCATTCGTTTGAATGGAAGCTACCAGATGGTGAAACAGTCGATATGTCGGACAGGTTTGGAATTGTCTTAAGGAAAATTACACCACTGCTTGCTATACCCACCCCCAGGTTATCCGAACCAAACTTGTATGCATAATTATTTCATATTGTGTAAGTAGAGAATAAAGCAGGAAGTTTCCGTTGCTAGAAGATCATAGACTTCTTGTACATACACATATGTATGTGTTGTGGTTAAATTCCAGTAAACTCTTAGTTATTTGAATTTTGTTTTCGGTTGAACACAAGAATCTTTGTTTAACACCCATAGACCCAGGAATATGATAAACTTCTCGAGTGCAATATATATATAATGTAGAAGGATTAATGCTAAATGATTTTACATGAGGTGAAATTGCATTTTTCTTCCGCAAAGGCACTACAAGAAAATGTAATATTAGTGATGAAATATTAAGTGACGATTTTAATATTACCAATAAAAATGTATTAGAGTCTAGGTTTTATTGAAAAAATATTTATTTTATTACATTTAAATATTATTTATCCATTAATAGAGCAGACTTTTTGAAAGAAAATGGAATCGAACGAAAGTTCAAGTTACAATGAAAATAGAAAATATTTTTAGATTTTGGAAATACATTTCTCATGGAAATTCTTGACAAATGTTACAACGGTCCCAAGAGTATTGACCCAAAACTCCTTTCACAAGAAGAAGAACAACAATTGTTGAGGAATTTTCAAGTTCGACAAATACTACTAGGAGACCATGATAGAATCTCAACCAAGAGAAATGGAATGGGTAAATTCCTGCATAGTTATAATCTAAAAATTATGATTAAAGGATCTAATTGCAAAGAACTCGAGCTGGATACCTCAAAAATCTCCTAAGATATGACAGAAATACAAAAGACAGTTTAGAACTATGGACATAAGTTAATTCATATACCTATGAAAATAGAACTTTGAGCTAGAAGATGGACGAGATCCTTAAAGTCCTTCCCGATCTATACAAGGACCTTACAAATCTGAAGGCAGAAATTATAGATCTAAAGAGAAATCAAAGGGAGATCCCTGAGACATAAAATCCAAACAAGAGGGAATCGGGACGCCCTTGGAACAGTACCTCTTCTACATCAGAAGGGGAAGGCCACAGAGATTCCGAAGCCAAAGTCTAGAGAATATGTGATCATCGCATCCATCACATCTATAAAGTAATGGAGGTGACCAGAGTAGATCTATCAGATCTATAAGAATTGGCGGAGTCCTTTTCCTAACTCATAATTGTGGATTTAGTCAACATCCAAACCAATGAAATCACTCCAACACTACCACAGCTTGAGGGAAATAGATGTTCTAATGATCCTCCACAGAATCATCCAATGAGACAAAGTGTAGATTTTCACACAAATGCCATCCCAATATTCGTAGGGACCAGGCTGAAAGAAAATCCATTAAGAAATCCAGAACAGTGCCTGAAAATACACCTTGGGCGAGAACCATGCTCCAGCAACCACTTGCATCCATAGGGCGGTATACTTAACCTGGTATTATCGATTTTTGGAATACCGAGAAATTGATAAATGAATGTGTTGCAACCATAAAAATAGCAGCGACTACCTTAGAACTCGGAAAAGAAAATTTCATAAAACAAGTGGAGTTAAGTTTGGAGGGTTCTGTAAAGATCAGATTGGATAATATCCTAGAAGATACTAAAGCTAAAATCCTTACCAAAGATTCAAAAGAGGCAATAGCATATCGGCAACAAAGGCTTATCAAGATACACTTAATCGAAGATGGTTACTTCGAAGGAAGTAGAGCACAAAAGGCTAGAGAATATGCACAAGCCCTTTTTAGCCTTGAATTAATAAGTAATTGCGTAGTAGATGAATATATCTATAAGTTTCACAAGTATTTTTTCCCGAGTGGAGTAGAAAAGGAAATAGCAGCTCCAATGTTCTTTGCAAAGATATGTAGTCCATGGAGGAAAATATTGATCCAGTCATACAAAGTACCTGAAGGACAGCTAGATTTAGTTGCAAGGAGGATGTCTTTCCTTAAAGACAAATTGAAGGATTGGTGTTATCAATCATCTATCCAGAAAAATATGAAGAGGCTAAGAAGTAAGATCAAACGAAGCCCTCTCTGTTATGATAACAATGATTTTTCAACTATTATAGGAGAATCGAGCGAGCCAAGGAAGAGGAGGAAGCAAAATAGTGTCTCCTACCCAAGGAGTTCCTAAAGAACCTTTTCCCCACGAAGATCATGATGGTCCAAATCAAAAGCCAGTTCATACAAATTTGGATAGAAAACAGGGTCAACAAGGGCGTCATCACAAGGATTTGAACAAGCAAATGCAAGATCCACAGGGAAAAATCCTACAAGAAGAACTTTTAGACGGGCCTATACCTGAGGTAATGAAAGTTTAAAAGACTGCAATTACTGGACCTGCGAAGCAAAAGGTTATATCTCTCCGGACTGCCCACAAAGACTTGGTGAATTACGAAAATTTGAAACCACGGATGACATCTTGGATGCAGTATATTATGGCGATTTGGTACCTATTTACTAATTCGAAGATATTCCGTCAGACGAAAGCATCTATGAGGAGGAAATAGAAACTGATTATGATGGATCTTCAACCGAGTCAGAATAATTACAACGAGGAAGCAAGGCTTCTAACCTTTGGAAGCCTGTTAGGATTCTTTTCCACGTGACGATGTCAAATAAAATTATGGAAAGAATCATCCAATAAAACTCTAACTTCAGCCCATACCATGGATTTAGGATTGGAGGAATTGGGAAAGACTTGAACCAAATAGGACTGAATCAAAGGAACTATCACATAATTTACAAAGTAAGTTCAGGTGAGTTTGCTATACCTATGGAACTTACTGGTAATGTGATGGAAATAATTTACAAAGTAAGTTCAGGTGAGTTTGCTATACCTATGGAACTTACTGGTAATGTGATGGAAATGCAAGTGATTCCTAAAGAAGTAATTCATGAAGAATTGAGTAAGCTTAGAGAAGAAGTAGGTGTTACTATAAAATGGATCCACATAGGACTATTGAAATAGTAATAAAATCAACTTTTATGTAAGGAATTGATTCATAAATACATTTATCTAAAATGGTTTAGAAGAATTAATAACCTAAGATATGGCTGTCTTGAAACAATGATAGGTAATTTGTAAGCAGGAAAGTTGATTTTTGACATTCATCCTAGGATTGCATACAACCTAGTAGACCAAGATTTTAGTAGAGTAATAACCCTTCATCAAGATTTTAAAAGCAAATCTAATGAAAGAAGGAAATAGGCCATATTCTATAACTTATAGAATTGCATATAACCTTTCCAACGATTTGTTTCTTAGAAAAGAGTATATAGAGATTTCTAGAATTTTCAAGACATTTGCCAAGGTAATGACACCAGATCCAATAAATATACCAATAATAGGTGGTGTGGATATCATTATAAAAGATTACCCAATTTTGGATAGAACACTTAGCTCTAGAACTGAATTTAGTAGCAAGATGTCCTTTATGAAAAATAGGATTACAAACTACAAAGGAAAGGAGAAAGAGTTATTAAAAGCTTTAACTCCTCAAGAGATTATGGATAACGTAAAATTTAGACATCCTGAAGGATGAAAAGAAATAAAAGTTATACTTGACATCACTAAGAAAGAATTTTTTCCTTGTGATGACTTATATCATTTGCAGCAACCTATTGTTGGTAGATAAGAAGACATAGTTGCAGGTGTTGCAGGATGAGAAAATAGGAGTATGACTTTAGGGTTAAGTTTCCTCAGATGTCATAAACCATGGGGAAGAAAATGTAACGAAATCAAATTCAGTCTTGATGGTGTTACCACAAGGATTGAATGACGAGTCCCTTGTTCATATACATATCTGTTGGTATGTTGTATGATCAATATAAGATCGAGTATTTTGCAGCTTATATTGATTCAGAATCAGGGATTTTGCACAACAAAATCTGGAGTTTTCCCTAAAGAAGCAAGGAAAACCTTACCCATTATTGTAGGAAGGGATTTGTTTAAAAAAATCCGAATACTCAATAAGGGAATACAATAAGCTAAGATCATGACTGGAGGAGCATTTGAATCACCCTGATTTAGGGTAAAAATATCTCCCATTTACTTTTATGATACAAGTGTCGATATCTTGCTAGGTAACAATTCCATTCAAACATTTTCAAGATATATACAGGACAATCAAAGCAATCTATTAATCTTTACTACTAACTGTGGTAATGAGATACAGGTTTTGCAAAGAGAAAAGGCCTTTAGTGGGATAATGCCTATTTCCAACAATCGTGGTGAATTCAATGCTAGATTAACTCATCCAAAAATGTATGATAAGAATTTGGTAAAGTTCTTTTGTCTTTCAGGCAACCGAAACTCATCGATAGCAATAGCTTATATGAGAAAACTGAGGAAGAGATTAGGAACCTCAAGGAAGCATTGGCAGAGATAAAGTCGTTTGACATTTGTAAAGAGAGCAAGCTCTCTCTCGACAATGTCAAGAGACTTATACAGAGAAATTTCAATGAAAACCCTCTGGCCTAGTGTGATAGGAACAAGTTCGAAGCTAGTCTGAAAGTCAAAGAAGAATGCAAGTACAATTACGCTCGATACAAACCCATCCAGATTAACATGGAGGATAAAAAAGATATGTAGATGATTATCAAAGAGTGTATCAGTCTAGGACTCATTGAGCGTGGAGTCTCTACTTACAGTAGCCCTCATTCTGTAGTAAAATATTATGGTCAGATAAAAAGAGGTAAACTCAGGTTGGTTATTAAATATTAAGGGATTAATAAAATCTTAGAATTTGATGATTATCACAATCCTAGTAGAGAGCACTTAATTGACTTCATTAAAGGTGCAAAAGTGTTTTCTAAATTCAATTGAAAATTTGAATTTTATCATATTAAAATGGGGAGTGAATAAAAAAAAGTTATAACGTTTTTTAAACCACAAGGACAATATATCTGAAATGTACTTCCGATGGGTTTAGCTAATGCAAGCCAGATATTTCAAAGAAAAATGGATAATCTCTTTCAAGATTATTTTGAGTTTATGTTTGTCTACATTGACGACATCTTGATTCCATCCAAAGTTATGAGAAACCATATTAAACATTTTGAAATATTTTCTGATGAATACCATAGAGAAGGTCTACTACTTTTCGAGAAGAAAACTATTATAGCTGTCAATAAAATTGAATTTTTAGGAATTCTAATTGACGAAACAGGCATAGAGTAGGCATATTGTGGTGTAAATCCATAATTTTATAGATGTACTCAACGATAAGAAGCAATTACAGAGCTTCCTGTGAGTTGTTAATTTTGTAGGAATCTTTATTAAAGATCTTGCAAGGTACGGGAAGGATTTCCGACTACTTTTGAAGGAAATGAAAAATTCAAAGTAATAATGCAAAGAAATCCAAACAAAAAAGGGTTCGTGAGTTGAAACAGATTTGCAGTGACCTGCCAAAGCTTTTTGTACCACAGGACAAGGATGAATTGGTAGTTTACGCAGATGCCAATGAATTTAGATGGGTAGTAGTGCTCATGAAAAAGAAAACTACATAGGAAGAACATTGTAGATATACAGGAGGGTTGTTCTTAGAACAACAAGCTAAAGTTGAGTACATTAACGAGAAGGAATTCTTTGCGGTTTGCAAGGTTTTTAAGAAATACCCTTTATTTTTACTTGCTATTGAATTTACTTTCAAGGTTGATAATATTAATGTTAAAGCTTTCTTAAAAAATAAATTAGAATAAAAGATAGAGGAAGCTCATATTATCATATGGCAAGCTGAATGCGAATATTATTGTGATAGTATTGTCGTTATAAAATTTCATGAAAATATTCTTGTAGATTTCCTGACGAGAGATGGAGGCATCTAAAGCAAACTCCATCATGCTAAGACTCAGGGACTTCCGAGAAAATCTCGAGGAGCTTGACAAGAAATTCGGGCAGCTAGCGGTGAATGACCAAGTTTTCGGACAAATCTAGCATCTAGACATAGATCAGGTCGCCATAAGGAGTTTCTTATTAGCATCCACCTTTCTATGGAACGATTTACGAGAACCAATTGAAGGCATCACTTTGGGGATGACTCACTAGTTGAGAGAGTATGACCCTTAGCATCCATTTAGAGTGCAAGGCTCTAAACCTGTAGTGTCGAATTCAAGTATCGATTGCACAAGGCCATCACCAAACTCTGGTGAAACGAAAACAATTGAGTCACAGGTAGTGCAAACTCCTGAAGATTCAAGTCAACCCAACACCTTTGGGGTTAAAGAGGGAGAGATTAGCCTTAGGCTAATGATAGACACTTCTAACGTTAATACTAACAAATTGATATCTTCTTCGGTTTGGCAGGATTATCAGCGCATGTGGAAAAATTAATTTTCCGCAAAGGAGTAAATTTAGGTAAGACCATCATTGAAACTTCCAAAAAATATAACAGAGTCTGGATATTAGAGGGGTCCAAACCAGAGGATGTTAGAGAATGGTATGACATTGGACCTCTCGCTTCAGTTCATACTATGTCACGAAGTTTTTAAAAAATTTCAAAACTTCCAGAGTGGATTAGTGACGCGGTCTTTGATTCATAGCAAAATAACCCCTCCTAAACAGAGGCGATATTTTGGAGATAAAATTCGTATCAGTTGCTCCAAAACTGCAGAAAAAACATCTCATCTAGCATTTCATTTTAGGAAGTTGCAGAGGCAAGACATGGCGGCTTTAAATAAGATCAAAACTACCTCCACTAGTATCAACTATTAATGAAGACGATATCTTTACTAGAAGAGCTCAAGGATTATGGGTGTGTCTCATTGAGATGGACAAAGTAAAGTATCCATACAAAATTTTCTCAAACAAAGGGAATGGATCGTTCCTATTAAATTCTATGACGGGAAAGAGCATTGAGTTCGCAGAAAGTTTATCTGAAAAGAAGAGGATGTTAATTTAGGAAAATAAGCTACCAACGACCGAAGCTACAAGGATGAAGACATGCACATGCTGGATGTTGGGCAATGGCATAATCATATATGCCCTTGTTGTGATAAACAAGAAAAATCCCTATTCTGAACAAAAATTAGGGTCAAACAAAATAAACCCGAACCAAACAAATACAAGGAAAAAGAAAGAATTTTTAAAACACGAAGTAAAAATTAAGGAATGTAAAAATCAAGAATAAGACTGTCGGTAGAAAACAACAAAGACCAACAGTCAGCAAAGCAGGTAAGCTAGCTAGCAATCACATGGCTGACAAGCCAATATGAATAACAGCTAGAAAAGGACAAAGTGATGGCGAACATAGTGACGTCATCCAAAAGAGACAAGATGATGACGAACGAAGTGACATCATCAAAAAATAAGTTTGGAGTCCAGGTTTGAAGTCCGCAGACACCTATAAATAAGGTAGCAATGAAGCAGATGAGGATCATTATAAAATCTTCTCCAACTCTTCAAAGCATAATATTTTGAGTTCTGAGTCTTTGTATTTTCAAATTTCTTAGTTTATGGGTGTTTTCTTGATGAGTCAAGTCCTCTTTCATCTGAGAGGTTTAACAGTTATCTTCTTCAATGGAGGATATAATATCTATATAATATTTCCTATATTTTTCCAATAAAAGTAAGGTTTCTGTTCAACTTGTTTGTCAAAATTCTATTAAGTCCCTATGTTGGAGTCTCTTTTACGCCCTAAGGTAGGAAACAAAATAGAGCTGTGTGTTTATTGCTGAAGGAGCCAAGTCAAATGAACCATCTGCTGCATAGTATAGTTAAAAGAAATTCGTAAAATCGAGAACTTGAAATAATCGAAAATAAAATGGTCAAAAAAAGATATGAATTTATGAGGGCTTAATTTATCTTGGAAGCATGTTGGGTCCAACTTGGAGCATGTAGTGGACTGGGATTAATTTTTAACTAGAAGAACAAAATAGTCATAAAATGGGTTGAAGGACCAAAATCATGAATATTTGAAAGATACAGGACCAAAAAAAGCCACCGCGAAAGTTAGAGGACAAAAATTTGCCAACCCCCTATACATACAGGACGAAAATTGCAAAATCAATTTTCGATATACTTTTTTTCGTCACCGTTTGGTGATCGAACCCAATAAAAAAATGATTTATATATATATATTTATTAATTATATTATATATTTGAAATTTTTTAATTTTATTCATAAATATTCTTGTCATTCTACATTTTATTTCTTAAAACTTGATGTTTTGATACATGCATTATTGGATAAAATTGAAACAATACTAAAATTATTGATATATATATATATATATTTAAAAAAATGTTTTTTTTTATTTTTTAACTGAAAAAAATCGAACCGTGTTTAGTTGACCAAACTGAACTGATACTTCAATTCGGTTTTGTGGTTTCTAAAAACGATGAATCGAACTGAATACCCCAAATAATAGCCACGATGTTAAAGTCATGAATAATTAATATTATTCACCACAACTAAATATATCAATGTAAAAACTTAAATTCTTCTAACTATGGTTGATGTAGCCATGATCCTCGCATGTTCTTTTTTCAATAGGTTCTATTAAAAAATTATGAAAAACTATAAATTGACATTTTGTTGAATTTTATAAAGAAGTTTAGATAGAGAAATGATTAAAAATAAAAAAAGCCCAACACCCAACAGCCCAAAGAAATGTATATAGCAAACATCTATTAAATATTTTAATCTTTATAATTTTCCGTTAATAGCACAAAACCAAAGCAAATCTGTGGACGAGCCTTTTCTCCCTCAAGTATTTTCCCCTTTTAATTTGCCCTTTCTTCACTCACCAAAGCTTCGACTACCCCCGTTCTTCACTCACCAAAGCTGAAAGTGAAAACTCATCATAGCTCTGATTCTCCCTTTCTCCCCTTGAAATTAGTGAGCAAATCAAAAGTTTCGACATTGGGTGATTTCTATTGGATATTTTGGAGCTATGGACCTAACATTTTGTGAACAGAGTGAGGTCGCATCACGTTCGCTTAGCAAGGCCGCTTGTGTACCCCTAGCGCTGAAGCTTGGTCACGTTGTTGTGTGGAGGTCACTTATGCAGTTCACTATCGTTCACATGTTCTATATTTATATGTTTTGTACAGTTTGGTTAGTTTTGTTGTTGCACAATTTGTTACGCCTTTCGGTTAGTTTTAGATGTGGTTAGTTAGCGGCTTAGTTAGCAGATTCTCTTCGTTAGGTTCTGTATATAAAAGTCTGTTTTGTACCCTTCATCTCCCGATTTTTTGAATGAATTTCTTGCTTACTTCTCTATATCATTTTATAATGGAGACATTGTTTGCTCTATTGAATTTGAGAGTTTTACGTGGTATCAGAGCCTTCATTTGAAGGACTCTGCATACGGTGCATTCACATTCCAGCGATAACCGACGGTTGCTGAAGAATGGAAGCTTTTCTTAACAGATTACAGCTTCATGGGTCTGATAATCCTGGGATGATATTGGTGTGTGCGCCTCTCACCAACAACAACTATTTGAATTGGAGCTTTGGAATCAAATGTGCACTATGAGCAAAAATGAAATTGAGGTTCATTAATGGAACCACTGAGAAGACCAACACAAGCAATCCTTTCTTTGAACAATGTTTTCGGGTTGATAGCATGGTGACAATGTGGATATCGAATTCCATTTCCAAAGAAATTCTGAAGGCTTTTATGTACACAAAATCCTCACGAAACCTCTGGCTGGATCTTGAACTGCTATGGAGAATGTAATAGGTCACAATTATATCAAATTCAAAGAGAAATTTGTTCAATGACACAGGGTAACCTCCCTCTGTCTTCCTATTTCACAAACATGAAAAAGCTGTGGGATGAAATTGCAGAATTGAAGTCGATGCCGCAATGTGCTTGCAGTAGGTGAACTTGTAGAGCTTGGAAAGCGGTGGATGATTCAGCTGCTCTTATGTAGTTGATGCAATTCTTGATGGGGCTCAACGACGTCTTTGAGAATCTAAGACATCAGTTGTTGGTGATGGAGCCGGTTTCCTCCATTAACAAAGCATACTCTATCATACAGAGTGTGGAGAAGCAGAAGAAAGTTCAACTGGACATGACTGAGCTGAAAACACATCCTACATGTAAGAGGTGGAACGCGACCTGAGAAGAAGAAAGTCGGAGCTGACAAGCGATCCTTGTACTGCACACATTGTCAATGGACGGCGCACAATCAAAGCACATGCTTCAAGCTCTATAGCACACCTGACTGGTATAAAGAGCTCGCCGACAGAAGAAAGAAGGATGCAGGGAGCACAAGGGGATTCACAGCCTAGGTCGCAACTGAGAGGGGCGACCTAGGATAGACAAGCACGAAAGAGGAACTATTTCAGGAACTGATTGCGCTGACGAGGAACACCATACAGCCTTCTGCACAAGGAAACCTGGCTCATGTTGATGATTTTCTAGGTATGAATCGTGCCTTCACTATTTCTAGAAGTAGCATTTTGTCCTCTTGGATTATAGTTACGGGGGCAACTAATCATATATGTGGAAGCACAGACTCTCTTGATAATATTTCTCCACTCACACATCCAACTCTTGTTCACTTACTTGATTGAACCTCACAGTCCGTCACTCACACAGGAAGCATCATGCTCCACAAAAATCTTTCTCTCACTGATGTGTTGCTTGTGCCATATAAATGCACAAAATAATTTAATCCATATGTATATGTACCCCAACGTCATAACAAGCATAATCAACATACAATATCATATATGCACATCAAACACCACAAGTAGTTCATCACAAGTAATCTCCACGCTTACGTTCTCTCTATACAATAAAATGTGATTTGTACTCTAACTGACAAAGAGGAGAAAACAGCATACTAGCCCGACTTGCCTGGGTATAGCGCGTTGACCTATTCTTCAACAGTCAGATACCTCAAAGTCTACTCCTGAAAGAAAATGTTAGCAGAGGGATGAACCTACCATTCAGTAAGTAAATAACCAGCCCTATCTATATATGCATATCAAACACACCCAAACAAGATAAACAGGCAACACGCATGGGATACAATCAATTTAATTCCAACATAATCAGCTTTATTATACCACATGACTATCTCATAATACGACAATCAACCAAACTCCATTTTTTTTTCCTAGTTTGCTTACCAAAAGGTGATATTGTATTTTTTCCATCAACTCATCCTCACCATTATATAAATTCAAGTGAATCACCTTGACAGCCGGCTCATCAATCTCATTTCGCATCATAGCTCTTTCAATTCGCATCATAGCTCTTTTATTTCGCATCATAGCTCTTTTATATGGCAGCATCGCTCTTTTCATATCACATCTTTTTCATATCGCATCAAAGCTCTTTTTATTTCATGTTTTTTTAATATCGCATCAAGGCTCTTTTCATTTCATTTCGCCTTATAGGCTTTTCAACACATCAAGGGGCATTCACGCCACAATATATATTCAGTTTCCACCACTTCCTCATTTTCACATATCACTATTCTCGTAAGCAACTAGTAACGTAAAATAGTATATCCATATATTCTCATTTTCAGACATCCACAATACATCAAACAACAAACATAATATTTCAGCGTATTTTCTCATTTCACGTACATAATACCATCAGTCAGATCAAATCATCCATCACTCATATACTTTCAGATAAATCCATGTCAGCATTAACCACAAATTCAGATAACAGTAAAATCACAAATAAAGATACATATATAGATAATACTAATTATTTACTTACCTCGACCTTACAACGCCTTTATCTATTCAATTGGTAGTGGTTCGGTCTTTTCACTTTACCCCCGTATCCTATAATGAGTTATACCACATTATCGATAAAATCATAATTTCTTTTAAATATAATATTGAATATCATTTGTACAATTTCTAATAATTCTTTAATATTCTATTTCTATCGAAATACAAATCTTCGTTTTTCCTCTTTTTAACATATCCATTTATTAAATATAATTTTCAGAGAATATTTCTATGAATTTTCTATCAATTTCTCGCTATTATACTCTTTAATTGAACAATAATACATATAATTGCGTATTTGATTAAAAATTCCGATGGAATTATATAAATTAGCTATAGTAATATTCAAATCAAATAAATTTAATAATCTAATTAACCAACAATATCATTTTTATATCCAATTTGATATTTAATTCGACACTATTTTAAATAGCCAAACTTATAAAATATTCTGATTAAATAGCACATCGATTAGTATAAACAACATTTAATAAAAGAACTAATTAAAAATATAATTATATAAATTAATAAAAATTAAATGGAAACTTACCTCGCTGCGAATATTCGAACAGGCATAGGAATTGCAATTTGATAAATTCAATTGTGAATATATGTAGGTGGTGGGGAGGTGGGTGAGGGCCCCCCCCCAAACCCTTTCCTTTCTTCTTTTTTTTTTTTTGCTTTCATATATATATATATACATACGTTACTTATATATATATTATTAGTAATATATATTATATATATAAGATATTATTATTATTATTATTTAATTAATTAATTTTTTTCCTCAAAATACCATTTACGTCCTTTCTAATTTCTTAATTAATAGAAATTGTCCCAAAATATTATAACGAATCCAATTTAATTCGTTCAAGTATTATTATATTCCAATTATGGCCCATAATTTATGTACTAATTAACTAAGTTTCATAAAAATTTACCAATTAATCACCCAATTATATGTTATTAACTTTGGGGCGTCATATTTTTCCCCTTGTTGCTGAATCTGTTACGGTTCGCGTTTTCTTATCCTTGGCAGCCTCCCGCTCTTGGCCCAATAATGCTTTTCTTCATAGATTTCTGGACGAAGATGTTTACATGGATCCTCCCGAGAGCCTCCTTGATGTGCCCCTCAACTATGTCAACAAGTTACAAAAATCTCTGTACGGCCTCAAGCAAGCTTCAAGGCAGTGGAACCTTGAGCTCACCAGCAAACTTTGGGTTCACCCAGTCCAGCTACGAGAACTGCCTCTTCGTCAAACACACGGACTCTAAGTTCACCGCCCTCCTCATTTATGTTGATGACATCTTACTTACTGGGTCCTCCGAGGTCGCTCTTCACTTTGTCACGGTCTATCTGGATCAGTTGTTCACCATTAAGGACCTTGGTTCCGCTAAGTATTTCCTCAGTCTGGAACTTGCTCACTCCTCGCATCATATTCAAGTGACATAGCATAATATTTTCGGGATATCTTGGTTGATTCCTCAATGCTTGACGCCAAACTTTGCCCCACTCCTCTGCCTTCTGGTCTGAAATTGCTCGGTGATGATGGTTCCTTACTTCCTGACCCGGGGCTTATAGACGACTTGTGGGTGGCCTCTTGTATTTGGGTTTTACTCACCCTGATATCTCATTTGTTGTTCAGTAGCTCAATCAGTTCCTCTAGGCGCCTCGCACCTCTCACTGGTCTGTTGCTCTCTACCTTCTCCGGTACCTCAAAGGGATCCCCTCTACTGGTCTCTTTTCTAATTCTTCTAACTCTGCTGAGCTATGTGCCTACTCTGATGCGCCATGGGCATCCTGCCTTGACTCCCGTCGTTCCATCACTAGCTTTTGTGTCTTCTTTGGGACCTCTCTTATCTCTTGGAAGACAAGAACAGGTCACCGTCTCCCGGTCCTCTGCTGAAGCTGAGTATCATAGCATGGCTTCTTTTATTAGCGAGCTCCGTTGGATCTCCTTCTTGCTCCGCGACCTCCACATCCCTATCTCACTTCTTATCCTGTTCTGTTGTGACAACAAAGTTACTCTACATATCACTGCCAATCCTGTCTTCCACGAGTGCACCAACCATCTGAAGATCGATTACCACCTTGTTCGTGATCAATTCAAACTTGGCTTCATTGCTCCCTCTCACATCCTTAGTTCTGCTCAAATGGCCGACCTCTTCACCAAACCTCTTCCTGTTGCTGACTTTGCTCGCTTCCTTCCCAAGCTGGGCCTCTCTTCCTCGGCTCCATCTTAAGGGGGGGTTGTGAACAGACTGAGGCCGCATCGCGTCCGCCCAGCAAGGTCGCTTCTGCACACCCAGTGCAGAAACTTGGTCAGGTCGTTGTGTAGAGGTCACCTATGCAGTTTGTTGTCTTGGAGATCGCTAGCGACCTCTTTTCACATGTTTTTTATTTATATTTTTTGTACAATTTGATTAGTTATGTTGTTGCACAGTTTGTGACGGCTTTCAGTTATGCTATATTATCATGGCCCAAGTGTTTATTAAAAAGCCCAACAACCCAACCCATCAGGACGGCCCACTACCCATCCCGATCTAAATACCCACACTATTTAAAGTGGTAAACTTAACCCTAAGTATCAGTCTCTCGTCTTCTTCTCCTTCTTGCGCCGATTCTATTGCTCTCTCTCTCAAATCTCTGCAAATCATTTCTCTCCTTTACATCGGATTCCATGGGGTTCTTCCTCAGCCAAATCAATAGCTTAAGGAAAGCCACCATGCCTTTCCTTAACTAGTTCTTTTTCATCCCTTTATAAGGGCATCCTCTTCTCGGCCAAAAGATACACTTGATACGGAAAAATAGTACCTATCTCTCATTCTAAGTTCTCTATGAACTGAATCTTTGAAAATCTCTGTGACCATAGTGTGATCTTTGTGATCTGGGATCAAACTGTTGAGGTCTTTGTGGTAGAACCCCACAAACTCATAGATTTGAACTCAAGTTTATGTGATTTGTTTTCGACAATGGTACCTTCCGGTATAAAACACTATCTAAGTTATCCGACGTCAGTTGTCACTAGGTCAAATGGAACTAAGCCTTGAATTTAAGCCTGTGAATGTGACAGCGTCTATTAGTAACAACTAGCCACTAGCTTTGTGTTGATCTTTAGGGTTGACAGTTAGGCCATGTGTCCTGATCCTGTTCATGAACGCTTTCAGGAATAACCTAATTCCTTAGTTGCGGCCAAACAATGACATTCACTTAGTTGGGCGTCTCCAGGGATGCATTGCTAGCATCTCGTCTTACAAGACTTGACTCATTTCAAAGATAAACTCTTACTATACTTGCAGTAGCAGCACCTTCCAGAATTTCAGGGGACAGACTCTAGATACAAAGTATGAGTCTATTTTGGTGCTCTGACATACCTTTACGACTTTTTTTGATACCACATTGAATCTTCTATATGGGATCTCCACTCAGAAGGTTTGGTTGTTATCGTAGATACATCACTGATGGATTTTCAGTCCCATCCCCAATCTGGACATATGAAATTTTGACAGATTCAATCCTTTCGTCAAAGTATCAGCCACATTATCCTTTGTTCCCACAAAGTCAATGCCCATTACTCTGTCTGACACTAATGCCCTCATAGACTTCAGTCTAACTTGGATGTGTCATTTGGTCTTTCGATTGAATTTACGATCCTCATCTTTGCTATTGTGGTTTGGCTATCACAATTTATAGCAATTGGTGGAAGAGGCTGACTTACACTGGAAAGTTGTGATAACAATCCAAATAGCCATTTTGCCTCGGTACTAGTCGTATCTAATGCACATAACTCGACTTCAAACGTAGACCGGGTTATCAAAGGAGACTGCACCCCAACCTAAGGTAATAACATATACTGAACACCCATTAATTCCGGAGTTTTTGGACTATCCAGCTAGCATCACTATATCCCTCAAAAACAATAGGGAATCTGTCATAATGTATGGCTAGTGACACTCTGCCCTTTAAGTACCATAGTACTATATCCAAAGCACCCTAATGGATTTTTTCAGGACAACTAGAGTATCTAGCCAGCTTAGATACAGAAAAGGATATATCTGGTCTCGTTCCATTTGTCAGATACTGTAAGTTCCAAATAATTTGGAAATACCTTACTGTGCAACTGGAACACCACTTTCATATTTTAATAAAGCTACAGAAGGATCATATGGTGTCTTAGCAATTCTACTGTTTTGATAACCAAATTTATCAATTATCTTCTCAATATAATGAACTTGAGAAATGGCTATTCAATCAGTTGACCGAGTCAGCATGATGCCACGAATCACATTAGCCTCACCCATGTCCTTCATTTCAGACTTATTTTTCAAAAATGACTTGATTTCGGTAATAATATCTAGACATGATGCTATTAACAGAATATCATCCACATTTAGGCACAGAATTATCATTTTATCTCTTTCAACCTTGCAGCATATACACTTATCATTCTCATTTACATTGAAACCAAACGCAAGAATAGTTTCATCAAACTTTTCATGCCACTGTTTGGGTGCTTGTTTAAGTCCATATAGAGACATAACAAGTTTACAAACTTTATGCTCGTTGCCATGAGCTATAAACCCCTCAGGCTGATCCATGTAAATCTCTTCCTCTAGTTCACCATACAAGAAGGTTGTTTTCACATCCATCTGATGAATCGGGAGATTATACACTGAATCAAGTGCTATAAGCACCCGGATTGTAGTCCATGGAGCTACCAGAGAATAGGTATCGAAATAGTCTATTCCCTCCTTTTATTTAAATCCTTTAGCCACCAATCTGGCTTTAAACTTATCTATGGTCCCATTAGGTTTCAGTTTCTTTTCAAAGATCCACTTACACCCAATAGTAGTACACCCCGGAGGGAGATGGACTAGCACCCACGTTCCATTGGAAACAATGGAGACCATCTCACTTTTGACAGCTTCTTTCCACTGCTTGGCTTCTGAAGAAGCCATAGCATCTTTAAAAGTGATCGGATCCTAGCTCTCTTACTCCATCTAGGTTCATCTGACTCCTCATGAGTCTGATTAGAACTATTGGGATTAACCCCCATATTTGACATCTTTTCCACATTTTCAGGAATAGATGTGGTGACAAGTGAATCGTCAACCGGAACATTTGAAGGTATTCCTATTTTTAAAGCAAATACATCTTCTAGAAATACAGCATAAAGAAATTCGACTATTATGTTGACCTCAATGCCTGGAATGTTTATTTAATAACAAAAAATCTTAGAGCATAACTTGTCTCCACATACCCCAAGAACACAACATCGATAGTCTTAGGACCCAATTTCTTTCGTTTGTGTTCTAGGACTAGCACTTTTGCTAGGCACCCCCACACTCGAAAGTATTTGATGCTTGGTTTCCTACCTTTCCACAACTCAAAGCTCCATTGAACTCACAAATATCTGTATGAACTAAATCAAGTATTTCTGAATTCCTTTCAGTTGAGTGATAGAGTTTTTTAACTTGTTTAGTTTCTACACAAACTTGACGTTTGTGATTTCGTTCGATATTTGACTAGGAATTAAATTCAAATTCATCATTCGTATGATTGAATTGAGATTTTTAAATGACCTAACCTACTAAGCCACAAAGTAGAAGATTCCACATTCAATATAATAGAATCAGAAACATCAATTTTATTATTATCAACTCAAACTTTGAATAGGCCATCGTCTAAATAGCCTTTACCGAAAAAAATACCAAATTGTTGAATTACAACTTTATTAAATTTAAAGATCAATTCTTATCCTTCTCTAACTATTACAGAATCACTAATGACGTTTCTTCTAACAGTGGGTACATGATGAACTCCTTTTACCGACAGAATGCGTCCTGAAGGAAACTCCAAGTCCACCCTTCCCATCCCAAGTACTTCAGCTGTACTGGAGTTCCCCATGCTTACTGTCCTTCCACTGATGGCCTCATAAGATACAAAGAGAGATTTATCAGCACAAACGTGTATATTCGCTCCAGTATCAATTAACCAATCATACGGTTCGTAAATACTCAAGAGTTACGGTTGTATAGATACATACCCGCCAGTTGCTCCTGAAGTGCTAGCACCGCTAGAACCTCCCACAACCATGTTGACAGCTGCCTGCCCAGTCTTGGCCTTTTTATTAGGACAAAGCTTGGCTACTGTCCAACCTGCCCACAGTTCCAGCATGGTTTGTTTGCTTTTGGTTTCTTATTTTTGGAGGCCATGCTTTTATTGATAGATTTTGAATTCAAGTTAATCTTATTCACTTTTTGTTTTCCCACTATAAGATTGGCCCTTGGTTGATGTTCAACAGGTATCTTGTGCTTTTGATTTCCATGTTCTTCCTCAATGCTGATAGAAATCATAAGATCATCCAGAGACAATTTTCCTTTCTGATGCTTGAGTATCATGTCAAAATTTTCCCAAGAGTTGGGAAATTTGTTCACTATGGATATGACCAGAAACTTCTCGAAAAGTTTCATCTCAGCATCGGCCAGAGCATGCTCAAGGTTGATAAGCTCATGAGTCTGTTCTGCTACAGAACGATCCTCAACCATTTGATTCCTCATGAATTTGGAAACAGAATACTTTTCAAGCCCTTGCTCTTCAATATTATATTTTCGGTCTAACTCATCCCACAGAGATTTAGCGTGTAACAATCGTAACAATAGACATCGAAGAGTGTATTGGACAAGGCTGACAAAATTGCTCCTCTGCCTATTTGATCCCTTTCTGTCCATTGTGCTATCTCAGCAGTTTTGGGATCGGTATCTGTAGGTTCAGGTCTAATCACCTGGTTATTAACAAAAGTCCTTTCATCGTTAGCTAAAGTTTCATTCGCTGTTGCCAGCGTTTGAAAAACTGGATGGAAAACTTTTCCAGTAAGCTGGTCAAGGCGACCTTAGGTGTGATCGGAATTGCAATAGAAATTGGCTCGGCCATCTTTAGTATTTTTAGAAACTAAAAAAGTACCGTTTCAAATAAAGAGTTTGAAAATAGCGTTTTCCAAAACTGCTCCAAAAATAAAATTCGATTTTTCAAAACCTGTATATTTTCTTCAAGATTGTTGGAAAAAAATTATGGTTCAAGCAATCGAAAATGACGTTTTGAAATATTACAATCGGATTTTAGAAATCAAAAGCAATTAAAGCCACGTTGGAACAAATGACATAAAGCAATTAGAAATGTTATTTATGACAAGAAATTTAAATCAAAAACTTACAACGAGATTGTATCGTAATAATTCTCAGTCCAATTAAAGTCGTTAATTTAACCGAATCGCAGAATTACTGTTTGGCTTGAAGAAAATATACGCCCCGTATCAGCAGTACGCCGGGTTCAACGTAATTTCACCCATGATAAAACGGTTACAGTTCTTTTAGTTTTAGAACTATACCGAAGAACACCTCGGCCAAACACTCAGAAGCTTGTTTATTGAAACAAGAGACTCAAATCTTAAACAAAATATAAAAGACGAAAGAGAGAGGGAGAGAAAACTCAAAATGAGAGTTTGTTGTTTGTGGTGTGTTCAAAATGGTGAAGTAACAAGCCTTTATATAGGCTTCCCAAATCCAGCAATTAAAAGCAGCAATGAAGAAAAAAATTAATGGCCATGAACCCCCATCCATAACCGATCAAATGCATAAAACCTGATTTTGAAAAAATTTGCTGTTTCATTTCATTCAATTGCACTTTGAGAACGCCTGAAGCTCTAAGACTATGGAAGTCCAGTGTCTATTCATGTAGAGCGATTGCGTGGCCGAAATGTGCGTCAGGGGTGCCGAGTGTGCGGGCGGCCCTTGACAATCTCCCCACCTAAGACGGCGACGTCCTCGTCGCATAGGAAGCACGATAAGCTTCGACAAGAGTTAGGAACGCCTTGAGGTTCGTCATCTACTCCTAAGTGTTCTCCTCGCTACTGCTTCCCCTCCATTTGACCAAGTACTCCATGTGATTGCGCTTTGCGATGCTTGTAACTCGGTGATTCAGGATCGTTTCAACCACCTTCTACTTAGTCTTCATCAATTCAAGCTGCGGGCGGCTGGGTTGATTGCGGGTATCATCCTCCTTGTCTGTTGAATATTTCTTCAATTGGCTCATGTGAAAGACGTTGTGGATTTTCCAGCAGGAAGGCAACTCTACCCTGTAGGCCACCGTTCCAATACACTTAATACAAATAAAAGGTCAACATACTTTTGCATCAATCAAGGATCTCTCCCCCTTGATGACTTTGATAATCTCAGGTCTGGGACCTTCACCATCACCAGGTCTCCCGCATTGAACTCGATGAAGCGACGGTTTTTTTGATCTGCATACTTCTTCATTCACTTCTGAGAGAAACTTCGAGTGAGAGGGGATCTCACACTTTGTGGGGCGTCGAGAGTGTGAGGGAGGAGAGGTTGTTGCGCAGTAACAATTTCAAAAGCGCTCTTGTTGGTGGAAGAGCTCTTTTGAGCATTGAAACATAACTGAGCGACGTTCAAGAGTTTCACCTAATGTACCTCGCACAAAGTGCCGAAGGTATTCCTTCAACATAGAATTAAAGAGTTCAATCTGACCGTCAGATTGTGGGTGATAGCTCGAGCTCATAGAAAGTTTGGAACCGAGGATTTTGAACAGCTCGGTCCAGAAGACGCCAGTGAAACGGGAGTTGCAATCACTAACGATGTCCTTCGGCAGCCCCCAATATTTGACAATATGCTTGAAGAAGAGATGAGTCGTCCCTTCCGCCATAACATGTTTTAGAATTGTGATAAAAGTAGCATACTTTGACAATCAGTCCACCATAATGATAATAGAGCCTAAGTCTCCCACCTTAGGAAATGCCGAAATATAATCCATAGAGACGCTCTCCCAGGGTCTCTTTGGGTTGGAAAGTGGTTGCAGCAAATCAGCCTTCTTCTGATGGTCTGCCTTGTCCTACTGGCATATCAAGCAGGTGCGGACATAAGTCTCCACATCGTCCTGCATCTGTGGCCAATAGTAGGCCCTCTGCACCAAGGCATAAGTGTTCTCCTGTCCTTGGTGTCCCCCCCAAAGAGTGTCGTGGCATTCTGAGATAAGGGATTTCCGTAAGTCCCCACCTTTTGGCACATATAGGCGGTTTCCCTTGGTCATCAGTAATCCATCCTCAAGCTAAAATTGCCGAGCTTTGCCCTGCTTGACAAGTTGGATCAGGCCCTGCGATGCTAGATTTTCCGATAGTTACTCCTGTGCCCGATCCCTTAAGGAGGCGGCAACTGCACTAGAGGAGAGCGCTGCTACCGACCCCAAACTCGCCAAACTCGCCCTACGGCTTAAGGCTTCTGCCGCATGGTTGCTGGAGCCAGCCCGATACTCCAGCACAAAGGGAAACTCCGACAGCAACTCCTGCCAGCGTGCCTGCCTACTGGTCAGCTCTGGCTGCGATATGAAATGACTTACTGCAGTATTGTGCGTCCTGACCATGAAGGGAGAGCTTAACAAATAATGCCACCATAGTCTAAGGCATTGAAGTATGGCTAGCAATTCCTTCTCATGCACCGAGTAGCGCCGCTCAACATCCTTGAGCTTCTTGCTCTCAAAGGCAACTGGGTGGCCGTCTTGCATTAGGACCCCTCCTAACGCACAGCTTGAAGCGTTTGTCTCCACCACTAACGCCTTTGGCATATCTGGTAAGGCCAGTACAGGATCTGTAACCATCGCTTTCTTCAAATTGTCGAAGGCGACTTGGCATTGGAGCATCCAATTCCAAGTCTCCGTCTTTTTCAGTAAATCCGTCAAAGGCCATGCTATCCCGGAGTAGCCCTTCACAGAGCACCGATAATAATTCGCCAAAAACAAAAAGAACGCAAGTCATGAACATCGCTCGGCGGCTGCCACTCCTCAATAGCCTGCACTTTCTTGGGGTCCATCCGAATACGCCCTCTCTCCACAATGTGCCCAAAGAAACTGATAGTCTCCTTAGCAAAGGAGCATTTTGACACCTACGCATATAGCTTGTGCTTGTGGAGTCTCGTCAGAACTTGTCGCAAATGGTCTATGTGCTCGATCAAGGTTCCGCTGTAAATCACAATGTTGTCCAGGTACAACACCATAAAGTCATCAAGAAAACCATGGAGTAACTGTTTCATCAGGGTGCTGAAGCTTGTGGAAGCGTTAGTCAGGCAGAAAGATATGACAAGAAATTCGAAAGCTCCATACCTCGTGACAACCATCGTCTTCGCCTCATCGCTCTCCTTGATTCGGACCTGCCAGTAGCCCGACATCAAATCTATCTTTGTACAATATTTCACCCGGCTTAGACGATCGAAGCAGTCCCCCACCAATAGTATTGGATACTTGTTCTTCATAGTAATCTTATTCAGCGCCCGATAGTCACAGCACATGCGTAAGGAGCCGTCGGCCTTCTTATGAAATAGGACCGGTGCCCCATACGGCGACTTAGTGGGTTTGATGATTCCGCTCTCCAGCATATCCTTCAATGGCTTCCTAAGCTCCACAAGCTCAGGTTGCAACATCTTGTACGATGCTCTGCGGGAGGTTTCGTGCCAGGCACCAACTCAATCTCGTGATTCATTGCACTCTTCGGCGGTAGCTTTCGAGGTAGCTCCTCTGGCATCACATCCTCAAATTCTCTCAGCAACTACTTTATTTCGCCAGGGATGGGCCCTGAAACCTCCTCTATCTCCTCAAAATGAAGAGTGCACTAGTAGGATGGTTCATTCCGCTTGCGCCCCTTCTCAAACTGCATGGGCGACAGATTTTTCTCTCCTGTGCACCCGGCCAATGCGGGGATGATACAAGGTTTTGCTCCCAGCATCATCAGCGAATCAACGTGCGGCAAAACTGCTGTACGTGTGTCCCGCAAAATTCAAGCCCGAGGATGAGCTTGAAGTCGTCCATCACCACGACTGAAAGGTTGGTCCTTTTGGTTGGTCTTGCCCTCAAAAGGACCAACCTTAATAAGCACAGATTTGACCACACCCGCACTAGGTTGTGCAGCCGAGTGAATCGCTTTCACTCGCCCAACTCCCTTCTCCAGCACCAGCCCAAGTCTCTCCACTTTGGTGCTCGTAAGGTACTTGTGAGAGGCTCCAGTATCAATCATGGCACGAATGGGCTTGCCATGAATCTTCACATCAACAAACATCAACCCTTTCTTCCTAAGATTTCGGGGTTGTGCTTTTTTCTTCCGGCTGGCTCGCAGTAAGAGCTGGGGCAGTTTTTCTCACATGGGGTGGCACAACCTTTTTTGCCGCCACCTAGGACAACGTATTACACCATTGGGTGATGGCGCCCAAGTTGTCCTCATCCTCCTCCGAGTCATTCCCGCTACTTGCAGATGCTTGTGGTTCCACAACCTTTGCTGGCGATGCCTTATCAGTAAAGATCGCCAGTGCATTCAGTATTTGTTTCCTCGGGCAGTCCCAATATCTATGTGGGCCATCGCACAGGAAGCATCCACTGCTCTCCTGCGGCGCCCCTTGCTTGTTCTCTTGGGGCATGCTCCTGCCTGAATTGCCCTGTGAGCTACTCTAAGCATGGAGCTTCTGATCTCCCCCACCTCTGTTGGAGGTACTCCTGTCCATAAGCAAAAGTATAGGGCATGTCCCTCCGGCCCTCTAAGTTGAAATTTGTCAAGCGTTCTACCGCTGCCATAGCTGACACCAACTCAAGATGCACCAACGATCTCAAGCCCTCCATGTAAGTGAAGAGTTTATCCTTGTACTTGTCCCGGATATTCAGCATCAACGCCAAGAAAGCTTTCACATATTCTCGCACGGAGCCTGTATGCTCCAACTTCTGCAATGTCAGCCTGGCATTATACTCGACGTTCTACGAGACAAACTGCTCTCGGATCACGTCCTGAAGAAGGGCAAGCCGCACTTGATGGGCCTGTATCTCCCCGTATTTGGTGTGCCACCACAGCTTGGCATCACCTGTTAGATACATGGCCACAGTTGATACCTTCCTTGCCTTATCCTCCACATTTGCCTCATGGAAGTATTGTCCATATCAAAAAGGAAGTTCTCGACATCATTTGCATCACGAGCACCACCAAAAAGGAAGTTACTTACTGCATGTTAGAGCAGACCAATCTGAATAGACATATGTTCCATTTCACGCTGCATATCGATGATGTCATTGCCTCCAAAGGCACTAGCCATCTCTTGGACCACCTGCCGATATTCATCCAGCTCCGAATTCAACACAGTGATCTCAAATTCCAGGGAAGAGACCTTCTCCTCTAAATTCATCACCAATTCAGTCAATCGGGAATTTTCATCCTCCGGGTTCGCAGCTCGCTCGCTAGGCGATGTTGCCCGTCGCGGGCTCTCAACATCTTGCCCTGACATTCTCGCAGCAGGATATACTTGGGTTACAACAACCCGCCTTGGCCCCATGAAGGTAACGAGGCTCTGATACCACTTCTCATGAGGCGCCTTCCGCAATGTGTGGAAAGGGGCACCGTGTGGCTAGCAGTCCGCCGACTACTTCCGCTAATAGCAACACACAACCGAACTCCCGCCCAGCACCAACACAGCGCGCTGACAGGAATAGCAATATCGATAGGAACAACAGTAAGCAAGATGCAATAGAAAAGCAATAAATTGAGCATGCGATTCAGAAAGTAGATTTCATTAAATTGAAGATTGCATATACATTGGACAAATGCTAACGCAAGGGGATCGCCTTGAGGGGGACACCAGCAAGGACACTACACCAAGCTTCAAGAACTCATTTCCCCTATAATAGGCTTACAAAAGTTTTTTCCATTTAAAGCAATAACAGTAAAAAGGTTGAACAACGCACCTCAAGAGGCCTGACGTCCCCCTAAGCAAAACAAAACAAAAGACCAACGCCTAAAACTCTAAAATTGCGGAAGTCCAGCGTCTTTCGGCGAAGGTTGTTGGTCAGCCAAGTAGAGCGGTTGAGTGGCCGAATGTGCGTCAAGAGTGCCGAGTATGCGGCGGCCGCCCCCTTCCCTAGCCCCGTGCCCCTTCCCCTTCTCCATCCCCCGCAACACTCATCTCATCTCCCCCCTCCCCCCCTCTCTCTCTCTATACATATATATATATTATAGACATTCAACTTATTAATAAGCATATATTCAAATTTAATACTATATACAATATATAATTTTAATTATATATTTATTTAAATTTATATTGTTGATACGAATTAAATAAAATCTAAACTATTGATCTATTAGTTAAATTTGGATCTTAAATTGAAATTAAAATTCAATGGTTTTTAAATAAGGGCCTAAATGCTATTTCAAATTTTAAAGTTAAAAATCAAAACCACACATGACATTCACCAAACGTATCAGGGGTGCTTTTGTTTCATTTCTAAAAATATCGAGAGTAAATTGCTGTTTTGTTTTGCACATCAAGATTTTTTGTTCCTTTCTTTTTGCTTTGTTAGGAGATCTGGAAACAAGGTTGCTCATCTACTTGGTAAGAGTTTTGAATAATTCCCTAGGATCCTGTCCTTCTCCTATTTTGTCTAAAACTTTTGAGCCAGATGCCTATTTTAATTATATATTACCTAATTTTCCCAAAAAAAAATAATCTAATTAATAGCTATTTTAATCAGCGCTCGTGCCTTCCATCGAGTTTGAATGGAGATTGCACCTTAATGATGTTGCACATAACCAAAAACGAGACAGTCCATTGGCAATATAACGAAAATTCTTACTCGAATTAAATTTGACTGTATCAAACCAATTAAAAACAAGTGTATCATACTTGCTATGTAATTGGTCACTTTCTCTAAATTGTATACCAATCACACGATAAACGTATTGTACTTGTAATATAATTGGTTCAAATTTAATCGAGTTCAGTCTGAACTAGAATTTCCCTTGCAAATATTTTTGCTTAGTTACCCAAGAGCCATTTAGTTTGGAGGTTAGATTTCACATATATATCTTTTATGTAGGTAATCAGGCAACATATCTTCTGAAAAAATACAACAAGCCATGTGACACCCTCTCTATAATCACATTTATAACCCTAACAAACTCATATTTACCTTGATAAAATAACTCATCTTCCATCAATATTTATATAAACCAAAAATGAATATACTACATCAAAGTTTTGGTATAACATTAATGTATCTATGTAGCTAGAGCTCCCGACTTAAGACAGCACTGCTGACCCACCTATACGCTGACAACTGACTTATGATCTAACTCTTGAAAAAGAATATGGCAAATTGAGTGTTCCCAACTCAACAAGTATTAGCTAATTAGCATATATATTCACCTATAAGCTCGAACAATATAAACCCAACTTTATTCCAAGACCACAATCAACCAATAATCTTTTTATAATCACAAAGTTGTAATGTCAATAATACGAATCAATTGATACTTGTCACATAATTCCATGAAATCATGAAGTAATAACGTCAATAATCAAGCGAAACCAATATCAGAATCAAACACCATACACAACATGATTCATACATCATTGTAGTTTAATTCTCTAAATTACTAATTGTTTTCTTTAAGCCCCACTTAACCTAATTGAATCATATTCAATGGGTTTGCTGGCTCTTATCATCTCAATCAATATTATACAATCATCAGCACAGAGAACCCATTATATGTGATATCCCACACTGACCAAGTGCGTAGCAATCTCAACACAGGACATCACATCAAACCTGGAATCCTGTACAACCCCAGTGTGTAGTTATTAGGACAAGTTATTCCCCGTCACTAGGAATACCCCGGTACTTTTCGAGCCATGGTACCTAGTTGTATATTTATTTTTCTCATATTATATATCACATCATAATGACAGCATACAACTCGTCATCAATCACATCACGTCCCATCATTATAAACCACTTAATATGTCTCAGGTAAGGTAAGCCATCTTTTCATCCCAGTATATCATTCATGTTATATCGACTCCATAACTCAACTCTGTTTGACACTCGTCTCATTGTATCATTTGCACGTTGACAACATCATAACTTGACTTCAGTCAATCATCAAATAGAAATGTGTCACAATCATTTATAACAACTCTATCATTCATTTTTATTCAACAACAAAATTGAGGTATCTCAAACCCACCATAGGAACTACCAATAGCGATCATTTCACAAACAACCACATAATTCCACTAAACACACAACAATTCTTAATCAAATCACATATACACAAGTATATGTACATATATATAGAGAGAGAGATCCAATTGACTATACTTAATACCTCAAATCTGAAAATAATTCAGTTATCACAAAGCGCTGCTTAATAACCTTCTATCTTGTTGTCACGTTCCGTTTTGTTGCCACAAGTGTGTATAAATATGTGAAATTGTGTGTATAAATAATGTGCGAGGGTGTGTAATTGTGTAATATACAAATATATATACGTTAGGCGATGAGGCGGTGGGGGTAATGGCCCACCACTCATATCCTCAATCTATATATACTTATATACATATATTATTAATATTTATTCTTTTTATTTTAAATTTTTTTTAAAATATTCATTAGCATTCTACTAAATTTTTTAATTAATATAATTTGCTCTTAAATATTATAACGAGTTTCAATTTACTCCATTTAAATTTTAATATATTACAATTTCAATCTATAATTTATTTATAATTAAATTTAAATTTATTTTTGTAATTACCAATTAATCTCTCAATTATGTATAAAAATTCTATGGACATCACATGACACACAAAAATATTTTCTCAAAATGAAAAGTTGATTATTTCCTAAACTATAAATCATTACAACTTAAAAATCGTAATAAATCAATATAATGTACTGCGAACACATAAAATCAATGAGAAAACTTCAATTTTCACAACATATAATTAACATTCCCTATAATTTTACCTATAGAAAAATATTAGCTATAATTTTTAGATGTAGCATATGTTTTGGTGTTGTTTGTAAAAAACAACGATTAATAGCCGTTTCACAATTGTGATTAATTTGTATTTATTATGATATTTTGCTTTTTATCATATAACTGACCAAAATAAAAGGTCATAGTTTTTCTAGAGATCTGGAGAGTATCTAAAGGAATATGACCCGATTTCATTCATATAAAAAGTATAGATACAAATCATGTTATATGAATTATTTATTTATATCTATTATTAACAAGTAATCCAATAATAATAAACTCAACGTCGTTGATGTCGCAAATTCATTGGAATCAAAGTAACACAGTACGTAGATGTGAAAGTCAATGAGAAACGTAGTTTCGCATATTTTATTTGTCAAAGTCAGCTACACACAGTAGATGTGAAAATCACATATAAAGTTTTGTTTATTGTCCTGTTCCTTTCGTGGATCTAATAATTCAAGGTGGACGTTTCAGGTCAAATTATAATTGCCTTGCCAGCCATTATTAATGGGGTGAATGGCAATTTATGTCTGAAATTGATCACATTATCCTTATAAAAAAATGTAGTAATTTATTTTTTTATATTTTTTAAAATAAAGTAATTTATCTTTTTATACCGGAAGGTAAATTGTTTCATTTAAAAAACATAGAGAGGTAAATTGTCGTATTTTAAAAAATACAGGGAGGTAAATCACTATTTGTTTTTTAATAAGGAGGTAATTTACTCATTTACAATATCACAAGGAGACTTGGAGTCCATAATTTAAGTATGGGATAATTATATTTACACCCTTTGATCAATGATTTATTTATACAAAGCACCTCTTTTTGAAATAATTATACATACATCCATCAAAATATCATTATCACTTATACAAACAATCCCTTACTTTTTTAAAAAGTTACACACACTCCCTAAAAATGTTAGCATCATTACATAAATTATTCTGTAATAATACAAAAGACCGGAATGATTTATATAAGTAGATCATAGGTTAGAGAGTGTAAATGTAATTATCCCTTTAAGCATCGAAAAAGAAAAAAGAAAATTTATTTAAAGCCCTATTTACATACCAGTATGGAATTTAACAAGATAAATTAAAGGGCCTAAATATAATTTTCTATTTGTGATATTTGAAATGAGTAAAAGCATTCTCCAAAAGAAAATTAGCAAATTATCGCTATCAATAGTTTTTAAAAAAAGAATTATTTCACTTTTTAAAATACCGAATGTAATTTAATATATATTTTTTATATTTATTTCTCATATTACAAGGATAAGTTGCAATTTTCCTTCAATTAAAGTTTGATACAATTTAAGATTACTTGTAATACAATTTTTTTGTAACAACTGAACCTATCACAGAGAGAGGCAGATCCTTTAGAGTGCTTACGACTGCCTCCCGGCGTGATTTTTGTCAAAGCAGTAGATACGGGAGGCCCAGAAAATAATAATATAATAAGAATTGTTTATTAAAATAAGAAAACTTGTAAATCGAATAGGCAAAATCACGGTTCTATAAAGAGGGGCTCTCTTCGAGCTGTCGTATGTGAAAATCCTTGTGAGAACTAGCCACCCAAAATGGATCAATTCGTTATTGCTCTCCTTTCAGTCCTGGTAATGTCCATTGTATGGTTCATAAAGGTGTTTTTCATTTCTGATAAAAGAACTCCTCCCTTGCCGCCAGGGCCTCGAGGCTTGCCCATCCTCGGATACTTGCCGTTCTTGAGCAAGAATTTACTCCATCAGTTCGGCGATTTGGCACGCCAATATGGTCCAATCTACAAACTCTATCTTGGGAACAAACTTTGCGTCGTGATCAACTCACCATCCCTCCTAAAAGAAGTGGTTCGCGACCAAGACTCGATCTTCGCTGACCGTGATGCTAATATTGCAGCGCTAACAGCAACCTACGGTGGAAATGACATTGCGTTTTCGCCGCACAATTCCCGATGGCGGGCGATGCGAAAAATATTTGTCCGCGAGGTGCTCAGTAGCAGCAGTCTCCAGGCGTCGTACAATCTTCGAAAGGACGAGGTCAAAAAGGCCATCAGATATGTGTACAATAATACAGGAAAACGGGTCCAAGTTGGTGAACTATCATTCGGAACTGAACTTAATGTCATAATGAACATGTTGTGGGGAGGCATAGTTGAGGGGGAAGAAGGCCAAAGAGTGGGAGACGCGTTCCGGGAAGTGGTCATCAAGCTTGTGGATTTGCTCGGAAAGCCAAATATTGGGGACTTTTATCCAGTCCTTGCCCGGTTTGATATTCAAGGTGTAAAAAAAGAGATGGAGGGTTATGTGCAATCTTTGGATAGAATTTTTGAGGAAGTTATTGCTAGATATAGACAGAAGTTATCTGGAGAAACAAAGAAACAAGGAAAGACGGACTTCCTTCAAGTCTTGTTAGAGCTAAAAGAGAAAGAGGATTCTGAGATGTCAATGAGTTTGACACACATCAAGGCCTTATTTGTGGTAAGCTTAATCTTATTATTATGTTGGCTAAGTGATAACATACTTTTTTTCTTCAATTAATCATCAAAATTTCTCTTTCAAGACTATATAAACTCACGCGTACCAACCACAAGAAGAAGAAATATATATACAGTAAAATCTCTGTAAATTAATAACGTTGGGATCCTGAAATTTTATTAATTTAGAAAGATATTAATTTATCGATAAATTGATATTTTATTAATTAAAAGAGAGACTTTTTAAATTCAATAAATTTAGTACATATGTATTGAAAATAAATAAATTCATATATGTTATATCGATCATATTCATGTATCAATCAATTTTTTGTAACTAATTAAATATATTCATGTATAATATCATTTCATTGTATACAATTAACTATTATATTCATAGAAGAATTTTCAATTCATTGGAATTACTTAAATATACATATTTACATCAATTCGTTGCACTTAAATAACTATCACAGCGAATTAAATATATTCATGCATGATGAATGAAACATAATACTATGTAAATCTCAATATGAAAATAAAATGATTCATAACACCCAATCATGTCTTCTCATCTAAAAGGCATTGCAAAATCATCAATGAGTAATCAAATGCATAAAGCATTACAGAATTTTATTTTAGCAAATTACCATAATATTCATAATTGTAATTTTTATGAATTATTAATTTAGAGTTTTAATGGGACCTAATATTTATAAAGAAAATTTTTGAAAAATTATTATCTTATTATCTTATCGAATTTGATGATTTTTTACAAAAGCCCAAGTCGGAACCGGAAGATTTTATTATTTTAGAGAGTTTATTAATTTATAGAGTATTAATTTATAAAAGTTTTACTGTATATATATTTCATTAATAATCATTATCAAAAACAAAAAATAGCAATACGTAGTAAATAATAATGGCCGTGTAAATGGCTATATATTAATTGTTATAGCTAAACAATTTACTACCTGATAAATTTAGCAGCAAAAATTACTTGATAACGAATATAGCAACGGATTGTTTAAAATATATATTAACTAATGTAGATCAATAACAAAATTTCTACTTAATCATTAATGAAATATTAATTAACTTCAAATTTTTTATAACTATTAAGCCGTTTTTTTATAATGATATTAATGTACTTTTGTTTGTCACATGAAAACCCGATACAAAACAAAATTCACTTGAAAATATTAAAACTTGAGAGTAAAAATAAAACCAAACAAGACCATCTTTGCATTATATTAGTTTTGCTTGATTGTGCTAGAGAACTATTTGATATTAAGGTTTAGAATTTGTTCATCAACTATTTTGGATGACAGGATATTGTAGCAGGCGCGACAGACACTACAGCAACAACGATTGAGTGGGCAATGGCCGAACTTCTAAATAATCCAAAGGCCATGGCAAATGTACAGAACGAATTATCTGAGATGGTGGGATTGAATAGGGAAGTTGAAGAGTTCCATATACCAAAACTGAAATATTTAGAAGCAGTTCTCAAAGAAACAATGCGTTTACATCCAGCTGTACCCCTCTCGCTCCCAAGGTCTCCAACCCAAACTTCCATAGTTGGGGGATACACCATCCCAAAAAGAACCAGGGTTTTCATAAACATCGTGTGGATCCAAAGGGATCCTTCTATTTGGGATAGTCCATCCGAATTTAAGCCAGAGAGATTTCTACACGAAAATAAAAAATATGATTTTAGTGGTAACAATTTCCATTATCTCCCTTTTGGATCGGGGAGAAGGATCTGTGCTGGCCTACCCCTTGCGGAGAGAATGTTGATGTATTTACTAGCTTCACTTCTGCATTCGTTTGAATGGAAACTACCAGATGGTGAAACAGTCGATATGTCAGACAGGTTTGAAATTGTCTTGAGGAAAATTACACCACTACTTGCTATACCTACCCCCAGGTTATCTGAACCAAACTTGTATGCATAATTATTTCATATCATGTAAGTAGAATTTGTGGCCTTGTTGAATAAAGCAGGAAGTTGCAGTTGTTAGAAGATCATAGGACTTCCTATACGTACACATCTGTATGGGGTGAATAGCGATTTACCCCCTATGATATTAAAAATGAACACATTACCCCCCTATGAAAAACTATAGCAATTTATCCCCCTGTACTTTTTAAATTGAAGCAATTTACCTCCTTATACGGGGAGGTAAATTGATTCATTTTAAAAAACAAAGGGAGATAAATTTTTGTATTTTAAAATATAGGGAGGTAAATTGCTACTTATTTTTTATAAGGGGGTAATTTGCTAATTTGCGATATCACAAGGGGGTTACTTGCATTTTTCCCCATCTGCATGTGTTGTAGTTTGAATTCCAAGAAACTCTTAATTATTTGAATTTTATTTTCGATTGAACACAAGAATCTTCGTTTAACATCCATCGACCAAGGAATATGATAAACTTCTCGAGTGCAATATATATCTATATAATGCAGAAGGATTGATGCTAAATGATTTTACATGAGGTGAAATTGCATTTTTCTTCCGCAAACGCACTACACGAAAATGTAATTTTAGTGATGAAATAATAAGTGATTATTTTAATTTTACCAATAAAAATGTATCAGAGCTTAGGTTTTATGGGAAAAATATTTATTTATTTATATTTAGATTTTATTTGTCCATTAATGGAGGAGACTCTTTGAAAAAAAAATAGAACCGAATGAAAGTTCGGGTTGCGATGAAAATAAGAAATATATCCAAATTTTGAAAATACATTTCCCATGGAAATTTTTGAAAAATGTTTGGTCCCAAGAGTATTGACCCAAAACTCCTCACGTCACAAGAGGAATAAGAATGGTTGCTGGATTTTCAAGTTCGACAGATAATAATTGGACACGCAGTGAGGCATTTACACTCCACTAAAGTCCATGATAGAATTCCAACCAACAGAAGCGGAATGGATAAATTCCTGCATAGTTACAGTTCTAAAAATTAAGATTAAGAGAACTGATTGGAAAGAACTCGAGTTGGATACCTCAAAGATATCCCAAGATATGAGAGAAATACAAAAGACAATTCAAGACTATGGACATAGGTTAATTCATATACCTATGAAAATGGAAACTTTGAGCCAGACGGTGGACGAGATCCTTAAGATCCTTCTTAATCTACACAAGGACTTTATAGATCTGAAGGAAGAAATTACAGATCTAAAGAGAAACAACAAGAAGGGCCCTGAGACATCTAAATCCAGACAAGAGCGAATCAGAACGCCCTTGGAACAGTACCTCTTCTACATCAGAAAAGGAAGACCAACGAGATTCCAAAGACGAAGTCCAGAAAAGATCTGATCATCGCATCTATAAGATCTAAAAAATAATGGAGGTGATGAGAGCATATCTATCAGATCTAGAAGAATTGGCGGAGTCATTTTCCCAACTCAGGATTGTAGATTTAGTAAACATGCAAACTAATAAAATCACTACAGCACTACCACAACCGGAGGAAAGTATATGTTCCAATGATCCTCCACAGAATCATCCAATCAGACAAAGTGCGGACTTCTGCACCAACTCGATCGCAACATTCCTAGGGACCAGGCTAAAAGAAATCCATGAAGAAATTCAAAGAGAATGCCTGAAAATACACCTTGGACGAGAACCATGCTCCAGCCCCTTACATTCATACGGCGGTATACCTAACCTAGTATTATCGATTTTCAAAATACCAAGAAATTAATAGATGAATGGGTTGTAGCCATAAAGGTAGCAGCAACTACCTTAGAACTCGACTAAGAAAATTTCATAAAACTAGTGTAGTTAAGTTTGCAGGGTTCTGTAAAGATGAAATGGGATAATACCCTAAAAGATACCAAAACCAGCATCCTTTGCAGAGATTCAAAAGGAGCGATAGCATATTGGCTAAAAAGGCTTATCAAGATACACTTCATCGAAAATGGTTACTTCGTAGGAAGTAGAGCAGAAAAGACTAGAGAATATGCAGTATTAAGAAGTATTCGCGTAGCAGATGAATATATCTATTGGTTTCGCAAGTACTTTTTTCAGAGTGGAGTAGCGAATGAAGTAGCCGCTCCAATGTTCGCGAAGATATACAATCCATGGAGGGAAATGAAGTACCTGAAGATCAGCTAGATTCAGTTGCAATGAGGTTGTCTTTCCTTAAAGACAAAATGAATGATTGGTATTATGAAGCAAGAGGTCATCTCTCTCTAGATTGTTCGCAAAAACATGGTGAATTATGAAAATTTGAAGCCACGAATGACACCTTGTATGCAGTCTACTATGGCGATTTGGTCCGTCAAACGAAAGCGTCTATAACGAGGAAATAGAAACTAATTTGGATTGATCTTCAACCGTGTCAAAATAATTAGAACGAGAAAGATAGGCTTTGAACCTTTGGAAGCCTGTCAGAATTATTTTCCAAGATGACGATGTCAAATAAAACTATGGAAAGAATCATTCGGTAAGACCCCAACCTCAACCCATATGATGGATTTAGGATCGGAGGAATTGCAAAAGTCCTGAACCAGACAGGACTTAATCAAAGGAATCATCACATAATTTACAAACTAAGTACAGGTGAGTTTGCTATAACTATAAAACTTACTGGTAATGTGATGGAAATGCAACTGAGTCCTAAAGAAGACATTCTTGAAGAATTGAGTAAGTGTAGAGAAGAAGTAGTTGTTACTATGGAATGGATCTACATATGAACTATTAAAACAATAATAAAAGTAACTTTTAAGGAAGAAATTGATTTAGAAATACATTTATCTATAATTGATAGAAGAATCGATAACCTAAGATATGACAATCTTGGAACAATAATAGGTAATTTGTATGCAGAAAAATTATGTTTGGCATTCATCCTAGAATTGCATACAACCTAGTAGACCAAGATTTTAGTAGAGTCTTAACCCTTCATCAAGAGTTTAAAAGGAAAGATCTAATGAAAGAAGGAATAGACCATATTTTATAACTTATAGAATTACATATGCCCTTCCCAATACGCATCATTCAGATTTGTTTCTTAAAAAAGAGTATATTGAGATTTGTAGAATTTTCAAAGAATCTACCAAGATAATGACACAAAATTCAATAAAGATACCAAGAATAGGTGCTGTTAATATCATTATAAAAGATCACCCAATTTCAGATAGAACACTTAGCTCTAGAATTGAGTTTTGTAGCAGGATATCCTTTTTGGAAAATAGGATTACAGGCTACAAAGGAAACGAGAAAGAGTTATTAAAAGCTTTAACTCGTCAAGAGATTAGGGTGAATAACGTAAAACTTAGATACCCTGAAGGATGGAAAGAAATACAAGTTATATTTGACATCACTAAGAAAGAAAAGTTTCCTTTGTGATGACTTATATCATTTGCAGCAACTTGTTGTTGGTATATATGAGGCATAGTTGCAGATGTTGGAGGATGAGAAAATAAGATTGTGATTTTAGGGTTAAATTTTCTCGAAAATCATAAACTATGGAGAAGAAAATGTAATGGAATAGAATTTAGTCTGGATGGTGTTACCATAAGGATTGAATAACAAGTCCATTTTCTATATACATATCTATTAATATGTTGTTTGATCAATATAAGATCGAATATTTTGCAATTTATATTGATTCAAGATCATGGATTTGCACAACAAAACCTGGAGTTTTCCCTAAGGAAGCAAGGAAAACCTTACCCGTTATTTCAGGAAGGGATTTTTTCCAAAAAATTCTAATACTTAATACAAGAATACGAGAAGTCAAGATCATGATCGGAGGAGCATTTGAATCACCCTGGTTTAGGATAAAAACACCTCGTATTTACTTTCATGATACATGTTTTGATATCTTATTAGGTAACAATTTCATTCAAATATTTGCAAGATATATGCAGGATAATCAAAGAAATCTGTTAATTTTTACTACTAACTATGGTAATGAGATACAGGTTTTGCAAAGAGAAAAGACCTTTAACAAGATAATGCCTATAAATTTTCGCAGCAAGCATGGTGAATTCGATGCTAGATTAACTCATTCGAAAATGCAGGATAAGAGAAAATTTCATGAAGTTCTTTTGTCTTCAAGAAACAGGAACTCATCGATAGCAATAGCTTATATGAGGAATCCGAGGAAGAGATTAGGAACTTCAAGGAAGCATTCTAGGAGATAAAATAGTTTGACATTTGCGAAGAGAGCAAGTTCTATCTCGAAAATGTCAAGGAACTTATACAGAGGGATTTCAATGAAAACCCTCTAGCCTGTGGAATATGAACAAGTATGAGTACGATCGAAACAAACCCATCTAGATGAACATGGAGGATAAAAAGGATATTCAGATGATTATCAAAAAGCATTATCAGTCTAGGACAGATCAAGCGTGGAGTCTCTGCTTACAGTAGCCCTGGTTTTCTAGTAAGAAACCATGGTGAGATAAAAAGAGGTAAACCTAGGTTGGTTATTAACTATTAAGGGATTAATAAAATCTTAGAATTTTATGGTTATTAAATTCCTAGTAGAGAGCACTTATTTTGTAAAATCAATTGCAAATCTGGATTTTATCATATTAAGATGGAGAGAGAATCAAAGAAATATACCGCGTGTTCCACACCACAAGGATAATATATCTGAAATGTACTTCTAATGGATTTAGCTAATGCACTCCAGATATTTCAAAGAAAAATAGATAATCTGTTTAAAGATTATTTTGATCTTATGTTTGTCTACATTGATGATATCTAATTGCATCCAAAAGTATGAGAAACCATATTAAACATCTTCAAATATTTTTTGATGCATGCCATAGAAAAGGTCTAGTGCTTTTTGAGAAGAAAGCTATTATAGCTATCAATAAAATTGAAATTTTAAAACAAGCATAGAGTTGGAGGAGCATATTCTGATGAAAAATCCGCTATTTTCTAGATGTAGTCAAGGACAAGAAGCAATTACAGAGCTTTTTGGAAGTTGTTAATTTTGCAGGAATCTTTATTAATGATCTTGCAAGGTACGAGAAGGTTTTCCAATCATTTTTTATGGAAACAAAAAGTTCAAAGTGAAAATAAGAAGAAATCCAAAAAAAAAAAAGAGTTCGCGAGTCGAAACAGGTTTGCAGTAACCTGCCAAAGCTTGCTATACCACAGGATAAGGATGAATTGGTAGTCTACACAAACGCCAATGACTTTAGATAGGCAGCAGTGCTCATAAAAAAGATAACTATAGGGGAAGAACCTTATAGATGTACAGGAAGGTTGTCCTCAAAACAACAAACTAAAGTTTGGCACATTAACGAGAAGGAATTCTTTGCGGTTTGGAAGACTTTTAAGAAATGACTTCTATTTTCACTTATTAAAGAATTTACTTTAAAGGTTGATAATATTAATGTTAAGGTTTTCTTATAAAAAAAATTAGAATTAAAGATAGAGAAAGCTCGTATTATCCGATGGCAAGCTCAATGCCAATATTATTGTTATAATATTATCGTTATAAAATCTCATTAAATTTTTCTTGTAGATTTCCTAATGAGAGATGGAGACATTTAAACAAAACTCCATCATGTTGAGATTCAGCCGCCTCTGAAAAAAACTTGAAGAGCTTGACAAGAAGTTCGAGTAGCTAGCGGTGAATGCCCAAGTTGCCAGAACGATTTACGAGAACCAATTTCCAAGGTATCACGTCGGGGATGACTCATGAGTTGATGGAGCAAGACCTTAAACATCCTTTTAGAGTACAGATTGGACAAGGCCACCACCAAACTCTGGTTTAACGACAACAGTTAAGTCACAAGTAGTGCAAACTCCTGAAGAATCAAGTCAACCCAGCACCATTGGGCTTAAAGAGGGAGAGATTAGCCTTAGGCCGATGACAGGCACTTCTAAGGTTAATACTAATGAATTGATATCGTCTTCTACTTGGCAGGACTATCAGCGCATGTGAAAAAATTTAATTTCCCGCAACAGAGTAAGTCCAGGCAAGACCATCATCGAAACATAAAAAAAATAGGATGTTAGAGAATGGTATAACTTTAAAGCTCTCGCTTCAGTTCATACTATGTCACCAAGTTTTTCAAAAATTTTAAAACTTCCATATTGGATTAGTGGCGCAGTCTTTGATTTATGGAAAAATAACCCCCACCTACAGAGAGGCAATATTTTGGAGATTAAATTCATATCAATTGCTCCAGAAACTACAAGAAAAAGATCTCATCCAACATTTCATTTTATGAAGATGCAGAGGCAAGACATGGCGGTTGCCTTTCAATAAAATCAACTCAGGAGAAGCTCCCCTGGTATCAACTATTAGTGAAGACGATATCTCTACCAGAAAAGCTTGGGGATTACTGGTCTGTCTCATTGAGATGGACAAAGTAAAGTATCCATTCAAAATTTTCTCAACCAAAGTGAATGGGACGTTTTTGTTAAATTTCATGAGGGGAAAGAGCACTAAATTCGCAGAAAGCTTATTTGAAAGTCAGCAAAGTAGGAAAGTCAGCTAGCAATCACATGGCCGACAAGCTATTATGAATAACAGCTGGAAAAGGACAAAGTGATGATGAACATAGTGATGACATCCGAAAGAGACAAGATGATGACGAACGCAGTGACGTCATCAAAAAATAAGTTTTGGTTCCAAGTTTGAAATCCGCAGATGCCTATAAATAAGGTAGCAATGAAGCAATAAAGATCATCATAAAATCTTCTCCAACTTTTCAAAGTATAATATTTTGAATTTTGAGTATTTGTATATTAAAATTCCTTAGTTTATGGGATTTTTCTAATTAGTCAAGTCCTCTATCATATGAGAGGCTAAACAGTTGTCTCCTCTTATGTAGGATATAATATAGGCAAAATTGCAACATTGGTCCCGTAAGTATAGGGGGGTGGCAAAATTGGGACAGTAACTACAAGACTGGCAATTTTAGTCCTGTAAGTATTGATTTTTTGGCAATTTTGGTCCTTCCGACCAAAATTGCCAAAAAATGCGGCGGAGATATTTGGGGCTTAGGGTTCCGACGTCCACATCCGCAATTTAAACACATAGGAGTTTACGTGGCTAATGATGTGGATGAAACTGAAATTAGAGAAAACCAACAATCAGTGCCTCCTCCGGCACCTCCTCCTCCACCCCCGCCGTTGAAGCCACCGCCACCGCCTCCAGCAGCAAAGTTTCAGTTTTTGGTGGAAATATGTTCAACGATTCACTGGAAGAAGAGTGGTACAACAAAAGAAATCGCGATAGGGATAGCTTCGTTGTACAAAGGTTAAAGGTAGAGAAAGAAGAGAGTGTAAAGTAGAGATATTTACAACCGTGCCACTTAGAATTCTTCTCCACCTTCAATAATCTATTAAAAAACAAGTAGCAAAAGCAAGCGATTCCAACAGACCTCCACAGCTCCGCCGGCCCCGCCACCTCCACCGCCGCCTTCATCAATACTCAATTCTTTATTCAAAAATGGAAGCAAAAGCCAGCGCTTCAAAAACGTTACCACCACCCACCCCCTGCACCACCTCCTCCCCCAACAACTCCTCCCCGGCTCCGCCATCTCAACACCGGCAAGCCACCAAAACCCACAAAATCGAGCCCACAGTACCACGAGAACGTGATCATTGCCCCACCATCGCCGCTGATCCCACTACCCCCACCTCCCCCTTTTGCCCCATTCAGAATGGCGGAACTCAAATTCGTCGCCCAAGGAGATTTCTTGAGGATCAGCAGTGCACATAGCTCCCGGTGCAGTTCGCTTGAGCTGGAAGACATAGACTTCATGTGAATAAAATCCAACATCGGAGACTCAACCGGGCCCTCCATTTCTTGCCCAAGCCCAGATGAAAACGTGAAAGCCGACACTTCCATAGACAGTCTCTTTCCCGCCTAAGCCATGTCATTAGCCACGCAAGCTCCCAGGTGTTTAAGTTGCGCAAGTGTACGTCGAAACCCTAAGCCCCAAATCTCTCCGCCACGTTTTTGGGCAATTTTAGTCGGAAGGATCAAAATTGCTAAAAAATCAATAATTACAGGACTAAAATTGCCAGTCCTGTAGTTATGATCCCAATTTTGCCACCCCCTTATACTTACGGGATCAATTTTGCAATTTTGCCTATAATATATATGTATTATTTTCTATACTTCTTCAATAAATATAAGGCTTCTATTCAACTTGTTTGTCAAAAATTTCTAGGAAATTGAATTAGGACTGTGTTGTTTATTGCTGAAGGAGCCAAGTACCTACGAACTATCTGATGCGGTAGTATAATTGGAAGAAGTCCGTAAAACCGAGGACTTGCAATATCTGAAATAAGGCAGTCAGAACAAGGTATGAATTTATGAAGGCTTAATTTATTTCGAAAGTATGTTGGGCCTAACTTGGAACATGTAATGGACTAGGGTTAATTTTTGCTAGAAGGGCAAAATGGTGATAAAATGAGCTGAAGGACCAAAATCATGAACATTTGAAATATACAGGATCAAAATTACCACCGCGAAAGTTAGAGGACCAACTTTGCCAACCCTTTATACATACAGAACGAAAATTGCAACATTACCTTTTCTTTTTTTAAATCGATTTTCGATTCAGTTTTTTTCTGTCACAGTTTGGTGAACAAACCAAATCGAAAACTGATTTATATATATATATATACTAATTATATTATATTAAAATATATTATTATATATTTAAAATTTTTAATTATATTCGTAAATGATTGGAGATGTTTTCATCATAGTTAAAACTATGATAGTTTATTAACCATGTTTGGTTGGATAAATCTTGTGGGATTTGACCATAAATTTACAAAAAAGTATTTTATCACATCTCTTTATATGAAAAATTAGTATGAAATGTCACGCTTTTCATACAAAATAGAACTCTCACTAAACATACTATATTTTAAACAAATTTTTATTTTGTCTCGTCTTTTCGTATAAAAAAATATTGGAAAATATCCTAATCCAAACACATTGTGATTATTTTATGTCTTTTTGTTACAAAATCTATCAGAAATTGTACTAATCCACTATAAAAAAAATGACTCAAGACCTTGGGAAAAAATTCAATGTTGAATTAATTATCAAGTAAAACTATTGTTAATAATTTAAATTATTTAATAGAAGAAATTTACTTACTAATAAATTTAGCAGCAAAAGTTCACTTGATAATGAATATAACAACGAATTATTTAAATTATATATTAAATAATGTACATTAACAAAAAAAAATTTACTTGCTAATTAATTAAATGTTAATATTGATATCAAAATTTTTATAATTAACTATTAAGCCATTTCTTATAATGATTTCAATGCAATTTTGTTTGTCACATGAAACCCTTTACAAAAACAAAATTCACTTGAAAATATTGAAACTTGAGAGTAAAAATAAAACCAAACAAGACCATTTTCGCATTATATTAATTTTGCTTGATTGTGCTAGAGAACTATTTGATATTAAGGTGAAGAATTTGTTCATCAACTATTTTGGATTACAGGATATTGTAGCAGGCAGGACAGACACTACAACAACAACGATTGAGTGGGCAACAGTCGAATTTTTGAATAATCCAAAGGCCATGGCAAATGTGTAGAACGAATTATCTGAGATGGTGGGATTGAACAATGAAGTTGAAGAGTTCCATATACCAAAACTGAAATACTTAAGAAGCAATTCTCAAAGAAACAATGCATTTACATCCAGTTGTACTCCTCTTGCTCCCAAAGTCTCCAACTTGGGGGATACACCATCCGAAAAAGAACCCTGGGTCTTCATAAACGTTGGATGGATCCAAAGAGATCCTTCTATTTAGAACAGTCCATCCGAATTTAAGTTTGAGGGGTTTCTACATGAAAATGAAAAATGTGATTTTAGTGGTAACAATTTCCATTATCTCCCTTTTGAATCCGGAAGACGGATGTGTGTTGGCCTGCCCCTTGCGGAGAGAATGCTAATATATTTATTAGCTTCATTTCTGCATTCCTTTGAATGAAAGCTACCAGATGGTGAAACAGTCAATATGCCGAACACATTTGGAATTGTCTTGAAGGAAAAGTACACCGTTGCTTGCCATACCCACCCCCAGGTTAGCCGAACCAAACTTGTATGCATAGTTATTTCATATCATGTAAGTAGAATTTGTGGCCTTGTTGATAAAACAAGAAGTTGCGGTTGCTATAAGATCATAGGACTTCCTATACGTAGACATCTGTATGTGTTGTGGTTTGACTTCCAGGGAATTTTTAATTACTTGAATTTTGTTTTCGGTTGAACACAAGAATCTTTGTTTAACACCCATCGACCCAGGAATATGATAAACTTCTCGAGTGCAATATATATATATATATATATTGCTAAATGGTTTTGCATGGGGTGAAATTGCATTTTTCTTCCTCAAAGACATTACAAGAAAATATGATATTATGGATGAAATATTAAGTGACGATTTTAATATAACCAATAAAAATATATATTAAGTGACAGTAATTTTGAGTTAATTATTTTTTTATTATAAAAAAAAAATTATTTTATTATAATTTTTTTTAAAATAATAACACAAACATGACGAGTCACGATTTCAAATCGCGACTCATCATTAAATTAATGGCAAAAAATGCAAAATTTCCCAAGTCGGGATTCTGGATCCCGACTCCAAGTCGGGATTTTGTTTCCCGACTTGGGGAATTCTGCTTTTTTTTTTCGTTTAAATTATTATTATATAATTTAATTTATATATAATTAATTTTAACAATATACTAAAATCCAAAATTAATAAAATTAACATTGCATTAACTTAAAAAATTACAATTAAGGGTACAAATGTAATAGTTATTTATTTTGTA
>NC_026145.1:2677245-2678740 GCF_000512975.1 Sesamum indicum
ACAAAAAATATACAATTAATCCTGGCTACCCGGTACTGGCACATCCGATTGTGTTGAAAAATTTCTTTGTTGTGCTTGTTGTCGTGCACGCCTTTGCGCCCAATCCATCTCGTTGTGAATACGTGTTGTTTGATTTCGACCAGGGCGCGAAGAGATGCGAATAGTAGGATCGTGGATCAACTCAAATCCCGGTACATCCCAATAATCTTCGGAATGTACAGGTTCAAATGACTTAGAATTTGTATTCTTATAAGTCATTATATCGTAATAATCCTTCATCATTGGTGCAACATTAATCATGAATGCAGCGCATACCTTTTGAGCGTGACTGCAAGGTATAATTGAGTCCATTTGCCGCAAGAACATTCTCGGTTCGCAATTTTGACAACATGGGTGTTGACTCCATGTCCACCGTGATGTCTTGTAACAACCGAGGCGGACTGTTGGAACTGATGGTATTTGGTGACGGTATGTTCAACAGAATTTTGATGCCAACGTGTGAACATCTTATATGCAAAATCCGTCCACAGTTGGTTGTTGGTCAACATTACAGTACTTCTTGCTAACCTCTCACGGAAATAATGGACACTTCGCTGAAACATCATCTCAGCAATTGCTGTCAACGGTAGGCGGGGAGCCCCTTTCAATACTCTATTTATGCATTCCGACATATTTGTCGTCAGAATTCCGCATCGCCATCCACCGTCATGTGATGCTGTCCATTTTTTCTTGTCGATCCTCTCTAACCACTGAAACGCCTCGAGGGACTGACTCTTTATCTCCTCCATAATGCGATTGAATTTTCTGATCTGATATTCAGAGCCAGCTCTCCAACAAAGATCCTTCAACACAATATTTTTGTATTTACTGTTGAAATTGGAACACACATGCCGCAATGTCAACTGGTTCAGTTGAACGTCATGATATTGGGATGGATATAGCTGGTCCTTCTACAGTATATCCACCTCAAGATTATTACGTACCTCAACCGCCTCAAGATTATTATATGCCTCAACCATCTCAAGGTGATTGGTTTCAATCGACTCCATATATGTCAAATCAAACACAAGATTTTTCTCTTGACCTTGGTCTTGGTTTTAATCAACCATATACACAAGGATATAATATTTCACCAATTCCATTTCCATCATTTGGTGCATATCGTGACAATGTGGAGTCAAGTTCTGAAACATCAAGTCGGTTTGTTGGGGAAGAAAATGAGGCGCAAAATGAGCCAGTTCAAAATGTGGGCGAGGAAATTAGAAGACCTCGACGTCAACGCCACAGACGACATTGTGGAACGGGTGGACATTTTTTATATTTGTAATTATATACATTTAATGTAATTTTTTACAATTGTACAAAATAAATAACTATTACATTTGTACCCTTAATTGTAATTTTTTAAGTTAATACAATATTAATTTTATTAATTTTGAATTTTAGTATATTGTTAAAATTAATTATATATAAATTAAATTATATAATAATAATT
>NC_026145.1:2678752-2791735 GCF_000512975.1 Sesamum indicum
TGCCATTAATTTAATGACGAGTCGCGATTTGAAATCGCGACTCGTCATGTTTGTGTTATTATTTTAAAAAAAATTATAATAAAATATATTTTTTTTATAATAAAAAAATAATTAACTCCAATAATTTAATTAGTGACACATCAAAAGTAACAACACAATATAAAGACACACTACAAAAAATTTAACTATTCCCTACATTATAATAGCTACCATTTAAAATCCATAAACAATTAGTACTATTCACCACAGCTAAATATATATGGATGTAAAAACTGTTGGAATTGGACGCTAGATGTTCTACAATAATTGAATTTTTGTTCTATAAGTTTTGTGAGAATTGTGAGCATTTTCAGTTTGATCAATACAATTTTTGATGAATTACTTCATTTCGGTTAAAAAAAATTGTTTCTTAATTTTTTTTTATATAATGAGATCAACAAGCTTAATTAATAATTTAGTAAATTTTAATACTTCTTTTAAAATAATATTTAATATAACACATATAAATTTTTTATGCTCTATTTAATATCTATTTGTAATCTGTTATATTTTTTTAAATTGAAAAGTCCCTAACAATTAATTTATAATTTTTTATATTTATTTATGAGTTTTATATTTATATCAAGATATATAGTGTGCAATCTATTTTATTACTTATAAATTTATGTTAAAATTTAACGATTACCATAAATTAATCTAAAGATCAAAATAATAATAATAATAATAATAATAATGATGATGATGATGATGATGGTGGCAGTGGTGGTTGAATAATTTTAATTATTATTTTATTATATTTAATGAGATAAATTATAATTTTATACTTTGGTTTAAAAAATTCGTCTCTTAAATTTTTTTTTTGTATATAATAAGATCAACAACTTTTATAAAATAAATTATAGTTTTTTTTATTAATATTAATAGTTATACAAAATTATATGCAAGTATTTTGATATTTTGATGTATATATATTTCTAAACTTTAACGAATTATATTTTAACTAAACTAATTAGTAATTTATATTTATAACAATAAATTAAAATATTGTACCATATGTTTAATATTTTTTATTAAAAAATATAAAATCGAAAAATTTTAAATCTCACCAACAATTTTATTAAAAAAATATACATTCTCTCTCATTCTCACAACTCTAAATTTTAAAACCCCAATTTCTTCTCACTCTTCTCATTTCTCTAAATTCTAAAATCCAAATTTCTTTCCCACTCTTCTCATTTCTTTCTAAATTCTTCCCACTCTTTTCTTTTCCCCAGTTCCCAGATCTAAACTCACCTAACATTCTGCCTGAGTCCACCACCAATCCACTCCTCTCCTTCCGGCGAGTCGACTGAACCTTGACCCACCACCTATCGTTGCTTCTCCGACGACATCCCGTCTTTTTCGCGATTTTTCATCAGACTTCTGCTCCTTTTTTCTTCGTCGTTCGTCAGCCATTCACTGGCGCACAACCATTCACGTTGGGGTGTACGATGGGATCGAACTCGACCTAACAAAAAAATTTGGCAAGTGGGGAAAGTATCCTTATTAATTAATGGGAAGCCCATATTTTCAATTCAAAGCATCCTTATGATATTTTATTATCTATAGTAAAGAGGTATACTTCATCACAAGATAAACGATCTTTGTTTATTCATTAATTAATTGTGGTCGTACACAATTTCTACTCGTATCTAAAAGAATCTCGGTATAAAATGATAAAAAAAAAATTTTGTGAAAAGAATAAATTATAATAAATGTGAAGAAGTAAGGTGAGAGGGAAACATGGAGTCGCGGGTCATTAAAAGAAAAAATTTTATAATTATGAAATTATTAAAATTATTAATTTAACCAAATTTTTTTAAAGAAAAGAAATAAAATAAAGAATAAATTTGGATATTCAAATATTGATAGGACAAAAAAAATTCTTTTATATTAATATAGATGTAGAAAGCTAATAATTCTCAAGTCAATTAGAAAGCGTATTGTTTGGTATAGCTAGCCATATTGAAAACAGCAATGAGACTTAAAATTTTATCAACAAGGAGGAGATATATCCGAGGCATCATACGTAATAATATAACTTGAATCTGACTCGACCGTATGATAAATGTGCTATATATGTTGTGTGATTGAAGGCTTCCATTAGCAGAGCGAGATTGAGAGTAAATAATCCTAGAAGCAGTAGGATCACTCGCCCCCCAAAAAATGGATCAGTACTATACTGCTATCATTTCAGCACTGGTAATGTGCATTATCTGGTGCATAAAAATCTCCCTCAACCCTGCAAGAGGAACTCCTCCCTTGCCACCAGGCCCCCGGGGCTTGCCCATCCTCGGGTACTTGCCATTTCTGGGCAACAATTTACTCCATCAGTTTGCAGATTTGGCACAGCGATATGGTCCAATCTACAAGCTCTACCTTGGGAACAGATTGTGTGTCGTGATCAACTCACCAACCCTCGTTAAAGAAGTGGTTCGCGATCAGGACTCGATTTTCGCTAACCGCGACGCCAACATTGCAGCACTAGCGGCATCCTACGGTGGAAAGGACATATCATTTTCGCCACTCAATTCCGATTGGCGGACCATGCGGAAAATCTTGGTCCGGGAGGTGTTAAGTAACAACAGTCTCCAGGGGTCGTACAATCTTCGGAAGGAAGAGGTCAGAAAGGCCATCAACCGTGTCTACAAAGATGCCGGAAAGCCTGTCCACTTCGGTGAGCTATCGTTTCGAACTGAACTTAATGTCATAATGAACTTGCTGTGGGGCGGCATAGTCGAAGGGGAAGAGTGCGAAAGAGTTGGGGAAAAGGTCCGGGAAGTTATCACGAAGCTTGTGGATCTGCTGGGAAAGCCAAATATTGCCGATTTTTTTCCAGTCCTTGCCCGGTTTGACATTCAAGGAGTGAAGAAAGAAATGAAGGGTTATGTACAATCTATGGAGAGGATTTACGACGACGTTATTGCTAGATGTAGAAAGATGTCATCTGGAGAAATCAAGAGAGAAGGCAAGAAGGATTTCCTTCAAGTCCTGTTAGAGTTACAAGAGAAAGAAGATCCTGAGATGCCAATCAGTCTCAGACAAATCAAGGCCATATTGATGGTAAGCTTTGTTTTATTCTTGCTTTACTTTCAACAAAATCAGCAGAATTACTTCCCCTCCCTTTTTTTCAATTATCAAAATTTATCTTTCAAATTTACAGTCACCTACTTTGCTTGTAGGGTGGTGGGAAAATGATATTGTTCGTCCTTTAATTTGTGGTAGTAGATATTATAACTGTTATTTTGAAATACATTTTGACATGATTTGATCGTTTAAAAAAAATAACCAATAAGAAAAGGAGATCATAACGTTATTTATCAAGTTTCATTCCTATTGTGTTCAATTACCTGATCCAATATGGAACGGGTTTTGGAACGGCCAGTTGATCCGTACCAAATACCACCTTTTTTTCTTGTGAAAGTTTAGGTAATAATTCGTCATATTTTTTACTGTAAAAAGATTACCTATTAAATTTTTATTTTTAATTAAACTAATATGTACTATTTATAAAAGCGTTATAAAAAATTTAAAGTAAAATATGTCAAGAAATAACAACTTATATGATACTAATAGTATCATGCCCATTTAGTAATTTCCCTATAAAAGACCTTATTACGGCAAACCCCCTAAGATCTTATAAGCTTTATCATATTATTTTATCCAAACACGTTAGGAGCATATTTTTTTTATAAGCTCCTAAAACATCTTATAAGATGTTCTAAAAAAGTATAGCCGGCCAAACACCCTCTAAGTTATTAAAGTCAGAATTTGTTCATCAACTATTTTTGTGTGACAGGATGTTGTAGGAGGTGGGACTGATACTTCGGCAACAACGATTGAGTGGGTAATGACTGATCTTTTGAATAATCCAAAAGCCATGGAAAAGGTACAAAAAGAATTATGGGAAGTGGTGGGATTGAACAACATAGTTGAAGAGTCCCATACTCCTAAATTGAAGTATCTGGACGCAGTTGTTAAAGAAACAATGCGTTTACATCCACCCGTACCCCTCTTGGTCCCAAGGTCTCCAAACAAAACTTCCGTAATCGGGGGATACACTGTCCCAAAAGGAACCAGAGTCTTCATAAACGTTGGGTGGATCCAAAGGGATCCTTCTATTTGGGATAGTCCTTCTGAATTTAAGCCCGAGAGGTTTCTACACGACAATGAAAAATGTGATTTCAGTGGTAATAATTTTCATTATCTCCCTTTTGGATCAGGGAGAAGGATTTGTCCTGGCCTGCCCCTTGCCGAGAAAATGCTGATGCATTTACTAGCTTCACTTCTACATTCATTTGAATGGAAGCTACCAGATGGGGAAACAGTCAATATGTCGGGCACGTTTGGAATTGTCCTGAGGAAATCTACAACACTGCTTGCTATACCCTCGCCCAGGTTATCTGAACCAAATCTGTATGCATAATTTCATATTGTGTTAGAGTTTATAGCATTGTTCAATAAACCCAGAAGTTGCCGTTGCTATAAGATCATTGGATTTTGTGTCTCGTACACATCTCTTAGTGTTGGCATTTGAGTTCCCAAAAACTTTAATTTACATTTGGTTTGTAATTGGATTCAAGTCACAATGCTGAATGACTAATGCTAAATGAATTTACTGTATTTATATTGATGTGAAAGATTCATCATTGTAATGAATTTTAAGCATTTATTACCTATGAATTTACAACTGCAGGGATTCAACATAATTAAGAACAATAATGCGAACTGTTGTGTCAACTTTTTTCTTGACAAATTGTAATATTGGTCTCTACACTTTCAAAATTTTGTTTTGGTACCAAATGTTTAAAAAAATAGCAAAGTTAGTCCCAAAAGTAAATTTTCCTTAATTTTTAACACAGCCAGCACATGTAATTTCACACTTGGGTGTTAACCCAGCGGACAATATTGCACTTTTAGTCCATTTGAGGTCTTCTTATATAGTCCCAAAATTTCAAGCTCAAAATCTTAAACATTGTGCGTTGATTGTACTCTTTAAAATATTCTGTTAAAAAGGTAATGAAATTGGAATATGCATTGCATATGTCACTGTCAGTTCATTACAATATAATTGAGTGAAAATATGCATGACTATTGAGTTCAAATAATAATAAAAGTTTTATTTTAAATTATATCAATTTATTTAATAGTTAACTAAGAACGGCCTATTTATATATTAAATATTAATATACATTTAGATTATGCAATGCATTTACTGATTATACATATATAGACACACGGATATATTTATGTATAATTTTATAATATACTTAATCACTTTCCCGGCAAATCTTTCTCATAGGAATTTAATTTTGTTTAATATTTACCACTCCTATTCTAAAGAATTAATTGTTTATTTATTATAGTGAACGGACAGATGTATACCATGGTGTTTGTCTTTGAAGGAATCTATGAAAGAGGACAAAAAATGCATAAATTTTGAATTTGGAACAAAATAATGTTGAGTTCGTAAAATTTGAGACTACATATGAAGACTCTTATTAAATGGGACTAAAAGTAAGATTTTACCCAATTGGATTAACAACAACATAAGAAATTAATGAAAATTCAATTTTAAGACAAACTTTGCAATCTCTCTAGAATTTGATATCGAAAAGTATGGGACTATTTTTCCAAACCCTCACAATTTTAATTATTAAACTAGTCAAAAAAACTACAAGTTTGTGTATACATAATTTAAAATTTTATTATATTTATATTGTTAAATGTGATAGAAGAACGATAAAATGAATAATTGGTTGAAGCAAATAAAAAAATTTAAATTTAAATGTACATAGATAGAATATAACTAGGAGAATGTTTGCTAAACTTTTCTAAAATGTAGTATATTCCAACATCTTATAAGATGTTGAACTTATTTAAAATTAAACTTTTAAAGTGTTTGAATAAAATAAGATAGTGAAGTTTATAAAATATTTTCACATCTGATAAAATATTTTAACAGCTTATAAAATGTTGGATCTTACTTAGAAATAAGCTCCTAAAGTGTTTTAGATAAAACAACATACTAAAGCTTATAAGATGTTTTTCGATCTTATAAAATACACTACCAAAAAATAAATAAAAAAATAAAGTTTATAACAACTTTTTTGTTATGGCCATATGGTCGTTTCAATACACAGCCTTTGTAACAGTTTTATAACGGAATGGACGTGATGACATCATTGATGGGGTAGTAAAAATGAAATAATTTTGTAACGACCAGAACCGTTACAATAGCTGTTATAAAATTTGTGTGCCTAAAACTGTCACAATTTGTAGGCCGTTACTAATTTGCTATGGCTATTTATTTTTGTAATGGCTTTTTGGTGAAATAAGGAGTCGTTACAATGGCATGGCAAAAATCGTTGGAAAACTTACGAAAGACGGTGTTACAAAAATCGTGATATTAGAGATGGTTTTTTGTAATGGCCGTTACAAAATAACGGCTATAATTTCTAATGGCTAGTTTCAACGACTATCTTAAGCGCTCAAAGGCCATTACAAAAGAAATCGTGATATTAGAGATGGTTTTTTGTAATGGCCGTTACAAAATAACGGCTATAATTTCTAATGGCTAGTTTCAACGACTATCTTAAGCGCTCAAAGGCCATTACAAAAGCTGCCATAAAAAAATTTATATATTTATTTCATTTCATTTGTTGTAGAAATTCTTACTATCCTCACACACTCTCAACACTCTGATTTTCGTGCATATACATTTGATTAGCTTGGAGATTATTACTCGAATTTTGGACCACCATAGTTGGGGGATATTAAGGTGGACAACCATATTTCTAAGAGATTATATGATTGAATATCCCTATGGGCTAATAAAATATTGCCCCCAGCTCACACCGTACCGAGAGATTACTCAATCACACAGAAGTTGATAACGGAATTGGGTTTACCCGTTAAGAAGATTAATACATGTAAGAATGGCTGCATGTTGAACTGGAAGAACAAAGTCAGCTTGGAGCACTACAAGTTTTGTGGAGAAGCTAGGTACAAGCTGATCGAGGGCGAGACGACGCTGCAAGAAATCCCCGTATGTTGTGCTTAGATACCCGCAATATGTTACATGTTGGGCAATGGCATAACCACTTATGCCCTTGCTGCGTAAAACAAGATAAGCCCTTGCTCCAGACAAAAATTTGAGTCACTTAAAATAAACCCGAACCAAACCAGGACAAGAAAAAACGAAAAAAAATTTACAAGAAAATGTAAAAATTAAAAAATATAAAAAGTTGAGAATAAGAGTGTCGATCGAAAACAACAAAAACCAACAGTCAGCAAATCAGGAAAGCCAACTAGCAATGACATGGTCGACAAGCCATTATGACCAACAGCTGAAAAAGGACACGATAATGTCGAACGCAATGACATCATCCAAAAGAGAAAAGATGATGACGAACGCAATGATGTCATCAAAAATAAATTTGGAGTCTGAATTTGAAGTCCCAGGACGCCTATAAATAAGGGAGCAATGAAGCAGATGGGATCATCAGAAATCTTCTCCAACTCTTCAAAGTATAATATCTCGAATTCAGAATCTTTGTATTTTCAAATTTCTTAGTTTATGGGGGTTAACCAAGTGAGTTAAGTCCTCTATCATATGAGAGGATAAACAGTTATCTCCTCCAACAGAGAAAATGATATCTATGTAATATTTTATATTTCTTTAATGTTGTACAAAATTCTATTAAGTCCCTAATTGAAATCTTTTCTACGCCATAAGGTAGGAAACAAAATAGATTATGCTGTTTGTTGCTGAAGGAGTCAAGTACCTGCGGACTAACCGCTGCGGTAGTGATGTTGGAGCAAGTCCATAAAGTCGAGAACTTGAAATACTTGGGAACAAGGCGGTCGAGTAATGGTACGAATTTGTGAGGGTTTAATTTATTTTGGGAGCATGTTGGGCCTAACTTAGAGCATGTAGTGGACTATGTTTAATTTTTTGCTAGAAGGGCAAAATGGTTATAAAATGGATTGATGGACCAAAATCACGAACATTTGGAAGATGCCAAACCAAAATTGTCACCACGAATGTTAGAGGACCAAATTTGCCAACCCCTATAAATACAGGACGAAAATTGCAATATTGCCAAATAATTATAATTACTAAAGCTTTGAAATTCATTGACAAAAAGAATTCTTGTCATTGAATATATATAATTAGCGATTATTAAAATTATCATTAAATTTTTTTGTCTTTAATTTTTTATTTTCATGTAGTGAGTGTAGATTTAAAATATTATTTTAATTTACTTTTCAGGAAAAAATTAATAAGTACTTAAATTAATCTATCGCAAGCACCCATACGGCGTCAGAAACTTCTCCGCATATTTAATTTGTGAAAGTCAACCACAAATCATATCTCAAAATTAAGTATAGTTTTCTTTATCAACCACTTGTCCTTGTAGACGATCTAACTGCACATGCACATCCAACTTAAACATTATTGACTTCCGAAGTCTAATTATATTTGTTTTTAGTAGAAAGGATAAATTATTATTAATTAAAATAAATGAATTACATTTACTTCAGTCGAATATGAATATTCGATAAAGAATATTACAATAATCATATATTAATCAATAATATCAAATAAATTAAATTTTATTAACATATACTATTATAAAATAAATACACACTATACGGTGGAAATAATATTCTATACATATAGCGGAGTTCAAACCTAAATCTCTAACATCATTGGGTCTTATTATTCTTTTGGTAGTGTAAATTAACCAAATTGCAAATATAACTTTAATTATCGACAGTTCTCTTAAATTTGATCTTAAATTGGTGTGGATTTGTATGACCTACCTGACTTACATTTGGTTACAACCTGGTCATAACCATCCGTTGCAAAAGTCAAGTAGGTCATAAGAAAAAAAAAATTAGTAAGATAAATATAATTATCTATAACTTTCTTAAATTTAATTTTTTGGAGGGTAAAATGTTTATATTAAATTTGATTTTATCACTTTAGTCCCTTAAGTTTATAAAATATCAGTATTAATCATTTTTTAGATTGAAAAATAATTTTTTGTGTTTTTTTTATACTGAATATGATGTAATTATCTTATATAAATAACTAAAACTTTGTACTCTCGTGAACATAATAAAAGGGATAATTATACTCACTTGCTCTGAGGTTTGGTGTAATTACACGTAGAGTTCTGTGGTTTGAAAAATTATATCTAGCAACCCTAAGGTTTACTTTCATCTAACAAATAAGTCATTTTGTTAGTCAAAATTCATTAGATTTGTTGATATTAACAAAAAAACACTTAATGAAAATTGATATTTACGATTGATTTACTTATTACTGGCTTGTTACAAGTCAAACAATTTTTCTGACTAAACTATATTTATAACGGTGAATATATACCTCAGCACATATATTAACACGTGAAGACATATGAGGGTAATTTGATCATAAAAAGATTAACTTGACCTGCAATAAATCAGTAATAAGTCAATAAGCGCTAAATATAAATCTTTTATTCGATTCTTTTGTTAATAATCACCATCACAAATTAATGCCAAGATGGATACTTGGATATGTATATTTTGAAATACATCCTTTTATCAACATAAATACTTGAAAAAGATACCACCATAATTGAATTTGTTGCAATTTCAAGAATGAAATGTAAGCTTGGAGAATTATTCAAGAAGAAAAATCAACCACAAGAAGCGGTGTTGCAATTTCAAGAATGAAATGTAAGCTTGGAGAATTATTCAAGAAGAAAAATCAACCACAAGAAGCGGTTGTATAGCCACAGATCATTCGAGTTTCCGTTACAGCAAAGGAGACTCAAGTCTTCCTTTTTATAAACAGGGAAGCAGCTAACAGAATAAACTAACAGACCAAAGAAGAAAAAAAACAGAAGCGTGCTAGCGCTTTTACAAGGAAGGAGAAGACTCCCAACGGTTACAAAGAAACGCATTTTCACTTAACCCACAAAGAAGAAAGAAAGCGCCGTTATGCGGAAGTGCGAGAATGACTACAGCAGCTCAGTTCTTCTTGCTCTGAGATTTTCTGCAGCTGCAACCTTGAGAATCACTGTTGGGTTTCATCACCCCCCTCGCAAGTTAAACTTGGGTGGAGATTAACCAAGTATAACTTGGACTTTAAGTGAAGAAAGGAGTTGGCAGGTAAGGGCTTTGTGAAAAGGTCTGCAACCTGCTGCTTTGAGATCACATATGTTGGTTGAATTACTCCTTCTTTGTATTTGTTCCTCACTATATGACAGTCTATTTCGAGGTGTTTGGTCCTTTCATGGAATACTGGGTTCGCAGTAATGTATAGAGCAGCCTTATTGTCACAGTAAAAGGGGATTGGTGTTTGGACATCAACTCCCATGTTCTTCAAAATGTAGATCAACCATGTAACTTCACAAGTGGTGGCGGCCATGCTCCTGTACTCAGCTTCAGCTGATGATCTAGCCACGGTCGTTTGCTTCTTGGTTTTCCAAGATATAGGTGCGCTTCCCATGAATACACAGAAACCAGTCAGCGACTTCCTTGTCAATTGGCATGTGGCCCAATCTGCATCACAGAAAACCTGAAGTGAGAAGTCTGAATTTGCAGGGAAAAACAAACCTGTGGAATTGCTTCCCTTTAAGTATCTGACAACGTGAATGGCAGCATTCCAGTGTGCTTCACAAGGGTGTTGGAGATGTTGGCTCAATTGTTGCACAGCGTAGCATAAATCTGGCCTTGTAAATCCCAGGTATAACAATCTCCCAATCAACCTTCTATATTTTGAAGGATCAGCAAGCTCTGCTCCTGTGTTTTCTGTGAGTTTCAGCCCTGGAGGCAATGGGGTAGTGACATGTTTGCCTTTATCAAGCCTCACATCAGCAACTATGTCCTGTGCATATTTGTGCTGGGAAACTATCATTCCTTCTGTAGAACGAGCTATCTCAAGACCCAAAAAATATTTAGCACTTCCTAAATGCTTGACAGTGAACAATCTGTCTAAGTAGTCTTTGACCTGCACTATTGAATCTTCAGAGGCAGAGGTAATTAATATGTCATCAACGTATACAAGTAATGCAATCAAATTCATTCCAGAACCTTTCACAAATAGACAGTGGTCATGACTGCATTGGACAAAACCAAATTCACTAACTCTCTTTGTGAATTCCTCATTCCACTTCCTAGAAGCTTGCTTCAAACCGTATAGTGATTTTTCCAGTTTGCACACTTTCCCTTTTGGGATTTCATAGCCTTGAGGGGGTTCCATATAAATTTCCTCATCAAGGTAACCATGCAAGAAAGCGTTGTTAACATCAAGATGGTGCAGTGGCCAATTCTTTCCTACAGCCACAGCTAGGAAAAGTCTTACAGTGACTGCTTTTGCCACAGGAGCAAAACAGTCATTGTAGTCTTCTCCTTCAATTTGGCTGTAGCCTTTGGCCACTAACCTTGCTTTGTACCTCTCCACAGTCCCATTGGGATTGAGTTTTACCTTATACAGCCATTTACATCCAATGGCTTTCTTGTTTGCAGGTAGGTCTGCCAACTTCCAGGTTTTGTTTTTCTCAAGTGCATTGAGTTCTTCTTGCATAGCTTTTTGCCATTCCATCTTCCCTCGTGCTTCTTCGTAGCCCTTTGGTTCCTGCATGTTAGAGAGATTTTCCACAAAGCAAGTGTGTGCTTGTGTCATATAACAGTTATTGGTGCTGTCAGCGTTATAACATTCATAATCCCTCATCCAGGTTGGTTTGTTATGAATTCTGCTAGATCTCCTAAGTGATGCAGTGTCTGTTCTTTGTTCCTGATCTGGTTTATCACTAATTTCACTATGGGATTCTATAGGCTCTTCATTGTTGATGATGTCACTAACTACAGGGAGTGGACAAATTAAATCAGCATCATCTTCATTGTGATTAGAAAAAGGGAATGTATTTTCATAGAAGATTATATCCCTGCTTATATGTATATTGCCAGTGCTTAATTCCATGACTTTGTAGCCCTTGGTACCATGAACAAATCCTAGGAAGACACACTTTAAAGCCCGAGGTTCAAATTTGTTTTTAAAAGGAAGAGTGTTAGTGATAAAACAGAGACAACCAAAAACTTTGATATGCTCATAAGCAGGTTTCTTTTCATAAAGAATTTCATAGGGGGACTTCCACTTAAGAATTTTGCTGGGCAATCTGTTAACTAAATAAGTGGCCATAAGTAAGGCATCAGTCCAGAATCTTGAAGGCATATTAGCATGGAACATTAAGGCTCTAGCGATTTTGAGAAGGTGTTGATGTTTTCTCTCAACAATACCGTTTTGTTGGGGTGTGTGGACACAAGTCCTTTGGTGTATTATGCCTTTGTTATAGAAGAAGTTCTGACATTCTTTATTAACAAATTCCGTTCCATTGTCGGTTCTAACTTGCTTGATTTTGGTATCAAATTGAGTAGAAACCATGTTATAGAACTGTTCCATTTTAGACAAAGTTTGTGACTTGTGAAGCATTAGGTAGGTCCATGTACTTCTACTAAAGTCATCGACAATGGTAAGCATATATTCATAATTTTCAACACAGTGCCTTTTATAAGGTCCCCATACATCTATGTGAACAAGTTCAAAAATAGATTTAGTGCAAGATTCACTTAATGAAAAAGGCATTCTAGGTTGTTTTGCCAAAGGACATATCTTGCATTCCAAGTGTTCAGTGTTTTCCTTACAAAGTTTCATCCGTTTCAGGACATCTAAGCTTGTGTGTCCAAGTCTATTGTGCCACAAAGGTTCATTACATTGGACTTTACATCTATTTATATTGCATACATCAGTGTGCAGGTTTTCTTCATTGGCAGGCATGTTCTGTTTAGAGGTTCTTGTCATTTGGTCTTGGGGTCGTCTTTCTAGCACATAGAGCCTGCCACGTTGTCTACCTACAGCCAATATACCTCTAGTCCGAGGGTCCTGCACAACACAAGTTTGGTTTGTGAAGTGAACATTAAGATCATCATCTCTACATAGTCTACTAACAGAGAGTAAATTGTGATTAAACTTAGGGACATATAGAACATCTTTCAAGACTATGTTTTCAGTAATGTGAACTTCTCCCGCAATCTTAACATCATAACTAGCACCATTAGGAAGTTTAACAGAGACTAAGTTATCAAGAATATGAGCATTTGTAAAATCATTTAATGAACTGCATATGTGGGCTGAAGCCCCACTATCTATAATCCACATTTGAGCATTGATTATAGATTTACCTGCAAATCCATGAAAGTCTGAGAAGTTGGAATTTATTTGGCCAGCGCCTTGATCTTGGATGATTTTGAGCATCTCTTTTCTGATAATGTCTGTGATGTTGGCATCTAGATTTCCATTCAGGTTTGTCTGAAGGTTGTTAGCTTGGTAATCAACACTTGAATTCATGGTTCTTACAGTCATTGGTCTACTTCCAACCTTCCTTTGATCCATCATGTTCTTGTACCACTCCGGGTACCCTATAAGTTCGAAGCATCCCTCCTTCACGTGCCCCCTTTTCTTGCAGTGATCACATTGTAGATGTTTCTTGTCAAGTGTCGTCGCTTTCTTGAAGTTCATCCTTGCATTTCCTTGCCTTTTAATCTCTGCAACTTGTACAGCCATAACCCCTTCTCGATCAATTTCGGAGATCCCAGAATTTACAGCCATCTGTTTCTCAATTCTGTGTACCATGGAGTAAGCCTTAGCAGCTGTGGGCAGTGGGTCCATAAGCAATATCTGATTTTTCACGTTTTCGTATATATCACCGAGTCCCATAAGGAATTGTATCAGCTGTTGGGATGTGATTCTTTCTGACATTTTCTTGCTCGCTCCACATGTGCACACAGGTAGAGGATCTAGAGTTCCTAATTCATCCCAAAGCCTTTTGAGCTTTGTAAAATAGACAGCAACAGTGGAATTTTTCTGGGCAATGGAGGTGATCTCCCTCTGAATTTGATAGAGGAGGGGGCCGTTGCTTTCGCCAAACCGTGTCTCCAGTTCCACCCACAAGTCCCTGGCAGAGTTGGTGTATAGGAATGCTTCTGCGATCCCTTTCGACATGGAGTTCAATATCCATGAGACTACCATGTAGTTGTTTCTTTGCCACCTTTCAATGGCTTCTTTGTCATCAGTAGGTTGCACATAGGATCCGTCAATATATCCTAATTTTTGTCTGGCTCCAAGTGCTATCTTGACGGATCTTGCCCACGTTAGGTAATTATTCCCATCGAAGCGCGCAGATACAAGGGATAAGTTTGTGTTTTCATTTTCTTGCATTCTTGTGCTTGGGTCATCTGCAGGAATTTTTTCTTCTATTTTCTCTTTTTCCAGACCACACTTGCAACCAAGACTTGGCAATTTCCTGCAACTGCTCATTTACAGAGGAACAGGTTGGAGAAGCTCAGGCGGATCAGGCGACAGAAGTGAAGAAAGAAGTTGATCGTGTTGCAATTTCAAGAATGAAATGTAAGCTTGGAGAATTATTCAAGAAGAAAAATCAACCACAAGAAGCGGTTGTATAGCCACAGATCATTCGAGTTTCCGTTACAGCAAAGGAGACTCAAGTCTTCCTTTTTATAAACAGGGAAGCAGCTAACAGAATAAACTAACAGACCAAAGAAGAAAAAAAACAGAAGCGTGCTAGCGCTTTTACAAGGAAGGAGAAGACTCCCAACGGTTACAAAGAAACGCATTTTCACTTAACCCACAAAGAAGAAAGAAAGCGCCGTTATGCGGAAGTGCGAGAATGACTACAGCAGCTCAGTTCTTCTTGCTCTGAGATTTTCTGCAGCTGCAACCTTGAGAATCACTGTTGGGTTTCATCACAGCTCAGTTCTTCTTGCTCTGAGATTTTCTGCAGCTGCAACCTTGAGAATCACTGTTGGGTTTCATCAGAATTTAAACTTCAAATTATTGGTTCGATTGATAAAAATTATAAGTATTCTTGTCACTTGCAGAAGAATGACACATTTGATTTTGTGTGTGCGTTTGTTCATAAACCGATCCAATCATATGATCTCAATTAAGGCATTGTTTGAATTATTTTTTTTTTTTCAATCATCAATTGAAAGTTCAATGAAAGGAATAGGAGACGTGTTTTTTTTTTTTTTTTTGCACTTATTATTAATCTTTTATTATCCTATGATTTGAAGTTAATTTCTATTTTTATTATCCCAACCGCTTTTCAATTTATCTAGTTCGTTACAAACTTAATTCTTTTTATTTTTCTTTGTGAAAAATAAAAAATAAAAGTGACTATTTATTTTAAATTTGAATTATTTATTACTATGTTTACAAGAGTTCAAAATTTTCATAATTCACATAAGATAATTACATCATATTCAACATACAAAAATATAAAAAACCTAGTTACTTTTCATGCCTAAAGAAAGAATACATTTGATTATTTTACAAACCTAAGGATTAAAGTGAGATAAAGCATGCGAAAATAGCACGAGTCCTATGGATCTGGACTGTCTCTCAAAGCTTGGGCCTAAACGATTGTAAATCCAAAAAAGGAGGACTTGCAAAAAAATATGTTAGCCACTCCGACGCTCAAGTTAGTACTAGATTTGAAATGAAAATAAAGCAGAAAAGTAAATAAATATAGTTCTACGTTGAGATATGATGATTAAATTTCAAGAAAAATGCATGAATTCATAAAAGAATGCTTGATAGAGTGCTTATAGAGTTCGAGCGTCGTCCCCTGCCTGGGGGACCAAACCTATATATATATGGGAGTGACCAGTTTGCTGGGGGTTTATCTCACTCCCTTGATTTTCGTAGGTTATCCATATCCACGGCTGAATGTGTATGGTAAAAGACTCCTTCAGTCCCGAGAAACCCTTCACCCGTAGTAAGTCATAGCTGCCAAGGAGTCACAGTGGTCAACAAGTCCTTACTTACTTGATCTTTCTAGGCTGATGTCGTCTGAGGTGGCAGCTAACTGGCAGATCAATTAGGCACCACAAGGTGAGGGGCTGCCATTGGTGTGGTTTCTTTGGGCTAGAAATCTTGCTAGGCTACAACTTCGGCCCATGTTCGGCGGTGCCATGGGCCTCCATCCTTTTGCTTGGACTTCTTAGTCTCTGGGCTGGTATATTTGAGTTTCGGGCTGGGCCGTTTTAGGTGCCACTAGTTTTAATTATTAAACTAGTAAAAAAGACCACATACGAAGACTCTTATTAAATGGGACTAAAGTAAGATTTTACCTAATTGGATTAACAACAGCATAAGAAATTAATGAAAATTCAATTTTTTGACAAACTTTCCAATTTTTCTAGAATTTGGTATCGATAAGTGTGGGACTATTTCTCCTAGCCGTCACACTTTAAATTATTAAACTAGTAAAAAAAACTACACGCCTGTGTATGCATAATTTAAAATTTTATTATATTTGTATTATTAAATGTGATAGAAGAACGATACAATGAAAAATTGATTGCAATAAAACAATTAGATTTAAATGTACACGGATAGAATATAAATAAGAGGACGTTTGCTAATCTTTTCTAAAAATATCGTATAAGTTCCAACCTCTTATAAGATATTAAAATTTATAAGATATTTTCACATCTTATAAAATATTTTAGGAGCTTAAAAAATATTGGATCTTATTCAAAAATAAGCTCCTAAAACGTTTAGATAAAACAAGATATTAAAGCTTACAAGATATTTTCACATCTTATAAAATACACTATAAAGAAAAACAAGATTTGCAACAGTTTTTTTTGTAATAACCTTATGGCCGTTCGAATACACACAGCCTATGTGACATTTTTGTAAAGGATTAGACGTGCTGACGACATTGAAAGGGTAATGAAAATTAAATAATTTTGCAACATCAAGAACTGTTACAATAGCCGTTATAAAATTTGTGTGCCTAAAACCATTAAAAGTTGTAGGTTGTTACTAATTTTCTATGATTTTGGTAATGGCTAGTTATTTTTTTAATGGTTTTTTGATGAAATAAGAAGCCGTTACAATGACTGTAACAAAAACCATTGGAAAACATACAAAAACCGTAACAATAGAGGCCGTTCTTTTGTAATGACAATTACAAAATCTGTTACAAAGTAATGACTAAATTTTTTAACAGCTAGTTTTCAACGGTTATCTTAAGTGCTCCACAACCGCAGAGCTCCGACCTACATGATCGGGTGTGGCTCCCGAGCACTACATCAGAAGCATCGATCCCAACTAGCCTGATTATCCAACGCCCAAGCCACCAACTGATCCCTCGGCACTCAACGGGTACGACGACGAATACGCAGTTGCGGGATAAAATAATTTAGATTAGGATTATTTTTTTTGTATTTTGTATGAATACAATTTTGTATATAAATTATTCTTTTTGTTAGATTATGTGTTTTTTATAAATTCATTTAGTCAATTTTATAGAAATAAATATTAAATTATATTTAATAAAATTAAATAAAATAAATATTAAAAATATATTAAATAAATAATAATTTTTGTAACTGCATTTGTAACGGCTTTTGTAATATATACCAAGAACAGATAAAATCGTCAGGCCGTTACAAAGACTGTGTCAAAAATAGTTATCAATTTCAAAAGTGACCATTTAAAAAATTGCTACAAAAGCAGTTACAAATGCAATGGGAAAAACAGATAGAATATAATTCAAAACTGTTACAATGAATATTACAAAAATCATTTCAAATATCGAGCACAACCATACCTAAATGTATTACAAATAAGCCGGCTCGATTTTGAGCTCGAGCTCGAGTTTAATTGTGTCTGTTCACCAGCTCGCAAGCTTTTCTTATTTTTAATTTTTTTTTGTATTTTTTGATATATATTTTTATTTGTGAATTTTTTATATATTTAATTTTATATTTAATATTTGATTAATTTTATAATCAAAATTGACCATATATTATAATTATTAATCAATATCATATATTTTATTTTGGATAATAATCAATTATGGTACTTTTATTTATACATTTAACCTTTATTCAAAAATAAATTTAATCAATAATTTAGTAAATTATTATATTTTATTAACTTAAATTATTATTTAATATGACATATATAAACTTTATGTTATATTTAATATATATTTGTATTACGTTATACTTTTTTTAAATTGACAAACAATACACATATGATTTTTTTTATCTATTTTTGAGTTTTATATTTATATCAGGATACATACTATGCATTATGAAATCTATTTTATTATTTATAAATCTATGTTAAAATTTAGTAATTCCTATGAATTAATCTAAAAATAATGATAATGATAGTAATAGTTATGGTTGTACAATTTTAATTATTTAAATTATTACTTTGTTATATATATATATAATGAGATCAAAAAATTTAATCAACAATTACGGTATTTTAAAATTTGGGCACCCCATTCAACCAAATTTAAATATATATAAGACCGTGTCCATTAGATCATATCGAACGATTTGATTTAAAATCATATGGCCTAATTCTACGATACACCTATTTGAATTATTATTCTTATATTCCAAGTACGATATCTTGACATCCGTATATCCAATAAGTCTAAAACTTTACCAAGTGTATGTAAGTCTGATCATATCTAACGGTCTGATTTGAATTTTGATAGTCCGATTAACACATGTTGTTCAACAATGTAAGATGATAGTTACATCAATGTAATACTAATGTTTATAAATATATAATCTACTGCAGATTGTGAACATATATTGATCTCAACTATAAAATATTTTTATGTATTTCAATTGCATTATTGCAGATAATTGATACTTTTCTATAACTTTAAACTGTTTAGTATGATTTTTCTTTATACATTTTACTAATTATATTACTACTAAACTAATCAGTAGTTTATATTTATACAATTAATTAGAATTTCATACTATATTTTGGTATATTTATGTAAAAAATTGGTATATTTTATTACTTATAAATTTATGTAAAAAATTGGTGACACTCACAATATTATAATAATAATAATAATAATAATAATAATAATAAACAAAAGAACAAAAAATCGGCTTGAGCTCGAGCTCGAGCTCGAGCTTGAGTTCGTCAGATTGGCTCGAGCTTAGCATATAGGAGTCGAGTACAAAGGCCATTACAAAGACAAGTAAATCAAATTCAATTGAACTGTTACAAAAACAGTTCCAAATTTATTTTTTTTCATGTCACTAGGTTTGTAACGGCCTACAAGGGCCGATACAAAGACCGTTACAAATTGTAATGGATTTTTGTTAAGCCGTTACAAATAGTTTGTAATACTTCATTTAGCCACAATAGGACAGTTTGTTACAAAAATCTTTACAAATTAAAAAATAATTACAAATCAATAAAAAGGCCATTACAAAACCTGTTTCAGTAAAATAACTTTTTGTAGTGATATTAGGAGTTTTGGCATAATAATATATTTTTATGGTAAAAATAACTACAAAGGACATGATACGATTAGAATTAAATAAGTTGTTATTTTTGGACACATTTTGTATTTAGATACTTCTAGAATACTTTAATAAATAGTTGCATTAGTTTAACTTCAAATAAACATTTTATAGATTATCCTTTTTACAAAAATTAAAAAAATAACAAATTATTACCTAAACTTTTGAAGGAAAATAATATGTCTATTCATGCTAGTTGTACATAGATATGTATATGATACTTTTTTGTTAATGCAATGACTATTCACTACACAAAAATGCTGGATTTGTAACATTTTTTCTGGAACGACCTTATATGAACGACTTTTTAGCAACTTTGGAACGAAAAATATTTGCTGATGTCATATTTTCTGCAAGAAGAATCTCGTACGTTTCGAATGGAAAAATAGTTACAACGGCCGTTTCTATGCAGTTATATTCGTAAATTCGTTACAAAACCATTACAATTTGCAACGAATTTTGCAATTGCTATAAAAATTTAAAACGACTTCTCTTTCTACGAAAGCTCACCTTCCAAACATGGCAAAAAGGTCATTCTAAATCTATAATTCGCCATGGCCATTCCAAACACTGGTACAAATTTCTTACCACTACAAATTTACTATGATTTTTGGAATGACCACTGAAAAAAATAGAACTTTTGCTCCAAAAAATCGAATATAAAGTCGTTACAAAACATAATACACTTGAACGGTTCAAAAGCCATTCAAATAGCCATTCCAATTATCTGATATTTTTTGAAATATTTAAGTTTATAATATTGTATGAATAAGTGTAAGAATGGCAGCATGTTGTACTAGAAGGATGACGTTGATTTGGAGTACTTCAAGTTTTGTGGAAAGCTGACCCGAGGGCGAAACCCACGCTGGAAGAAGTCTCCATATGCCGTGTTTAGGTACTTGCCGCTTACTCCCTGACTGCAGAGCTTGAATTTTTCTAGGGCAACATCCAAGCACAGGACGTGACATGCCACACATCAGAAGGAAGAGGAGTCAATGTGTCATCCATCTCGATGCCGAGGCTTGGAAGTATTTTGACCGGATGTATCCCAATTTTACAGAAGTATCACGTAATGTTTTGCTGGGCTTTTGCACAGATGGTTTTGCGCCTCATTGTAAGTATGATCGTAATTATTCATGTTGGCTCGTTATCATTAGAACATACAATCTCCCCCTTGGTATGTGCATGAGTTCTAAGTACATGTCATGACAATGATGATCCCTGGCCCTTCTAATCCAAAGTTTCTGACTGAAGAACTGCTATTGTGGCATGTGGGTATTCGAATATACGACAATGCCACGGACAAGGTATTTATTATGTGGGTTGCGTTGATGTGGACTGTGAACGACCTACCCACCTCTGGGTGGAGTACCATCGGTGTTATGGGTTGTCCAGTTTGTATAGATGACACACGGGCATTCCATCTGCAGCACTCTAGGAAAGCGTGCTACTTTGACTGCCACAGATAGTTTTTCCTTAAGGACCATCCCTACGTACAGAACATGAAAGCCTTCATAAAGAATCTATGGAATATAAGGTTGCATGTCCGAGGCTGACAGGAGAGCAGATCTGCGATTGGGTTGCAAACAACAGTACTGCAGTTGAAATATCATTGATGCTCCCTTTTGGCTATGGTAGCTACCACAAGTGGATGATCTCACAGAATGAAGTATGCCTTGTAAAAATGGTGATCTCACAAGCAACGAAGATGGAATCCAACATTCTATTTTCAACTACCCCAATTGAGCTATTTGTGCCTCAAATAAGAGATGGCTTAGTAGATCAAAACAACACATAATCGAAATCTACATACTGACCAATTATGAAGTAGTCACGCCATATTATGAGTAAGTTGTTATTGTCATAATTTGAAATTTTAATTTACATGTTAAGTGTACATATATATATATATATATTATTTAACTGAATTTTTACACAAATCATTCTTGAATGAACTATACTAGCACTACCAGTCGGACGACCTAATTATTGATCCACTTGTATCAACCAATTCTAAGGATTGGTCCAAACGGTGTGTAAGTGTATGCATCTTTTTAATAATTGACACTATATGTTATGCTACATACAAAATTGTATAATATATGAACATCCAGGTCTATCCCGAGTTAACTACATGGACAACGAGCTCCTAAAATCTCATTATTGGGGTCCTAGTGCAGAGGTGACAATGTTCCTTGCTACTTTGTCAATGATTACAATTTCCACACAGAACGTCACAATGTCGACAAGTGAAGTACCCACTTATTCCGAACCTGCACATTTTTGTTCAAGTATCGTTAGGTAGATCCAGTAAGAGGCATGAAGGTATACCCACGATATCACTTTGCTGATGTAAACTTCAAAAAGGTGTATCAAAAGAGTAAAGTATTCATACTGACAAGCAGTACAGTGTACTACACTTAATACCCAAGTATGAAGAGTGACAAAGCGGATTGGATGACTGTTTGCAAAACAAAGGCTTGAAGAGTTGTTATGAGTCTCGGTGCACTGATATCACATATCAACTCGAAGAAGTCGTCCCAAACCCTGATGTTGCTACGTACAATCAAACTTACGATCTCCATCATCCCGATGGTATACAAATTGTGGTTGATCTTTTGAATGCACACCAGTAGGGGCAGGTACATCAAGGACGCAACATGTTCAAACTAATAATGAAAAAGAAGAGGATGATGAAGATGGCTTTGACAACTACAAGATTGATTAATATGATGCTACATAATCTAGAGTTTTGTAATGAAATATTACAATTTTGGAATATCGTGTTAAAAAATTAATTTTTTTTTTAAAAAAATTAATTTGTAATGGCCAAAAATTAATCAGGTCGTTACAAGGGCCGTTACAATGTGTGGCGGCAAACTTTTTGCGCCAACATGGAAAATGGAGGGAATGATGTTTTGTAATGGAAAATTTTAAATAGCCATTAGAAATGTCGATCCATATGAAATTATTGGTGGCAAAATGAAAAAATTTGGGCGGGAGGGATTTTAGCTCGGGCTTCTAACGAGCACGAGCTCGAGCTTAATTTCTTTTGTTCTTGCTCGTGAGTTTTTTTTAATTTGTTTTATGTATATTTTTATTTTTAAAATTATTATATATTTACATCTATATTTAATAGTTTATCAATTTTTTATACTCAAAATTGACATAGATTATAATTATTAATCAATATCATACATTTTAATTTTAGATAATAATAAACTATAGCGCTTTTATTTTATACATTTAATCTTTATACAAAAACAACCTTAATTAATAATATAATAAGTATTAATATTTTTTTAAGATAATTATTTAATATGACATACATAATTTTTATGTTATATTTTAATATCTATTTGTAATCTCTAATACTTTTTTAAATTGACAATCCTGAAAATTAACTTATAATTTTTATATCTAATTATGAATTTTATAGGGCAAAATCTTGTTTTGGTACCATTAAAAAAGGTCAATTTTGTTTTTGGTACCACACATTTTGCAAGTTCGGGTTTTGGCACCATTAAACCAAAAAATGAACATTTTTGGTACCAACTTAACAGCAGAGCCCATGTGCCATGCACATGGGCCTTAACGGTCGTTAAATCCCATTAAATCACGTGCCAATTTTGTTGACCTCTAAAGACCAAAAAAACGGGCAAAATACAGAACCCTCTTTCACTCCTCCAAAGAAGAAACTTTCCCCTTTTGAAAAAAACTCTAACCTCAAAATAGAAGATAAATTCGAAGTTGAGAATCTGAATTCGAGAGCGAGGAGGCTAGTGTTCGTGGTTGATTTGAAGAAATGGCATTGACGCCCATCCTTCGACCTAATTCATTGGTGTCAGATGGTGTGCCCGATTATGGTGAGTTTTTTTTCTTCTTCTAAACTTTTGTAGTTAAATTAGATAATAGTTTCTTTTGTCTCTAAAGTAGGATTTGGAGTCCAACAAAAAATAATTGTACCATTGGCTTTAGAAGAAGAGTTATTTTTAGGTAACTCAAAGTCTTCAGACGAACCGAAACAGAAGTTTTATTGCAAAATGTCAAGAAATTGAAAATTGTATATTTACATATCGTGTTCTGCTTTTAGGGGAGTTGATGTGGAGGATGAGAATGGAAAGTGTATATTTACCTATAGTGTTATGCTTTTACTCCATTTGTTGCAACAAGAAATTGAAATCCTATTTTGTTAAAAAGTGCGATTTAATGTATTAATTATTTTTCTATTGGCATTACAATTGTAAGCAACAACACTTAAGTACAATTATAACATTGGTTGTTTTGGATTGTCCATCATAAGTTATCATATGACAAATGCTTTTGTCTGTTATGGACTCTGTAGAATTACATTCTATAGCATAATAGTAAATCATGAATCAGAGTGCAGTAGTGAGTGCTGTGAATTGTTATTGTTGTCTCTATCCTATGATTGATAAATTTTTTCTGGTTTAATTAGAACTTCATTAGCTCTGTATTGTAAGTTTTACAAGTCATTCCAGTTTTGCAATTACTTGTTTGGAATTTGGCATCTTATGTTTAAATATTTTAATTTGTTATATTATTTCTAAAATGGGTTATAATTATAGTGCTTTAATGCAATTTTAGCTATACAACTATTGGATTCTCCTAACTGGTGATGTTACCAAGTTTCATTCGTTTATAGTAGCATGGTAGGCTAGATGTTTTTGCTAATATTTAAACATGAGAAGTTGAGAATTGTTTAATTTATTTATTTGTGACTGGTGCTATTATTTATATTTGCAGGTAAATATAAATTTCTTATCAGCTTACGAATTTATCATTTGCAGACCTTTTTCAACCTATAGATGGCCATGGGGGTGAGATTAGGGTATACCTTGAAGCAGTTAGAAGCCCCATTGTTGCTGCTGAAATTCAGGGGGGTGATAAGGGTAAGAATATTGCGACTGAGGGTGATAAGGGCAAGAATATTGTGATCGAGCGTAATAAGGGAAAAAATACTATAACTGAGGGTGATAAGGAAAAAAAACTGTGATTGAGGGTGATAAGAAAAAAAATACTGTGACAGAGGAAAAATCTGTGCCATATAATAGAGACAAAGGGAAGGGTGTGATAATAGAAGAGAGTGAGGATGGTGAGATAAGGGAGTATGTAATGACCAGAATGCAACAACTTAGGGATAGAGCTGAGAGGTTGTGGGAAGGCAGGAAATTATGCCCAAAGATAAAGAAGATTGTGGATAATAATTTGAAAAAAGCCGCTGATTGCATCCCAGTGAAGTCTGACGACATACATTATGAGGTACAATATTTTGATGGTGCAAGATACACAATTGACTTGAAGGAAAAAACTTGTTCTTGTGGATCATGGGATTTGACAGGTATCCCATGCAACCATACAATGAGTGCAATATCTGCACAAGTTTTGGATCCTGATAATTTTGTGCACGAGTGTTATCATGTTGACCCTTTCTGCAAGGTATATGCACCAGCAATCATGCCTCTTGATGGACTCAAAATGTGGGAAAAAGCTGGTTACATTCCACCTGTGCCTCCAAATTTTGAGAGGAAAAAGGGGAGGCCTGCAAGGGCAAGGAGATTGGAACCTGACGAGATTCGGAAGGGCAAGAAACCTGCAACAGTAATCAACAAATTGCCAAGGCAAAGAGGAAAAAGGATATGCAAATTCTGTCATTAAGTAGGACACACGACAAAAGGTTGCAAGTGGAAGAAATTTGCTGAAGAATTCCCAGTCGAAGATGGGTTTGAGTAGACTGCAGCAACTGAACATGTAACAGCACCTGTACAACAAGATGAGGTGATTGTGAATGAAGATTGCCCCCCAATAAGCCAACCTGAAGTAGTTAGTCAACCTAAAACTGATGGTTCTGTAAGTTTTCATTATTTTTATTTGTTTACTATTAATATAAAATTATGAATTTTTATTTTTCTATTCTACTGTTGGTATTAAGTTTTTATAATTAAGTAGTTACTATTAATGTTGTTATTCATGCTATTCTAATATTGGTGTTGGTGTTCATGCTACTGTACTGGTGTTGGTGTTAGTGTTGTTCATATTTCGGTACTGGTGTTAGTGTTGTTGTTCATGTTCCTATACTGGTGTGGTGTTAGTGTTAGTGTTGTTGTTCCTATTTCGGTACTGGTGTTGGTGTTAGTGTTGTTGTTCATGTTTCTATACTGGTGTTGGTGTTAGTGTCGTTGTTGTTGTTTCTATTCTAGTGTTGATGTTAATGTTGTTTCATATTACATGGACAAGATCAAATTAATGCCCTTGTATTAGTACCAACACCACGTTTCATGCATGCAAGAGTCAACATTAGGGCACCACCACCAATGGTAGGACACCCTCCTGGTTTTGTTTCTCATCCCACACAAGGTAAATAATTCACATTAAATTTTATCATGCTATCATAATTCTGTTTCGTATCTAATCAGCCTTAACTTGAATATGACAGGTCCTATTGGAGATATCATTATACAGGATGGTATAAAATATGTCACTTTATCAAATTTGCGCAGTGTAATGACATCTCAGAAGGCACAATCTATGGATAAAGGAAAGAGAAAGATGTAGACAAAAAAGTAGAGACTTTTTGTATAGGTTGAAGTCTTTTGGCAGGTTATTAGTGAAAAATTGTGCATTGCAATGCATCTCTTTTGTCAAGTGAGTTTTGCCAAATCAGGTTTAATGAGCTCAAATCGTGCATTTATAATCAATATATTTTGCTTCAGATTTATGGATTTTATCCTTTCTTTTGAAATGTGTTGTATTACTTATGGTACCAAAAAAGTTTATTTTTAGGTTTAATGGTACCAAAATACAAAGGAATGTTGGAAGACCATTTTTTCCTCTTTTTTCTCAGCCTCACGTGACTTTTCCCGTCAAAATTGTGCGGTTGACGGCCGTTAAGGTACACATGGGCTCTACTGTTAAGTTGGTACCAAAAATGTTCATTTTTTGGTTTAATGGTACCAAACTCGAACTTGCAAAATGTGTGGTACCAAAAATAAAACTGACCTTTTTTAATGATACCAAAATAAGATTTTGCCCGAATTTTATATTTATATCAAGATACATAATATGCAATCTATTCTATTACTTATAATTCTATTTTATGAATTAATCTAAAGATCATATAATAATAATAATAATAATTACAACGATGATGACGATGATGATGGTTGAACAATTTTAATTATTTTTTATTATAATTTTATTATGTATATACAATGAGATCAATTAGTATTTTGTACTTTGGTTAAAAAAATTGTTTCTTAGATTTTTTTGTATGTAACGAGATCAACAAGCTTAATCAATAATTTAGTAAGTTTTAATACTTCTTTTAAAATAATATTTAATATAACACATATAAATTTTATGCTATATTTTAATATCTATTTGTAATCTTTTATATTTTTTTAAATTGAAAAGTTCCTAACAAATAATTTATAATTTTTTATATTTATTTATGAGTTTTATGCTTATATCAAGATATACAGTATGCAATCTGTTTTATTACTTGTAAATTTATGTCAAAATTTGGCGATTCCCATAAATTGATCTAAAGATCAGAATAATAATAATAATAATAATAATAATAATAATGACGATGATGGTGATGATGGTGGTGGTGGTTGAATAATTTTAATTATTTTTATTGTTATTTTATTATATTTAATGAGATAAATTATAATTTTGTACTTTGATTTAAAAATTCGTCTCTTAAATTTCCTTTGTATATAATATGATTAACAACTTTTATAAAATAACTTATGTATAGTTTTTTATATTAATATTAATAATCATATAAAATTATATGCAAGTATTTTGATAATTTGATGTATATATATTTATGAACTTTAACGAATTATATTCCACCTAAACGAATTAGTAATTTATATTTACTAATCGTTGCTTGACCCACCACCTATCGTTGACCTTGACCCACCACCTATCGTTGACCTTGACCCACCACCTATCAGTAATTTATATAAACTGGACCTTGACCCATCAGTAATTTATATAAACTAGACCTTGACCCACCACCTATCGTTGCTTCTCGGACGACATCTCGTCTTTCTTCTTCGCGATTTTTCCGCAGTTTAGCAAGTGGGGCAAGTATCCTTATTAATTAATGGGAAGCCCATATTTTCAATTCAAAGCTTCCTTAATATATTTTATCATCTATAGTAAAGAGATATACCTCATCACAAGATAAACGATCTTTGTTTATTCATTAATTAGTTGTGGTCGTACACAATTTCTACTCGTATCTAAAAGAATCTTGGTATAAAATGATAAAAAAAAAAGTTTTGTGAAAAGAATAAATTATAATAAATGTGAAGAAGTAAGGTGAGAGGGAAATGTGGAGTCGTGGGTCATTAAAAGAAAAAATTATAATTATAAAATTATTAAAAAATATTAAAATTATTAATTTAACCAAATTTTTTTAAAGAAAAGAAATAAATAAAGAATAAATTTGGATATTCAAATATTGATAGGACAAAAAAAATTCTTTTATATTAATATAGATGTAGAAAGCTGATAATGCTCAAGTCAATTGGAAACAGTAATGAGACTTAGGTTATATAAACAAGGATGAGATATATCCGAGGCATCACACGTAATAATATAACTCGAATCTGACTCGATCCAACTTATATCAATTATATGAAAAAAATTTCAATTCCTGAAATATCATATTACTATGATAGAGGGTTCCTCTTAAAGCTATCATTATATGATTATATCTTCAGACTGAAAGCTTCCATTAGCAGAGCGAGATTGAGAGTAAATAATCCAAGAAGCAGTAGAATCACTAGCCCCCAAAAATATGGATCAGTACTATACTGCTATCACTACAGCACTGGTAATTTGCATCATCTGGTGCATAAAAATCTCCCTCAACCCTGCAAGAGGAACTCCTCCCTTGCCACCAGGCCCCCGGGGCTTGCCCATCCTCGGGTACTTGCCATTTCTGGACAACAATTTACTCCATCAGTTTGCAGATCTGGCACAGCGATATGGTCCAATCTACAAGCTCTACCTTGGGAACAGATTGTGTGTCGTGATCAACTCACCATCCCTCGTTAAAGAAGTGGTTCGCGATCAGGAGTCGATTTTCGCTGACCGCGACGTCAACATTGCAGCACTAGCGGCATCCTACGGTGGAAAGGACATAGTATTTTCGCCACTCAATTCCGAGTGGCGGACCATGCGGAAAATCTTGGCCCGGGAGGTGTTCAGTAACAACAGTCTCCAGGGGTCGTACAATCTTCGGAAGGAAGAGGTCAGAAAGGCCATCAACCGTGTCTACAAAGATGCCGGAAAGCCTGTCCACTTCGGTGAGCTATCGTCTCGAACTGTACTTAATATCATAATGAACTTGCTGTGGGGCAGCATAGTCGAAGGGGAAGAGTGCGAAAGAGTTGGAGAAGAGGTCCGGGAAGTTATCACGAAGCTTGTGGATCTGCTGGCAAAGCCAAATATTTCCGACTTTTTTCCAGTCCTTGCCCGGTTTGATATTCAAGGAGTGAAGAAAGAAACGGAGGGTTATGTACAATCTAGGGAGAGGATTTACGACGACATTATTGCTAGACGTAGAAAGATGTCATCTGGAGAAATCAAGAGAGATGGCAAGAAGGATTTACTTCAAGTCCTGTTAGAGTTACAAGAGAAAGAAGATCCTGAGATGCCAATCAGTCTCAGACAAATCAAGGCCATATTGATGGTAAGCTTTGTTTTATTCTTGCTTTACTTTCAACAAAATCAGCAGAATTACTTTAAATTCCCCTCCCTTTTTTTAATTATAAAAATCTATCTTTCAAATTTACAGTCATTTTGCTTGAAGGGTGGTGGAAAAATGATATTGTTCTTCATTTAATTTGTGGGAGCGGATATTGTAATTGTTATTTTGAAATACATTTTGGCACCGTTTGATCGTTTCAAAAAAACAACCCATAAGAAAGGGGGATCATGACGTCATCTGCCAAGTTCCATTCCTATTGTGTTCTATTACCTGATCCAATATGGAACGGGTTTTGGAACGGCCATTTGATCCGTGCCAAATACCACATTTTTTTGCAGTGAAAGTTTAGGTAATAATTCGTCATGTTTTTTACTGTAAAAAGATTACCTATTAAATTTTTATTTTAAATTAAATTAATATGTACTATTTATAAAAGCATTTTAAAAAAATTTAAAGCAAAATATGTCAAGAAGTAACAACTTATATGATACTAATAGTATCATGCCCATTTTAGTCATTTTACCAATAAAAGACCTTATTACGCCAAATACGCTAACATCTTATAAACTTCATCATATTATTTTATCCAAACACTTTAGGAACTTACTTTTAGAATAAGATTCAACATCTTATAAGCTTCTAAAACATCTTATAAGATGTTTTAAAAAATTTAGCTAAACAACCTCTAAGTCATTAAACTCAAAATTTGGCCATTGACTATTTTTGTGTGACAGGATGTTGTAGCAGGTGGGAGTGAGACTTCAGCAACAATGATTGAGTGGGTAATGGCTGATCTTTTGAGTAATCCAGAGGTCATGGAAAAGGTACAAAAAGAATTATCCGAAGTGGTGGGATTGAACAGCATAGTTGAAGAGTTCCATACTCCTAAATTGAAGTACTTGGAAGCAGTTCTTAAAGAAACAATGCGTTTACATCCAGCCGTACCCCTCTTGGTCCCAAGGTCTTCAAACAAAACTTCCGTAGTCGGGGGATACATTGTCCCAAAAGGAACCAGAGTCTTCATAAACATTGGGTGGATCCAAAGGGATCCATCTATTTGGGATAGTCCTTCTGAATTTAAGCCCGAGAGGTTTCTAGATGGCAACGAAAAATATAATTTCAGTGGTAACAATTTTCATTATCTCCCTTTTGGATCAGGGAGAAGGATTTGTCCTGGCCTGCCCCTTGCTGAGAAAATGCTCATGTATTTACTAGCTTCACTTCTGCATTCATTTGAATGGAAGCTACCAGATGGGAAAACAGTCGATATGTCGGCCACATTTGGGATTGTCCTGAGGAAAACTACACCACTGCTTGCTACACCCTCGCCCAGGTTATCTGAACCAAACCTGTATGCATAATTTCATATTATGTTAGTGTTTATGACATTGTTGAATAAACTGGAAGTTGCCGTTGCTATAAGATCATAGAACTTCGTGTCTCGTACACATCTCTTAAGTGTTGGCCATTTGAGTTCCCAGAAACTCTAATTTAGATTTGGTTTGTAATTGAATTAAAGTCATAATGCTGAATGACTAATGCTAAATGAATTTACTGTATTTATATTGAGGTGAAAGATTCATCATTGTAATGAGTTTTAAGCATTTTTATGTATGAATTTACAACTGCAGGGATTCAACATAAATTAAGAACAGTAATGCAAACTGTTGTGTCAACATTTTTCTTGGCAAATTGTAATATTGGTCTCTATACTTTCCCAAATTTTGTTTTGGTACCAAATCTTTCAAAAAAAAAAAAAAAATAGCAAAGTTATTCCCAAAAGTACCTTAGTTTTTAACACAGCCAGCACATGTAATTTCACACTTGGCTGTTTAACCCAACCAACAATATTGCACTTTTAGTCCATTTGCGGTCTTCTTAGATAGTCTCAAATTTCAGGTTCAAATTTTTAAAAATTATGCATTGATTGTACTCTTTAAAATATTCAGTTAAATAGGTAATGAAATTTGAATATGCAGACATATATCACTGTCAGTTCATTACAATATAATTGAGGGAAAATATGCATGACTATTGCGTTCAAATAATAATAAGTTTTATTTAAAATTATGTCAACGTATTTAATAGTTAACTAAGAACGGCCTATTTATATATTAAATATTAATATACATTTCTATTATGCAATGCATTTACTGATTATATATTATGTACAATTTTATAATATACTTAAATATAAGTTGTGTATAAGTTCAATTAATATTTATCACTTTCCCTGCAAATCTTTCTCATAGGAATTTAATTTTGTTTAATATTTATCACTCCTATTTTGCCAACAATAAGGAAATATCCACTTAAAGTCCTTCACGTGTCAAGCACATGTAATTATTTATTTATTACAGTGAACTTACAGATACATATTATGTTGTTTGTCTTTGAAGAAATATATGAAAGAGGACAATTTTGAATACATAAATTTTGAATTTGGGATAATAGAATGTTGAGTTCCTAAAATTTGAGACTACATATGAAGACTCTTATTACATGGGACTAAAATTAAGATCTTACCCAATTGGATTGACAACAATATAAGAAATTAATGAAAATTCAATTTTAAGACAAACTTTGCAATTTTTCTGGATTTTGGTATAGAAAAGTGTGGGACTATTTTTTTGCAAACCGTCACACTTTTAATTATTAAACTAGTAAAGAAACTACAAGTCTGTATATGTATAATTTAAAATTTTGTTATATTTGTATTATTAAATGTGATAGAAGGACGATAAAATGAATAATTGGTTACAAATAAAAAAGTTAAATTTAAATGTACATGAACAGAATATAACTAAGAGGATGTTTGCTAAACTTTTCTAAAATGTCGTATAATAAGATGTTGGATCTTATTTAAAATAAGTTGCTAAAGTATTTGAATAAAATAAGATATTAAAGTTTATAAGATATTTTCACATCTTATAAAATGTTTTAAGAGCTTATAAAATGTTGAATCTTATTTAGAAATAAGTTCCTAAAGTGTTTAGATAAAACAAGATATTAAAGCTTATAAGATAGTTTCAGATCTTATAAAATACACTACAAAAAAAGCAGGATTTGTAACGGTTTTTTTGTAATGGCCTTATGGCCGTTCCAATACGCACGGCTTTTGTAACATTTTTGTAATGAAATGGATGTGCTGACGTTGTTGACGGGGTAATAAAAAAGAAATAATTTTGTAACGTCCAGAACGTTACAATAGCCATTACAAAATTTGTGTGCCTAAAATCGTTACAATTTGTAGGTCGTTACTAATTTGCTATGATTTTTGTAATGGCTAGTTATTTTTGTAATGGCTTTTTGGTGAACAAGGTCCCGTTACAATGGCCATGGCAAAATCGTTGGAATACTTACAAAAAGACGGTGCCACAAAAAAACTTATATATTCATTTCATTTCATTGCAATTCATTTGTTGTAGAAATTCTTACTAACCTCAGATACTCTCAACACTCTAATTTTCGCGCATATACATTTGATTGGTTTTTAGATTATTACTCGAATTTTGGACTGTCAACTAGTGTTGATCAGTTGGTTGACTATGTAACAAAGATTAATTTAATATTTTATTGTGTTTAATTAAATTAATTTTAGTTTATTTATTTTAGTTTTATAATTTTTTGTTAATCTTCTATCATGTTAATTATATGTATCCTCCTAAAAAGTATAGTGCAATATTTATAAATTCGTCGGTCGTCAAATTAGAAAATTAATTAGATATATATACGTGTGAATACAGTGATATATATATATCATCATGTTACGAGAATTGAGGAGATGGATGTATAACAAGAACCTCCCAGTGAGGGCAGGTTTTACACCAGAGTTTGAGGATGGCCTTGAGACTTAAATGGGCAAAGGATTAGCGTGGACATAGGGATGGAGATAAAATTAGGTGACCTTGCCAAAAATGCAAAAACACAAGGTTCAGGAAACCCGACGATGTCAGTTATCACTTGTATATGCGAGATTTTGTGCCAAAATATTACAATAGTACTTCTCATGATGAGGATAGGGAGTAGGAGTAATTTAAGGCTATGACTGTCGCTTTAGTGTCTGAGGAGCAAACCCAAGTTGTCCATGTCGAGGGTAATTATTCACATTGGTGTGAAGAACAACATATGGATTGGGCGCAGAGGATGGTTTTTTATACAGCAAGGCCGAGTAATTTTTCTTCTTCTCACGATGTGTGCAAGATGACGATACGAGGTCCTGCCCTATTCATGCCAATCCTAGTTCATATTATTATGGCGGTGGTCTCTACGATTATTGGTCAGGGTTTGCAGACCATTTTTACAATATAGTACATGCTGCCACCCAGCCATATTTTTGCTGAGTTGGTGGATATCAAGGTGGACGGCCATATTTCTGAGCGATCATATGATCGAATATCCTAGTAGGCTAATAAAATATTGCCCCTGGTTCATACCCTGCCGAGAGATTACTACAGCACGCAGAAGTTGATAATAGATTTGAGTTTACTCGTTGAGAAGATCAATGCATGTAAGAATGGTTGCATGTTGTACTAGAAGGACGACGTCGATTTGGGGCACTACAAATTTTGTGGAGACGCCAGGTACAAGCCGAACCGAGTGCGAGACCCACGCTGCAAGAAGTCCCCATATGCCATCCTTAGGTACCTGCCGCTTACTCCCCTTCTGTATAGGTTGTATTCTTCGAGGAACTCTATCAAGCACATGAAGTGCCATGCCACACATCAAACCGATGAGGGGTTAATGTGTCATCCATCTGATGCTGAGGTTTGAAAGCATTTTGACCAGACATATCTCGATTTTGCAAAAGAGCCGCGTAATGTTCGGCTGCATCTTTGCACATGGTTAGTACGATCGTAATTATTCATGTTGGCCCGTTACTATTACACTACACAGTCTCCCCCCTGGTATGCGCATGAGTTTTGAGTAATGTTTCTGATGATGGTGATCCCTGACCCTTCTAATATGAAGCATCTGATCAATGTGTACTTGGAACCATTGATCAAAGAGTTGTTGTAGTTGTGGAATGTGCATGTTCGAACATATGACAATGCCACGGACAAGATATTCATCATGTGGGCAGCGTTGATGTGGACTGTGAACAACCTACCCACCTATGGGATGGCGTTTGGGTGGAGTACCAAAGATGTTATGGGTTGTCCAATTTGTATAGATTACACGCGGGCATTCTATCTACAGACAGCAGGAAGGCGTGCTACTTTAATTGCCACAGATGGTTTCTACTTGAGCACCATTCCTATTGAAGGAACAAGAAAAGCTTTCATGAAGAATTGTGTTGAATATAAAGTTGCATACTCGAGGCTGACAGGATACCAGATCCTGGATTGGTTTGTAGACATTAGTTCTACAGTTGAAATGCCGTTGATACTCCTTTCCGACTATGGTAGCGACTACAAGTGAACGAAGAAAAGCATCTTCTGCGATCTTCCATACCGGGGTACACATCTTCTGACATAGCTTTGATGTCATGCACATTGAGAAAAATATATTTCTATAATATATTCAACACGATCATGGACATTAAGGGAAGGATTAAGGATAATTTGAATGCACGCAAGGATTTGAAGATCATCTGTAATCTCCCGGAGCTTCATTTGGATACACATAGAGCGAACATTATACCTAAATGAGTCTATACCCTGACGAAAGAGCAGAAGAAGACGATATATGAATGGATTCATGACTTTAAGTTTCCTGATGGCTATGCCTCTAACCTTGCTCGATGCGTTGATATGACAGAATTGCGGATGCATGGCATGAAGAGCCACGACTGTCACGTATTAATGCTGAAATTGATCCCGATAACCTTTCCTGAGATGCTTCCCTAGCATGTATGGAGCGCATTAATGGAGGTTAGTCTTTTATTCTAAAGCATATGCTCGACCACGCTTGATGTTGCCAAGCTACTAGAAAACTATGTGCCATCATACTGTGCAACCTTGAGAAGATATTTCCTCTAACTTTTTTTAACTTCATAAAGCACCTCATTGTTCACCTATCGTATGAATCTTGCATAGGGGGACTAGTGCAATATAGGTGGATGAACTCATTTGAAGATGCACATTTTGATCAACTGTGAAGTAGTTACGCCATATTATGAGTAAGTTGTTATTTTCAATATACATATATGTTAATTAGTGTATTCATGTATTTATATACACATATAATTTATCTGATTAATATATGTATAAATCATACGTGAACAAACTGTACCAGCACCACATTCTGCCGACCCAATTGTTGATCGACTTGTATCGACTGAGTTCAAGGATTCGTTCAAACAACGTGTAAGTTAATAGATTTTTTTCTAATTTTTAAAAGTACGTTATGTCCAAATTCAAAAATCTGATTAATATACGAACGGGTAGGTACATCCCGAGTTGAACTACACAGACAATGAGCTCCTGAAGTGTCATTATTCGAGTCAAAGTGCAAAATTAACGTCGGCCCCTTGTTATGTTGTGAACGGGTACAACTTCCACACAAAACATCACAACGTCAGCAAGTCAACCATGAATTGTGGGGTGTGTCAAAAGTTCATCGTATACAAACGAGGATAATGACTTCTATGGAATCATCAAAGAGATCATTCAATTGACATACCCACTTATTCCGAACTTGCACATCGTTCTGTTCAAGTTTCGCTGTGTCGATTTAGTAAGAGGCATGAAGGTAACCCACACTGTCACCTCATTGATGTAAAGTTCAAAAAGATGTACCAAAAGGATAAGTCATTCATACTTTCACAACAAGCAGTATAAGTGTACTACGCTGAGTACCCAAGTATGAAGAGGGACAAAGCAGATTAGATGTCTATTTGAAAAAACAAGGCTCAGAGAGTTATCGATGAGTCCAAGTGGAGTGAGATGGCATATCAGCCGGAGTAAGTCATACCAGTCTCTAAAGTTGCTATGGACAATCAGTCGTACGATCTACGTGATCCCAATGATTTTCAAATTGTAGTCGATCTTTTGATTGCACATCAGTAGGGTGCAGATACTTCGTGGACTCAAGCTGGTAAATTGATAATGAAGATGAAGAGGATGATGAGGACAGCTTCAAAGACTACGAGACTGACGAGGATGCATACGAGGCTACATAATGTATATTTTTTTTAATAAAATATTTTTATTTTGCAATGTTGTAAAATAAATAAAAATTATAAAAAGAATTTATTTTGGAATGGCCAATTTAATTCAGAAATTATTGCAAAGACCATTACAATGTAAGTCAGCCAACTTTTGGCGCCAGGCAGGAAATGAAACTTTGTAAAGGCCAAAATGCTAAAGGCCGTTACAAACTAAAATTTTTGAAATGAAAATAAAAAAAGAAGAGATGAGAATTTTGATTTTGATTGGCTATTACAAAGATAAGTTGTACCAGCTGTTACAAAAGCAGTTACAAAAAATGAGTCATCTTAAAATTTTAGATTGAAAAATACGATATCTTTACATCCTGGCACCCGATTTATCCCAAATTTAAATATATACAAGTATGTATCCATTATACTATATCAGACGGTATGATATTAAATCACATGGCTTGATTTAGAAATACACCACTTTGAATGATTAATATTACATTTCAGAAATGATATATCGAAATCCGTCTACCCAATAAGGCTACAACTTGGTCGAATGAATTCTTCTATAAGTGTGATCATATCTAACAATTTGATCTTAATTTTGACGGTCCGACTAACCCATGTAGTTCGACACTGTAAGATAATAGTTACATCAATGTAATACTAATATTTATGAATATACAAATTTATTGCATACTGCGTACATATATCAATGTCAAATAAAAATTTTGTTTGTTTAGTGTATTTCAATTATATTGTTTTGCTACAATGATACATTTCTACAGCATTGAATCGTCGAAAATGGTGTTTTTTTAAAAAAAATTCAATGAAAATAATTATTATTTGTACCACTCTTTGTAACGGATTTTATCGACGTCGTCTCCGTATTTTGTACTACATTTTGTAACGACTTTTGAAATGATTACCATACACTGTATAATTTGTAGTGACTTTTGTAATGACTTTTCAATTGTTGTAACTCTATTTGGTACGATTTTGGGAACGACTATGGCCGTTTCAAAATTATATATATACAACACTTGTAAAATTTTTTTCTTAGTTTCTCTTCTCTTCCCTATTTCTCTCTTACTCTCTCAGGTCGCCACCCCCCCTCCACTACCCCTCCCTCTCTCTCTCTCCCTACTTCTCATTCTCTCTATCTCTCTCTTCCCTTCCCCTCACCCCCATCGCCGTCGTCAGCCGCCCCTATCACAAGGTAAGTCCCCCCGTAATTTTATGTATTTATTTTTCTTTGATTTATTTTAAAATTTATATAATTATTATGTAATTTTTTAAATATTTGTATAATTGTTGTGTAATTCTGTAATTTTTAAATTTTGTGAAATTTTACAAAAGCAAGTTAAAAAAAATTCATTTCTGTAATTTTAAAAAAAATCTGAATTCTTTTTTAATTATTGTAAATTTCTGAAAATTTTCAATTTCTACAATTAATTTTTTTTTATATTTCTGAATTTTTTCTTTTTTTAATTTTAAAAAACAAAATAAAAATTTTTCCATTATTTCAGAATTTTTTTTGAATTTCTTTCTGAAATTTTTCATAATTTCTGAATTTTTTTTTCATTTTCTATAATTTTAAAAAAGTTCAAATTTTTTTCCATAATTTATGAAATTTTTTATTTTCTATAATTTAAAAAAAAATTCGAAATTTTTCATAATTTCTGAATTTCTTTTGAAATTTTTGTAATTTCTGTAATTTCGATAATTTTAGGAAAATATGGACCTTATTGCAATTTGTTGGGAAAAACGTAACATAATAAAAATCTAGCATAAGTTTCGACCTTAATGAAACTTTTAGGAAAAAATTCGACCTTAATGTAATTTTAGGCGAAATTTGGACATTAATGTAATTTTATGCAAAATTTGGATCTAAATACAATACTACGGAAAATTATGCATTTTAGAAAAAACAATTGGTCATTAATGTAATATTAGGCAAAATTTGGACCTATATGCAATTTCTAGGAGAATTTGTATTAGATGGAAAAAAATTGAACGTTAATGTAATTTTACACAAAAGTTGGACGTAATTGCAATTTAAAGGTATATTATGCATTTTTGGAAAAAAAATTTGGACCCTAATGTAATTTTAGACAAAATTTACTTAAATGCAATTAGTAGGAAATATTTGAATCTTTATCTAATTAAATGCAATTTTAGGAAATTAATTAATGGTCCTTATATAATGAATGCCAATTTTAAGGGAAAAAAATGATATTTAATGAATTTCTTATAAATGTTTTAAGGAAAAAATTAGGACCTTAATGCAAAATTTAGGATAAATTTGGACTTTAATAGTATGAATTTTATAAAAAAATAATTTAATCAATAATAAAATAAAATTACGTGATTTTAATGCTAATAATTTTTTCAAATGTAGATAATGACAATCGGTGCTCTGCCATCCCTATGACGAGGTTGTGGCTCGGGCTATGGTCGCACCTATGACCGTGGCCCTCGCAGCCCTCCCTGGGATAAACCAGCGAATACACCTCCAGCCGCCTCATCCTCGTAGGGAGTGTCCAAGGCCCCGTTAATACCTGCAGACTCCCCCGCAATGGGGTCAGATACGACGGGGGCCAGCAGTTCAAAGGTCCTGGCCGGACCATGGGATGCACCACCACCACCAACCTCTACTACCCCTAGTGGCCCAGAGGCATTACATCAGCCTTCGGGATACAAGGTACGTAGAAGAATTTATTCATTTATTTTATAACTTTTTCCAAATTGATTTTAATATTTAATTATTATTTTCAGGTCCGACCTAGATTTTCACATGCAATCAAGGCTATAGTTAAAGGGCATTATCTGCATTCTTGGGCCAACATATCACAGATCCCATTCAAAAAACTGAAGGTAATAATAATATTTTTAATTTTAATTAATATTTATATTTGTTTTTATTTTGTCAAATTTTCAGATGTCATACTGGGGGACTGCGACGTCGAGAGCATGTTCAAACTTGTCAAGTCATAGGTAGGGAAGTTCCAACCGAATTGGTTTGCTAACGCACAGAACCAGTTGGCTTGACCGTTGTAGCTGACCGAGGAGATCTGGCGCCAGCTCTTGGAGTTCTGGTCGAGCCCAGAAATCCAGGCACAGTCAGTAAAAAATAAAGCCAATCGAGCAGCCAACCCGAAAACAACTGCAACTGTGTACCGCTGGGGCACAAACGAAAGATAGTAAGTATTTTAACGTATATTAGTAATTTCATTTAATTTTTTATATTTTTAAATATTTTTTAAATTAATTTTTGAATTGGAGACACAACTAGAACGTCCCATCACTTAGATGAAGCTGTTCAAGAAAGTCAACAAGAAGAAAGAGGACGGCCAGTGGAGCGGCCCGAGGGCGGAGGAGGTCACTGTAAGGAATTAAAAAAATTTACATAATTTATTCTTTTAATTTTAAATTCTTTTCCTTAATCTAATTATTTAACATGTTCGTAGGAGATGTTCTTGAGGATAATGGAGGAACGCCAGAGCAACAATAAAGAGCCTCCATTGTCGTCTTAAAGCTCCATGGCCCTGAACGCACAGCAGGTTAGATGTCAGTAGCGGTCGACTGGAAGAGGGGCCGAGTATTTGGTCTCACTCCGAGGCCCACTACGCAGTTCCTGGACCATCACAGGCTAGTCGTCCGACTGCTCCATTGGCCTCGTCACCATAGCCGCAGAGCCCTGACCTAGATGATTAAGTGTTGGCCCTCAGTGTTACATCAGAAGCATCGGTCCCAACTGGCCCGATCATCTAGCGCCTGAGCCTCCAACTGATCCCCCAGCACCCAATCGCGACGACGACGAACACGCGACTGCCGGGTATAATAATATAGATTAGGATTACTTTTTTTGTATTTTGTAAAAATACAGTTTTGTAATAACATTTTTATTTTTTTAATTAAATTATTAATTTTTTGTTATATTGTGGGTTTTGTATATAAATTCATTTAGTTAAATTTATAAAAATAAATATTAAATTATATTTAATAAAATTAAATAAAATGAATATTAAAAAATATATTAAATAAATAATAATTTTGTAACTGAATTTGTAACGACTTTTTTAATACATCAAGAGCAGATAAAATTATCAGGCCGTTACAAAGACTATGCCAAAAATAATTATCAATTTGAAACGTGACCGTTTAAAAAATCGCTATAAAATCTGTGAGAAAAGCAGTTACAAATGCAGTGGAAAAAATAGATATAATATAATTCAGAATCATTTCAAAGAGTATTACAAAAATCATTCCAAATGTCGAGTACAACCATACCTAAATGTGTTACAAAAGCCATTAGAAAAATAATTAAATCAAATTCAATCGAACTGCTACAAAAGTAGTTCCAAATTCATTTTTTCCGTGTCACTAGGATTGTAGCAGCCTACAATGGCGGATATAAAGACAGTTATAAATTGCAATGGCTTTTTGTAAGCCGTTACAAATAGTTTGTAACGCGTCATTTAGCCGTGGTAAGACAGTTCGTTTAAAAAGTTGTTACAAATTAAAAAAATCATTACAAATTAATAAAAAGACTATTACAAAAGCTGTTTCAATAAAATGATTTTTTTGTAGTGATATTAGAATGTTTGACATAATAATATTTTCTATGGTAAAAATAACTACAAAGAACATGATATGGTTAGAATTAAATAAGTTGTTGTTTTTGGGACACATTTTGTATTTAGATATTTTTGGAATACTTTAATAAATAGTTACATTAGCTTAACTCCAAATAAACATTTTATAGATAATCCTTTTTACAAAAATTAAAAAAAATGACGAATTATTATCTAAACTTTTGAATAAAAATAATATATATGTCTATTCATGCTAGTCGTACATAGATATGTATATGATATGTTTTTTTTGTTAATGCAATAACTATTTGTTGAAGATGGTTGATGTTGCTGATCTTTTAATTGCGAGCTGCTGCTGCTGAATAGAGCAAGAATAGAGGAAGGAGAAAGGAGCTTCAGTCGTGTTTTAATTTTTAGCGCTTTTCTTTTAGTTATGAAGCACGTTTTTCTTTAGCCGTTACAATAAGTCGCCTCTGCTCATGTAATGCGTTTTTATAAGTGAAGCACGAGTTAGTTGGAAGGCAGTTTAGATTGTTGTTTATAAAAGGAAGAAGGGGTCTTCTTCCTTATTAACTCTGTACAACTGAAACTCAAGAAATAACACAAATTTCTGCTATCAATTTTCTCTCATTTTCATTCCTTTTGAACTCTGCAACTTATGCTGCTTTCAATGTTTCTGCTGTGCACATTTCTACATGTTATCAGAGCCATCAACTGATGGACTCTGATATCTCCTCGCCAAACAGAATACATCATCAAACTTCTTGAAACCAAGAATCAGAATTGTCTTCAAGAATGGCAGAAATCCAGAAGTCTTGAAGCTGCAACCAGGAGATAACCCAGGGATTAGTCTAGTGACAAATTTATTTGATGGAACCAATTTTCTGTCATGGAGTCATTCCATAAAATTGGCTTTGACAGCAAAGATGAAACTCTTCTTTATCAATGGAGAAAGCTAGAAACCAGAGAAGAATGTAAAAGAATTTGAGCAGTGGATAAGAACAGACTCCATGGTGGCCTCATGGATTCTAAATTCCATCAAAAGGGAAATATCAGAATGCTTTATGTACACGAATACTTCAAGGGCACTATGGAAGGAACTCGAAAACAGATTTGGCCAGAGCAATGAGCCAATGGAATACTAACTCAAGAAAGAATTAGGTGCAACCATTCAAGGCACAATGTCTTTATCAGCTTACTTCAATAAACTTATGAAGCTATGGGACGAATTGGCCTGCATCACTCCCATACCAAGCTGTACCTGTGGAGCCTCAAAGGAGACTGCAAATGTTAAAGAAAAAGACCAGCTCATTCAATTCCTTATGGGATTGAATGAGGGGTATGACAGTGTGAGGAGTCAGATTCTAGAAATGGAACCACGGCCAGATATTAACAAAGCTTACTCCGTGGTCTTGAATGTAGAAAAACAGAGGGAAGTCAACTTTGGACAGCCACAAACGACTCATAACATGGCAATGCAAGCCTTCAAGAAACAAGAAGGTCCAAGAAATTTTCAGAAAAGAAGACTTCCAGTGGACAAAAGATCCTAAATCTGCAAACATTGTGGGAAAACTGGGCACTTGAAAGAAGGGTGTTTTGAGATTCTTGGCTATCCAGATTGGTACAAACCTCTCCAAGAACAAAAGAAGAATAATCTTGCCATTCCCAGCAGATCAGTTGTTTCCATGAATACTGAAATTGAAAAGGCCAACAACATTGCTGATGGAAAAACTATGTCCAACCTAATAAGAACAGAATTTCAGAAGCTCTTTGAAGAGTTAAAATCTCAAGGCACAGGAGCAATGCATCCGGATAGGTATGAATTCTTAGGTAAAAGTTTTGAACACAATCTTTTAAATTTCAGAGAATCTGATTTATGGATTGTTGATAGTGGGGCAACAACCCACATGTGCAATAACCATTCCCTTTTTGATATTACTGAAACACATGCTAGAAACACTTATATACATCTAGCTAATGGCAGTAAACATTTGATCAAACACTCTGGAAATATTAGACTTAGTGACAAATTAGTTTTGAAGAACACTCTACATGTTCCTGATTTGAAATTCAACTTACTTTCTGTCAGTAAATTATGCAATTGCTCTTCAATAAGATTTGAATTTTCTAAATCCCACTGTGTTATGCAGGACCACAAGACTAAACAAGTCATTGGAATAGCTTTCTTAATAGGAAACCTCTATGTCATCAAGAATGAATCATTTGACAAAAGATTCATAGAAGAAGCTCTTACTGATTTTAGAAACACTGGTTTCATAGCTTCTAGAATAGAACCTCAAACATGGCATAAGAGACTAGGACACCTTTCACATGATGTATTGATCAATACAGGTCTTATTCATAAAAATCAAAACAATAACTCTACCTGTGAAATCTGTCCACAGGCAAAACAACAAAGATTGCCTTTTGCCTCTAGCAGCTCTTATACTTCCTCATGTTTTGAATTGATTCATGTTGATTTGTGGGGGCCTTACAATGAATACTCCCTTTCCAATTGCACTTATATGTTAACTGTTGTTGATGATTTTAGTAGATGTACTTGGATTTTTCTGATGCAACAAAAATCACAGACTTTTAACCTGTTGAAAGAATTTCATAAAATGATATGGACACAATTTGATAAGAAGATCAAGAAAATAAGAACTGATAATGGATTGAAATTTTTAAATGAACAATGCCAAAAATTCTTTAAAGAAGAAGGAATTATTCACCAAACTACTTGTACTTAAACACCACAACAAAAAGGCATTGTTGAAAGAAAACACAAACACTTATTGCAAGTTGCTAGGTCCGTTATGTTCCAAGCTAATTTACCTAGAATGTTTTGGTCACAGGCTATACTAAGATCCACCTACATTATAAATAGAATTCCTATACCTGTTCTTAAGGGGAAAACTCCCTATGAGGTTCATATGAAGAAGACAGTAGATTATTCTTATTTTAGAACTTTTAGTTGTTTATGTTTTGCTACCAACATCTTGCCTCATAAATCTAAGTTTGACACTAGAGTTGTTAAATGTATATTTCTAGGATATGCCCACAATCAGAAGGGATATAAAGTATATGATATAGATAAGAAAACCATTATCATATCTAGAGATGTAGTTTTCAAAGAAACCATTTTTCCTTATGCTGATGAACATACTGATCCCATTAATTCTGTTGTTACTCAGACTTATAATGAACTTGCTACTCATATTATAGATGATCAATATAATCAAATCTCTAATGTAGAACCTGATGCTGAAATTATAGAAGATAATGTCCTTGATAATGAAGAACAAAGACAAAAACAAATATCAGAAAATATAGATTTGAGAAGATCAAGAAGACAAATTATTAAGCCTTCTAGGTTGCAAGATTATGTTTGTATCTGTAAGAAAGAAGATAATGATATACTTGCTGTTAAATTACAGAATGACATGAATACTTGTATGTGTGCTATTATGAATTTACCTAGTGAACCAAGGAATTATAATGAGGCAGTAAAGAAAAAGGAATGGATGGAAGCTATGAACTTAGAAATACAAGCTTTGGAAGATAACAATACCTGGGATGTTACAAAATTACCTGAAGGAAAGAAAGCTATAGGCAGTAAATGGGTATACAAACTGAAACTAAAACCTGATGGTAGTGTGGATAGATGTAAGGCTAGACTTGTTGCAAAGGGTTATAATCAGATTGAAGGAATTGATTATAATGACAACTTCTCTCCTGTTGCTAAGGCTGTTACTATTAGAATATTCCATGCTGTTGTCTGTAAACAACATTGGTTTATGCATCAATTGGATATCAATAATGCTTTCTTACATGGTTTTATAGATGAAGATATATAGATGAAACCTCCTGAAGGATACAATGTCCCTAATGGACATGTGTGTAAATTAAAGAAATCCTTATATGGCCTTAAGCAAGCCTCTAGGCAATGGAATTTAGAGTTTACAAAATAATTAGAAAAGATTGGTTTCATACAATCTAAAGCTGATCATTGCTTGTTTACTATCCTTACAAATACTGGTTTCTTTTGCCTCATTGTATATGTGGATGATGTCCTTATTGCAGGGCCTTGTGAACACACTATAAATGACTTTAAAACCAAACGGCATAACCTGTTCACTATTAAGAATCTGGGAAAGGCCAGATTTTTTCTTGGTTTAGAGATTGGCAAGTCAGAACAAGGAATGATCATCACCCAAAGCAAGTATGTGAGGGATATTATAGCTGATACAGGCTTAACACACAGCACGGCCATAAATACCCCTTTACCAGCTGGCCTGCAACTTCAAGCTACTGCAGGAGAACAATTGAGCAATGCTGAACTTTATAGAAGGCCAGCTAGGTAGGTTGCTGTATCTTGGCTTTACAAGGCCTGATATTTGCTATGCTACTCAGCAGTTGAGCCAATTCATGCAATTTCCTTGTCAAGAACACTGGAATGCTGGACTTCACTTAGTGAGATATTTGAAGGGACAATCTACAGAGGAATACACTTCAATTCCAACAACAACTTCAACCTTGAAGCATATTGTGATGCAGATTGGGCTACTTGTAAAGAAACAAGGAGATCTTTAACTGGTTATTGTGTATTCTTAGGAGGAAGCTTGATATCATGGAAAACCAAGAAACAAACTACTATTTCAGGGTCCACTGCAGAAGCCGAGTACAGGAGCATGGCCTCTACAACCTGTGAGCTTATATGGATTCATAGTTTGCTTAATGACTTGAAAATCAACATACAGACCCCAATTCCATTTTTCTGTGACAATCAGGCAGCTCTATACATCACTGCTAATCCAGTCTTCCATGAGAGGATTAAGCACATTGAGATTGATTGTCATTTATTCTGGGACAAATACAAAGAGGGCTTCATTCTCCCTAAGCATATTTCTTCAAAGGAACAACCAGCAGATCTTTTTACTAAAGTCTTAACAGGTCCCAAGTTTATGTATCTATTATCCAAATTGAATTTGATGAACATTTTAGAGAATTCAACTTGAGAAGGGAGTGTTAAAGATGGTTGATATTGCTGATCTTTTAATTGCAAGCTGCTGCTGCTGAACAGAGCAACAATAGAGGAAGGAGAAAGGAGCTTCAGTTGTGTTTAAATTTTTAGTGCTTTTCTTTTAGTTATGAAGCACGTTTTTCTTTAGCCGTTACAATAAGTCGCCTTTGCTCATATAACGCATTTTTATAAGTGAAGCACGAGTTAGTTGGAAGGCAGTTTAGATTGCTGTTTATAAAAGGAAGAAGGGGTCTTCTTCCTTATTAACTCTGTACAACTGAAACTCAAGAAATAACACAAATTTCTGCTATCAATTTTCTCTCATTTTCATTCCTTTTGAACTCTGCAACTTATGCTGCCTTCAATGTTTCCGCTGTGCACTACACTATTCACTACAGAGAAATCCTGGGTTTGTAACATTTCTTTTGGAACAGCCTTATATGAACGACCTTTTTAACAACTTTGGAACCAAAAATATTTGCTGACGTCATATTTTTTGCCAGAAGAATTTTGTACATTTGGAATGGCAAAATAGTTACAGAGGACGTTCCTACACAATTATATTTGTAAAGCCGTTACAAAACCGTTACAATTTGCAACGACTTTTAGAATTGCTATAAAAATTTAAAACAGCTTCTCTTTCTGTGAAAGCTCACCATTCCAAAACTTGGCAAAAGGCCGTTCCAAATATATAATTTGCTATAGCCATTCCAAACACTGGTACAAATTTCTTCCCACTACAGATTTACTGTGGTTGTAATGACCACTAAAAAAATAGAACTTTCGTTCCAACAATCGAATATAAAGCCGTTACAAAACGTAATACACTTGAACGGTTCAAAAGCCATTCAAATAGCCATTCCAATTATCAAATATTTTGTGAAATATTTAAGTTTATAATATTATATGAATAAGTTTTTTTAAAAAAAGTAAAAATTAACATTTGGAAAAGCCAACATTTTAAAAATGAGTTGAAAGAGCAATTCCAAAATTTACAATATTTGGCGATCTATTTTGGTGTCGGCTCAAAATGTGGAGGGAAATTGAAAACTTATAATGGCCAATATAAAGTCGTTCCACAAACCAGTCTAATATATTCGTTTAGCGGAAAAATATAAAAATTTTAGGAAAGTCCAATTTTTGATCGACAGTTCCAGGTTTAGTACCAAAAGTCGTTCAATTATGTTAATTTCGAACGCCGTGTAAAAATCCATTAAAATTTGTGTTTAAATTTCAAAATTTATATTTTCAAATACGACATCTTATAATCCGTACATCGAATTCAAACCAAACTTAAATATATATAAGACTATGCCCATTTGATCACATTTGTCGATTTGATTTAAAATCACATGGCCTGATTCAATAATGCACCAGATTAAGAAGACTACGCTTATATTCCGGATACGATATCTCGGCATCCGTATGCCCAATTAGTCCAAAACGTCTTTGTTGATATAACCATTTAGAAATGCAAACTTTACGTCCATTTGATATACTTTGAACTTCTTATTTTTCGCTATTGCAACAAAAGCTCTTATGGTATCTAAACGAGCTACTGGAGCAAAAGTTTCAATACAATCAATATCTGGCAGTTGAGAATATCCTTTTGCTACGAGTCGAGCCTTGTGCTTTCTGTGTTGATCCATCAGCATTCAACTTCGTCTTGTAGATCCACTTTATTCCTATTACTTCTTTGTTTTTCGGCTTGTCTGTAAGCTCCCATATCTTATTCTTTTTTATCATCTTGATTTCCTCTTCTATTTCTTGGACCCATACTTTATGTTTTGCCGCGGCCTCAAAATTCTCTAGTTCCTCCATGATGAAGTTTGCATGTTTCATATATATTGCTTAAAAGCTTTATCTTTCTTGCGGAGTTTCTTCCTCAGTCTCTTCTGATCATGGTGGCCTTTTGGGTGATCCTGGTGCTTGTTGGTTCCTCCTCTACATCTGTGCTTACTCTATGCCTTCTTACTGTTGTTGTTCTGGAGGTGTCACTTTAAGAATAATTACAGTTTGTCTTTCTACTTTTTGTTCATCCCAGTTCCGCATAGCATATTCGTCGAACTCAACATCTCTGCTAATGATTGGTTTTTTGGTTTTTAGGTTGTAGATTCTATAGCCTTATGACTGTGTGTTGTAGCAGAAGAAGATCCCTTTTTCTGTTTTCTCCTCCAGCTTGTGTCTTTTCTCTGTTGGAATATGTACATAGCAGATATTGCCAAATACTATAAGATGTTTAGCTGAAGGATTCTTGTCGCTCCATGCTTCTATTGGAGTCATGTTTTGAACAGCCTTAGTGGGACACCTGTTGAGCAGATAGACTACAGTGTAGGCTGCTTCTGCCCAAAAAGCTCTTGGCAAGTGCTTCTCCTGCAGTATCGATCTTGCCATCTCCATGATTGTTTTGTTCTTTCTTTTTGAGAGTCCATTTGTTGAGAATTATAACTGAAAATTGTTTGAGGTTCTATACCCTCTTCTTCATAGAACTTGTCAATTTTTGAATTGTTATATTCTTTTTCTCGATCACTTATAAGGACTTTTATGTTTCAACCACTTTGATTCTCCACTAGATTTTTGAACTTCTTGAAAATTTTAAAAACTTCGGACTTTTCTCGCATGAAGTAAACCTATGTCATTCATGAGTAGTCATCAATGAATAGGATGAAACATCTGTTTTTTGCTCATTGGTCTACAGATGTTAGTATGAAAGATTTCCAAAGTTGCTTTAGCTCTATAGGATGTTTCGGAAGGTAATGGCTTCTTGCGTTGTTTCCCTTGTAGGCTTCACAAGCTCCCTCCACAGCTTGGATTTGTGGTAAGTCTGTCGTCATCTTCTTTTGATGTAGCATTTTTAAGCCTTGGAAGTTGAAGTGACTGAGCCTCCTATGCCGTAGACATGACTGATCCTCTTGTGTTTTCATAGCTGTGCTGCCAAATATTGAAGTTGTATTTGAAAGCATCCGTGCTCCTTCATTCTTATTTTACCAAATATAGATTTTTATCATTGTTTTCATAAATAGTGCAAGAATCTCCTCCAAAGTGTACAGTGTATCCCTTCTCCATCATCTGGTCAACACTGAACAAATTTTTTCCAATGTTAGGGATGTACATAACACCATTAATGGCGCGTGTACCTTTTCTTGTGTTGATAGCGACAGATCCTTTTCCTTCGACCTTCACAATGTGGTTATCCCTGAGTTTGGTGTTTGTCTTGAATGACTCATCCAATTTCTGAAAAGCTTCTTTGTTGTATGCCATATGGTTGCTAGAGGCACTATCAGTATACCAAGTAGCATCCATATCGACAAATCCTTTTCCTTCGACCTTCACAATGTGGTTATCTCCCAATTTGACGTTTGTCTTGAATGACTCGCCTACTTTCTGAAAAGCTCCTTTGTTATATGTTATATGCTTGCTAGCGGCACTATCAATATACCAAGTAGCATTCGTTGTTTCAGCTACTGAGTTTCATATGTAGAATAATTGATAACTACTATGATTCTCTTCTATGCAGTTAGCTAGATGATTTCCCTTTACGCCTGCGATCTTTTTCGACGTGTCCAAACCTCTTGCAATTTCAGCATTGTGGTTTCCCAGGGAAGTAAAGTTCCTTCTCAAGATGATTTGCTTTGTGGCAAATACAACATAGCATATATTTTCCTTTATTCTGCTTCTTCTTGTCTCCCATTGTACTTTTAAGACTTCCTTCTTTTCTATTAGAATTTGGGACCTAATATTTAATTTAGACTAAAAGCATTTTTAGATGAATTTCCTTCTCGCCTACTTCACCTTTTTTCGTATGCCTCAAGTGATCGAACTAACTCTATGATAATTACACGGGTAAATTGCAAAGACTGACCCGTAACTAAAGGGGGGTAGCATTTTAAGGACTACAATTTAGACCCTGACAAAATATGCCCCCTAGCTTTAAAAAATGAGGCAATTCCTGCCCTCCTTCCAAACCTGAACAAAATTTAGATAATTTTACCCCTCAACAACTTTAAAATGAGCAGTTTAGTCTATTTTTAATTATTTTGCATTCTAATGCATATTCTTGAGCATGCTCCCCTAGAAGGGCAAGTTGGTCATAATCTGGCCAAAGGGTATAAATCGCGCACAATTTGATAGATACAGGGCATAAATTGTGATCGTGTTTATACGGTCCTTGTTTCGTCACTACCCTATAGATACGGGGCAGTATTTGCATTTGAGCCATAATTACACGTAGTGCTATCTTTTGTTTCTTCAATAGTTGTTACTATTGGCTCATACTTTTCATTGACGCTTATGTGCAGTTTCTCTACGACCCTTTTTTTTGGTATATCCTCCCCATAGGCTTTTAATTGATTCACCAATTCACGTAGTTTTGTATAACATTCATCAATAGTCTCATAATCCTTCATTTTCATATTTTCAAAATCTCTTCTAAGAGTTTGAAGTTTAACAATACGAACCTTGGCACTGTCTTGATATTCCTTCTGCAAAATGCTCCATTCTTCTTTTGTCGATGTAGCAACACTATTTGGAAAAATATGATCTACCACTGTTGTATGGATTCAGTGTAAAGCCTCTGAATCCTTTACACATCTTATTCTCCAATTTACCTTTCTCGGCAGATGATGAAATGGAACTATCTTCCGGGAGAGTAACCCCTTTTTCTACTATCTCCCATAAATTTTTAGATTGCAAATAAGTTTTCATTTTAATGGTCCAATAATCATAATTTTGGCCGGAGAAAACGGGGACTAAATTCGATTGGCTAATGAGGACATGGTGATTGAACAATAAAATTAGTGTGATGAGAAAGTGTTTAAAAATAAGTGTACATGCCCAGTATATAATCGGACGTGGTTCTGATACCACTATTAGTATTTTATTTTAGAAAAGGAGATTAATGGTGATTGAAAAAATATTAGTTTGAGATTTGGAGCACAAGATTAGATCGGAAGGTGTTGGCTAGATCAACAAAAAAAGAGCATGAAAGCTAAGTGAACTTGAAAATGGATAGTTAGTAGTTTGTATTGCAAAGTTTACTCTTAATCCACATCCTACAAGCCTATTTATACTAGTTGGTACAACGGTCTTGAACGTGAATTCGTGGTTAAGATTAACAGCTTGGTCATAAACTTTGAGCAATCTAAAAGATTTATTTAAGATATTTTCTAGGAAAAAGTATTATTTTAGTCCGCTAAATATGCCTAATTTTAATTTTAGTCCGATAATTATGTCCATTTTTGTTTAGGTCCGGTAACTTACGAAATAAATCTTACTTTTAGTCATCTGACAGATTTTCGGACAATTTTACCCCTATGAGTGCATATGAACTAAAACTGCCTTTTAAAAGTTGCATAGGGATAAAAATGTCCGAAAATCTGTCAGATGATTAAAAGTAAGCAATTTTGTAAGTTGTTGGATCTAAACAAAAATGGACATAGTTATCGGACTAAAATTAAAATTAGGCATACTTAGCGGATTAAAATAATACTTTTCCCTATTTTCTAACTATATTTTCTAGACGTTTTTTTTTATATCTAAGATTTTTTTTGTGCGAAACACATTAACTTTTAATAATTGGTTTGAAGCTAAGCCCCATTCAAACCTTTTTTTGTGCGAAACACATTCACTAAGCCCCATTAAAACCTATATTAATTGGTTAGAAGCTATACAGTACTCGTGCTTTAAATAAGGTAGTTGGACTAAACCACTTAACTCATATCATCTAACCTATTTGCTATGACTTAACCTACCTAATTACTACGAGCTAACTCCTAGCTGATCAAGAAACAAAAAATTAAGAGATAATTACACTCTCTTTTCTTAAGATTTGGTATATTTACACGTAGACTTATTGTGATTTGGAAAATTACGTCTAGCACCCCTAGAGTTTACTTTCATCTAACAAAAAATTCCTCCGTTAGTTAAAATTTACTAGAGCATGCTGATATTAATGAAAAAATTGAATGAAAATTGAAATTTACCCTCGATTGACTGATTTATTGACTTATTGCACGTGAAATAATTTTTTCGGACTAAATCACCCTTATGACGGTGAAGGTATACATCGTCATATGCATTAACATGCGAAGACATATAAGGGTATTTTGATAATATGAAGATTTAGTTGACCTTCAATAAACCAGTAATAAGTCAATCACTGGTTAGTGTAGATTCTTTTTTTTTTTGTTAATATCAGCGAAATTGAGTAAATTTTGACTAATGGAGAGACTTATTTGTGAGACAGAAGTAAACCATAGAGGTGCTAGATGTAATTTTTCAAACTACAGGAAGTTTACATATAATTACACTAAATTTCAGGAAGAGAGAGTGTAATTATACCATAAATTTTAATTAATAACGAAAAAATTACTAATATACTAATAGAGGCGTCTTCATAAAACGTGATTTCTAACTTAGAGCTTTAATTATCCCTCCAATGAAGATTGTAATTTTCAATTTGCCAGCTCCTACGATCTCATTGAGACAGCAAAACTGCATATGATAGGGATTAATATTTTCCGTGATTCGCTATACGTACGCGGATTAAATAATGGTCTCAAAATTGGATTTTTGGACATATTTAATTCCATAGTTCAACTTTCATAAAAAATAAATAAGTAAATGAAAAAATCATGTGTCCTATACATAACCATTATTTTTCGGTAAAAAAATGGCTGTTGGGACTAAAAGTGAGAAAAAAGTAAAATGTCTGGATTAAAAGTTTAAATTTCCTTATCCCCACTGGAAAAAATTATTGTCGGCTACAATATTAATAGTTCTAGTTAAAATCATGGTAAATAATTACTATTAACTATAGTTAAATAAAATCAAAGCAAAGAAATTAAATTTTTCATCATGAAAAAATTATTTGCCACGTACAGCCAAGAATCATGGTGAAAACATTTGCTATGGTTTTTAGTTATAGCCCACCCTTGTAAAAACCACGACCAACAATTAATGTGTGGTTGTGGTGTATAACTATTTACTACGGCTATTTATTATTAACCATAATTAATTGTTATAATTCTTCTAGTGCCCGTTGGACCAAAAATGCAATTTTTCTGCAACTGTTATTGAAACTGTAAGTACAGATGGCTTGTTTATGTGCTTCAAAGCTTAATGATCTTTTATGCAAGACTTCAGACTTGAATGCAATAAAAATAATTAACTTCGTAGCATCCTAAGAAAACTAATGAATAAAAATAGAAAATGATCTTTTGACGGATCAAATTGTATTTTGTATGGGAAATTAATATCAAACTACTGTCTAGATATAAATTTTCAGCTTGGATTTATTTGTTAAAATCCATATCGTCACACGCTCTTGTTAGATTATGATTTGGTGCCAAGGGATTGCCCGATGAAAAAGGGCTACATAATTGAGCAATCAATGAAACACGTTTTTTATTTAATCATCAAATGATAGTCGCAATGATGTAACGACTTTAAAAATAGGCAATCTCCATCCATGCATTTATAACCTTTTTAGAAGTTGCATTATATTTGGTGAAGTGGATCCTATTATAAGTTTTTGGCAGAAAACTATTAAGTCCATTTATTTGGCTAGCCTTTTTAACAAACCTTGTGACTATATATAGATCGTGGTTGTAGCCATTACGTGTATTTAGAAAGAAAATTGTTATCCACAAAACCACAATGCTAGATATAAATTAAATTAATAAAGATGGTAAGAATTGAATATCGGGTGAATAGCAATTTACCTCATGTGATATTGAAAATAAGTAAATTACCATTCTATGAAAAAAATATAGCAATTTATCCTACTTTACTTTTTAAAATGAAGCAATTTACCTCTTTATACAGGGAGGTAAGTTGCTTTATTTTAAAAACCATAGGCGAGTAAGTTGTTATATTTTTAAAAATACATGGAGGTAAATTGCTATTTGTTCTTTTTCATAACGGGATAATTTGCTCATTAGCGATATTACAAGGGGGTTGCTTGCATTTTCCCCATTGAATATATTATATTTCTATGGTCCAAAAAGACTCCAAATTAAAAAAGCCCACTTAGGAGGCCCACCCACCAAAATCCGACGGTTGACTATTTCTAATCTCTCCTCTTCCCTTAAACTTCTGATTTTGTTTGTTCCCCCACAGAAATGGAAGTCTTCTCTGACCAAATCAATGAAAGTCCTTGAGGCTTATCTTTCTTCGATCCCCTACTCCTATAAAAAGGGGATCTCCCCTTCGGTTGAAGGACATTAGTTGAATCAGAAATATACTAAGCCAAAAAGTGTTATGAGTGAACCGATTTCTCTGTTTGGGTCTCTGTGATGTTAATACTGATAAAAGATCTGTGTGATCTTGAGGTTTCCGTGGGATCTTGGTGGTGGTGCAGCCGTGGTCTGAACCTTTGTGAGTCGTTGAGTCTTCGTGACCGAGTTCGTAGGATCTGGTTTCCTGAGCCACCATTCATAAATCTGTTATTTTATTTACGATTTGTTCATTCATTAATTATCTGCAATATTAGTTGTATTAAAGAGTTTCGTACTCCACTATTTCTGTAATAGTTGAATAGGGTTCTCTAAAATACGAGGTTACCATTCTACAGTGGTATCAGAGCCTCGTCTCTGAAGTCCGGTGATCCTGGTGGTGTTAATGTTTTCTAAACCCCTCCTATTTTATTTCTGCAATTTTTTTTTTGTCATATTACTGTTATTATTTAGCCGCGGTAAATTCCCCTAAACTCCCACTTGGCCGGTCCCCTGAGGACGTCGGGTATTTGGTCGGGACTTAGGCTGGAAGCCTCGGTCTATTGATATTTTGATATCTATTGTTATTATATCTCTGTGATACTTGTTTCTGCATTTGTTCGACTATTATATCTCTGATATCTGTTTCTACAATTTGTTCGTTTTTGAAATCCGGGTAATTTATTCTCTTCAATCCGCTAAATTTTTTTAAATATATCTGAGATATTGCAATCTGTGTGATTTAAATATTTCTAATATTCCATACAATTGTTGGTATTTGAGTGATATGTGAATTGTGATATTCATTGATAAAATAACCTTGTTTTGGTGATTGAAATCCACATACCTCTATTTGCGTGACTTGAAATATCATCCTTGATACATTTTGTTTTCATCTGCAAATTGGTTGTTGCATAATTGAAAACTGTGATTTTCTATGTCAAAACCTTAGTGATATTACTATCAAAACATTCACTGTTGAAATTTGTTTCTCCATTTTTCTGTGAATTTTGTTATCAAGAAATCGTGCCAAAAATCAATGTTCTATATTTCTCTTTAAAAATTCATATTTTCTGTTAAAAACTGATTTCTCAAAATTTTTTAAATGCTCGATTATAATCTTCAATCTTTCAATGGAAAAAGTGATTTTTCGATTTGGCAACAGAAAATGAAAGAAATTTTGATCCAACAAAAGGTTTTCAAGGCCATAGATGACAAGTATTCTGATACTATTTCGGATGAAAAAATATTGGAAAATAATGAGTATGCATATTCTTCGATTATACTGAATTTGTCTGATACTGTGCTTAGAAAAGTTGGTAACAAAACTTTGCTAAAGAACTCCGGGAAAAATTAGAAGATTTATATAACAGAAACCTTTTTGCCTAGTAAACTCTTTTTGCTTGAAAAGTTCTTTAGGTATAAATTGGACTTGTCTAAAAACATAGAAGATAACTTAGATGATCTCACTAAACTGATACAAGACATTAAATTGACAGGAGATAAAAACATTGATGAATATTGTCCTATTGTCTTATTGAATGCTATTCTTGATTCCTATTCTAATGTCAAGGCTGCTATAAAATATGGTAGGGATAGTGTTAATCTATAAATGATTGTTAATGGTCTAAAAAGCAAGGAAATGGACCTAAGGACTAATAAATCAACACAAAACCAACATGGGGTTAACATTGTAAGAGGTAGGTCTAAGTTTAGAAATTCTGGATCTAGGTCTAATGATAGGAGCAAGAGTAAAAACAGGAGTTCTAGGAGGAGTAAACCTAGACCTAGAGGTAATCACTATAGAGATGACAAGACTAGAGAACGACACTGCTATAATTGTCGTTTAAAGAGTCATTGCATAAAATATTGTAGAAAGCGTAAAAGAAATAATAGAAAAAGACAAACCAATGAAAGAGAACATGCTAATAATGTATCGGAAGAAAATGGTGAAGTCTTTGTGGTATGTGAAATGAACTCTGTGCTTTCTGTGAACAAACATGAGTGGTTACTTGATTTCTGGTTGCACGTTTCATATGAGCCCTTTTAAAGAAATTTTTTCTAATTTCAAAAATGAAAATTGTGGTTTTGTTTCTATGAAAAATGAAAAGCGATGTGAGATAATGGGTTTTGGTGACATTTCTCTTAATTTTAACAATGGTTATAAACTGATTTTGAAAAATATTCGATATGTGCTTGATCTTAGTCATAATCTCATATCTTGTGTTGCACTTGAGGAAGAGGGTTTAGAGGGAAGATGGGAAAAGGGGCAAATGAAAATTATGAAAGGTTTCATGCTCGTTTTTAAGGATGAAAAGAAGAGAAATTTTTACTTATGTTCTGTGACCAATGATTCTTTTGCTGCGACTGCGAATGAATGTGATAAGACATCGTTATGGCATAAATGTTTTGGTCACATTAGTCAAAAAGGACTTGTGTTTTTAAAAAGAGAAGGAATCCTACATGATAAACTTGATGATTTGAAATTCTGTGATGACTGTGTGTTAGGTAAACAACATCGTGTTCACTTTCCTGCTAAACCTTCTCCAAATCCCTCCATGTCATCCTGCATTGTTGACTATGTGCATGTTGATGTTTGGGGTCCCTCTAAGGAACCCACCCAGGTGGTAATCATTATTTCTTGTCTACTGTTGACAATTTTTCAAGAAAAGTTTTTCAAGAAAAGTGTTTGTCTTCTTATTAAAACACAAATCCGAAGTTTTTGAAAGATTTGATAAATGAAAAATTTTGGTGGAAAACCAAACCGGTAGAAAGCTCAAATATCTTAGGACCGATAACAGTCTTGAATTTTGTAACCTAAATTTTTCTGATTTGTGTGAAAAGTTTAGCATAAAGAGACATAAAACCAACCCCTACACCCCACAGCAAAACGGCGTGGCCGAATGGATGAATTGCACTCTTCTAGAAAAGGTGTCTTTTAGTAAGTTTTGGTTTACAAAAATCTTTTTAGGGTGAAGCCCTCTTGACTGCTGTAGATGTGATTAATCTATCTCCATCTGTACCTTTGCTTGGTAAGTTTCCTGATACTGTATGGTATGGTAAACAACCTGATGTTTCTGCCTTATATGTTTTCTAATATTATGCTTTTGTGCACCAAAATTCTGATAAGTTAGAACCTCGATCTGTGAAATGTGTGTTTATTGGTTATCCGAGGGGGTCAAAGGGTATAGGCTGTGGCTACGAAACCAGCTGGGTTTTAAGGTGTTAATAAGTAGAGATATCATATTCAATGAAAATGAGATGCCTTGCCTTCAAACATCAGATACAGCCCAAAACGACACCACTTTTAATAAGGTGGAGGATAGCATAGAGGATAACCATGAGGGGGGGAGGGGGTGGGAGATAGAAGCACAAAATCCTGAACACTTAGAAGAACAACACTTAGAATACCCGAAAAATACAAACATAGAAACAAACCTTGATGACTACCAATTAGCTAGAGATAGAAGTAGGAGACAAACTAGGATGTCTTTAAAACTTAGAGATTATCAAGTTGCTCTAAACACTGAAATTCCTGAACCTTCGAGCATAGAAGAAGCCATAAAATCGAAAAATTTGCTTAGTGCCATGGAGGAAGAAATGAAATACCTTAGAGATAATAAAACATGAATTCTGGTAGTAAAACCCTCTGAATGTTCTCTAGTAGATTGTAAGTGGATAAACAAGAGAATCCCTAAAATACAAAGCTAGGTTAGTACCTAAAGGATTAACACAAAAAGAGAGTATCGACTACAATGAAATTTTTTCTCCCGTTGTGAAATACACTACTGTTCGCATTATACTTGCTCTTATTGCTCACTTTAATAGGGAGTTAAAACAAATGGATGTGAAAACTGCATTTCTTCATGGGGAGTTGGATGAAAATATTTATATGCATCAACCCTTTAGCTTCATTGATAAAACAAAACCGGACTGTGTGTGCCTTTTGAAAAAATCCCTTTACGGTTTAAAACAGTCCCCCCGACAATGGAATAAAAAGATTGATCTTTTTATACTTTCTCTTAACTTCAAAAGAAGTGAATATGATCATTGTCTTTACTTTAAGTATATTGATGAGTGACCTATTTTCTTGGTGCTATATGTGGATGATATGCTTATCTCTCGTCCTAATCTTAAATTGATTGATGATTTGCAAAAGGATTTGTGTAAAACTTTTGAAATGAAAATTCGTGGTGATGCGAAAAGGTCCTTGGAATGGATATTACTAGAGATAGAAAAGAATAAAAAATTCTTCTAAATCAAAGGACTTATATTTTGTCTATCTTGAAAAAAAAATCTATGGAAAATAGCCAACTTGTTTTTGTCCCTCTTGCTGTTCACTTCCAATTATGCAGGGATCAATGTCCTAAAAACGAATTTGAAAAAGAGAAAATGAGCAAAGTTCCCTATTCGAATGTTATTGGGTCCATAATGTTTCTTATGGTTTGTTCCCAACCCGATATTGCTTATGCCATCAGTTATCTCAGTAGGTATATGTCTAATCCAGGCCCTCCACATTGGGAGGCCCTGAATGGCTCCTTAGATACCTTCGTGGTTCTATTGATATCGTTATTACTTTCTCTAAATTCTCTGATAACATTCATTTAATTGGCTATATGGATTCGAATTATGCTAACGATAGGGATAGTAGAAAGTCTACTACATCTTACATATTTTCTTTATGTGGTTCATGCATTAGTTGGAAATCTCAATTACAAAATATAGTTGCATTATCCACAACTGAAGCCGAATACATAGCTAACACTGAAGCCTTTAAAGAGGCTATATGATTGGAAGGTGTGATTAAAGAAATTGGTTCTATTAAAGAGTCATCTATACAATTTGCAAAAATCCTGTGTTTCATGATAGGATCAAGCATATAGATGTTAGATATCATTTTATCCGTGATATTGTTAGTAAAGAACTTATAAAACTTGAGAAAATCAAAACTGATGATAATCCAGCCAATATAGGTGCTAAATGTCTGCCTACTGAAAAGTTTTGTATGTGTCTGAAAATTCGAAATCTTGTTCCCGACTGACTACTGTTGGAATTGTTAGTCTTTTGTTGTTGCGGGTACGCATAGAGGACGACATTGCAATGATAAAAAACCAGATCCACACATAAAAAGCTCCGGACCTTTGACTTTGAGTTTTTGGTCCAAGGTGGAGCATGTTATATTTCTATGGTCCAAAAAGACTACAAATTAAAAAAGCCCACTTAAGAGGCCCACCCACCAAAATCCGACGGTTGACTATTTCTAATCTCTCCTCTTTCCTTAAACTTCTTATTCTGTTTGTTTTCTCATAGAAATGGAAGTCTTCTCTGACTAAATCAATGAAAGTTCTCGAGGCTTATCTTTCTTTGATCCCCTACTCCTATAAAAAGGGGATCTCCCCTTCGGTTGAAGGACATCAGTTGAATCAGAAATATACTAAGCCAAAACGTGTTCTGAGTGAACTGGTTTCTCTATCTGGGTTTCTGTGACGTTAATATTGATAAAAGATCTGAGTGATCTTGAGGTTTCCGTGGGATCTTGGTGGTGGTGCAGCCGTGGTCTGAACCTTTGTGAGTCGTTGAGTCTTTAGTGACCGAGTTTGTAGGATCTGATTTCCTGAGCCACCATTCATAAATCTGTTATTTTATTTACGATTTGTTCATTCATTAATTATCTGCAATATTAGTTGTATTAAAGAGTTTCGTACTCCACTATTTCTGTAATAGTTGAATAGGGTTCTCTGAAATACGAGGTTACCATTCTACAGTGGTATCAGAGCCTCGTCTCTGAAGTCCGGTGATCCTGGTGGTGTTAATGTTTTCTAAACCCCTCCTATTTTATTTCTGCAATTTTTTTTTGTCATATTACTGTTATTATTTAGCCGCGGTAAATTCCCCTAAACTCCCACTTGTCATTAACCGCCATTTGTGAGTGTGGAGGAGCTTTTCTTTTTTTTCTTATATATATATATATATATATATTAGTATAGATATTAATCCAAACACATTATATTGGTTGTATGGCATTTACTTCTAAGCATTCTTAACCTGTCATAAATAATATACGCATAATTTTGGCAAATTCATATAGTAATACAAAAAGTTAACGATGGATAAGCTTTTCATTAGACTATACATTCACGAAATTAAATTTAATTTTAAGATTAAATAATAAAATAATTTATTAAAGGCATGACATCCAGATTTGTAGTTTGAGAAAACTAAGACCATTGATGAAAATGAACAAAGAATCAACCAATAATGAATAGGTAGCGAAAAATTGCATTTTTCGTCCTACATAATAAAACGATTTACACTTTTGACCCTCACATTTCAATTTTTTCTCACGTTTATTATCAAGAGCTACTTTCCATCAAAAAATAATATAAGAGTATGGTAGGGAAAAATGCAATTTTGCTCCCTTGAGCCCTTTGTAATATAAGAGTTCAATTCTTGCTGATCTCCTTAGGGTTAAGTACAATTTATTTTCCTGTATTAATTGAAAAGTGTAAAAAAGTCCCTATAAAACAATAAAGTGCGATTCATCCCCTTATGTATAGAGAGACGTAAATTGCATTATTTCTTAAATTACAAAATATATTTTTTTTTACTTTATTTTACAGGAATTTTTTTATACTTTTTCATTAACACAGAGGGTGAATTGTTTATAATCCGATTTGGTCGCTACAAAAGCAACTACATGTTCTGGTTGCTATATATCCTCCACACATGTGGCTGTGATTGCTCTTCCAAGTATGGCATGCAGCCTACCGTTTTCATTATTTGTTTTTTTCTCGTTTTTGGATTAAAAACATTAAAATACTCCCCAGTGATTGAAAATTGATTTGGCAACAATTTTCCATCTGAAGGTATGTGGGGCAGAGATATCTGGATGAATGGACCAAAATGCCGAAAATCTCCTAATCATATCCTTTTACATTAATGGAGATAGATCCATGACTAGGCGATAATTGTGTTTTTGCTACAGTAATCACGGTTCAATAATATTAAAATAAAAATTTAAAATTTTATTATGATTAATTAATATTTTTTATGATATTTAATTATAATTAAAATATTTTCTTATAATTTTAACATGATTAATCAATGTTCATAACAACTTTGTGTCGTATGTGAGGAAGAAATCTGGATGAATGGAGGAAATGCCTCCACTATCTGACTGAAGATCTCAGATCTCCAGAGCCTGTCCGTTTACATTAATGGAAATCCATCCAAGAGGAGAACCGGACAATCTTGGGCAAGAGATATGATTGACGACATGTCTTCAGGCCCCCCCACCCCCCACCAACCCATCAAATGCATGATTTTCCTTCATGACATTCTCCGCCATTGCCTTTTTAGTTGTTTGGAATGATTTTTTGAATGGGTAAATTTCAATTTATCTATATGTATTATAGAAATAGACAAGCAATTTTTTATGAAAAATAAATTAGTAATTTATCTGTTTATATTTTTCAAGATGTAACAATTTGTTCCATATGTTTTAAAAAATGAAGTAATTTTCCTCCTTAGACATGGAGGTAAATTGTTTCATTTTTTAAAACATATGAGGCTAAATTGCTATTTGTTTTATAAGAGGATAATCTATTAATTTTTAATATTACATGAGGATAAATTGCTATTCACCCTTTTTGGAACTCTTGGCAAGATTGCCATATATAGTGAATGGAGCTCGAGAAATTGAACGAGTATTCTCAAATATTCCGTAATACTTTGGGTAAATTACAACTATTCATTTTTAAGTTTGATATAATTATTAATATTTTTTCATTGTTTGAAAAATTACAAATATCCCATCAAATAAAAAATAATTATGTAGCCCTAAAACAGTGAGTAGATATTACTATTTACCCTTGTTGAATTTTTTTAAAAATAAAAAATATATATTTGAAAAAATATAAAAAAAATTGAGGGCGTTTAAAATAAATAATTCAGGGTGAATATTAGTTCAAAAATATCTTAGAAAATTATAATATATATATATATGTATATAAAGTTATAATTTGTAATACAAAATAGCATTTTGGCGAGTTCACCACAAAACTTGAATGTAAACCTAACAGATTGGACTCGTTGTTAGACGGACATTAAAATTTGGGGGTCTTTAAAATTTTTTAAATAATAAGAAAATATTTATAAATTCGTTAAATTTCGAAGGTGATTGTAATTTACCCTAATACTTAATCTAATTTAGAACTAAGAAGCCCTATATATTCCCATCAAAATGCCAATTTCTAGACTTATGAGATTAGGCATTCCTTCGCTCAGGACACTTGGTTAATTTTAATAATTTCCCAAATTAAAACATTCGGAATGAACTATTTATTTTTATTTTTTTTATACTTTACTACAATAACCTTCTACAAAGTTACAGTTATAAAAGATTAGTTCACAAATATTGTAATTGTAATACAATAAATATACAGAAAGTTATATGTAATACATACAATACATATATATATATATGTTTATTTACCACACACAAATAATACTTTGTTTTAATTATATGACAAATAATATCTATATTAAATACGTGCAATATATTCATGTTACTAATACATTAAAAATATTCATATACTTTTACACACATATATAAATGTATTCTTATCTTTATATAATGAAATCAATTAAGTGCTTAGATAAGTATGTAGATCTCATGAGTAATTTAAAATTTCAATTGTTTGATGAAGTATAATATAAAGGCACTTACATACTTATTCATATGTAGGCAAATTAATTAATTATAATTATTTTCTATTTATATTTTATAATTTTACTAAATTAATTTTAAGTATAAATAGTTAATTTAATTGACATTTTAATATATATTTTGTCATCAAATCAATGGCCGACAAGTGTCAAAATGACCCTTCACGAAGGAAACCATACGGGACACTCTCGCGTTGCGAAATGTATTTCAACCAATCAAATAATGCTTCGCAATCAAAGATTTCAGCCAATCAGATAGGCCAATGTGGAGCAATTGCATGTACCCTCTAATCAAATCAAGACAAATATTTGTGATGTTCATCACTTTAAAAAAAATATAAATATTAAAGAGATAATGTCAAATTAACCAATCATATCATTCCAAATATTTGATATATTTATCCCTTTAAATTAAAATATAAAGAGATAATGAACAATAAAGGAAGGAAAGAAAGCCAAATAATTATCTCTAGGAAGTTTTTCGAGCTCAAGAATATTTAAAGGCGTTCAAGGCAGAGATCAACTCTTTTGTCAAAGGTGCAACACAAATTAGAGCGTTTAATTTGATATTATAAGCACTAAGTCTCGAGTTAACATTATAAATATTCAAGTATCTTCTCAAGAAGATCCAAATGGAAAATCCACTTTCAAATCATAAAATTCCAAGCCAAGACTATATTGTTTAATTCGGGATCACAGGCCTAAGTCGCCGAATTAACGTTATAGAAATTCTAATTCAAGTTCAAATGAGATCTATGTAGAGATTACCCTTTGAATTTGTCAGATATGTCAAAGATATTTTGAAAGAGAAGAATCAAGGGATTGAATAGAGATTGTACCCAGTTTGACATTTTTATCTATATTCTTTTATCTGTGTTTCAATTTTTTAGATACGATAAAATTAACGCTTACAACATATATATAAATGGGAAAAATTATAATTTTAGTTCAGTAACACAATGGGTGTGCCATTTTTGGTCCTGTACAAATTGATTTTTATAATTTAATCCTGTAACTTTATAATTTTTACAATTTTATTTCTTTTTCGTACAATTTGATTGAAAAATCGCATGTGGTTTGCACATGACACAATTAAATTGTAATCCTAGTCCTGTAAATCAATTCGTGCTCGACAAAATTTGTCAAGTCTCTTAAGCCACAAGATCAAAATTGATGATGCTCCTTAAGTTACACTAAAATTGCAATTTATTTGAGTTATGTACAAGTTACATGCAATTTTTCTGTCAAATTACTCAAAAAAGAATGAAATTTTCCATAATTTTAATGTTATAGGATTAAATTGCAAAAACTATTTAACGCAGGATAAAAAATACCACCCCATAAATTATAGGATTAAAATTTTATATTTTTCCTATACAAGTGTACATGCTATTATTTACTGTAATGACTTGGACCTTTTTGCTCCCTTGAGCGACCCAGCTACCCCCCTACTATGGCCACTCCCTCTTCTGCTGATCCTGTGCCGAGCCCTCCAACCTCCGTTCCACTTCGTAGATTTTAGTGACCTCACTCTAGACCTTTTAGGTTGTCTAATTATGATTATCACTGCACCCTCACCTCTCCCTCTTGCATATATGCATCTTACACCCACATTTTACATTTGTTGCCCACTTATATGCTTTGCAAGAGCCTAACAGTTATTTGCAGGCTTGTAAGGATATGAATTAAGTGGATGCTATCTCTAAGGTGCTAGATGCACTTGCTGCGAACAAAACTTGGATTCTAACAACCTTACCACCTGAGAAATGCACTATTAGTTCGCATTGGGGTCTACAAGCTGAAACTCCATCCCGACGAGTCCATTGACTGCTATAAAGCCCGTTTGGTGGCAAAGGGCTATAATCTGCTCGATGGGTGGATTATTTTGACTCGTTCTCTCCAGTTGCTAAGGCTACTACTGTACGAATCTTTCTCGCGTTAGCAACCTCCAATTCATGGCCAATGTTACAACTTGACATTAACAATGCATTCCCCATGGTTTTTTGGAGGAGTATGTTTATATGGATCCCCTTGAGGGCCTCATTGGCGTTCCCGATGGACAGGTTTGCAAGCTACAAAGGTCACTAGATAGACTTAAACAAGCCTCTAGGCAGTGGAATTTGGAGCTCACCAATCAGCTGCTCGCTTTTGGTTTCCATCAATCAAGCCATGAACATTATCTCTTTATTAAGAAAGCCTCAAGCGAGCTTGCTACCTTATTGGTTTATGTCGATGACATCCTCCTCACTAGGTCGTCATCCTCTCTCTGGACTTTATCAAAGCCTATCTTGATCATTTGTTCACCATCAAAGACCTTGAACCGACTAAGTACTTTCTTGGGCTCGAGCTCGCCCGTTCCTCTCATGGTTTACAGGTCACCAACGTAAATACCTACAGGACATTCTGGTTGACACCTCAATACTTGATACCAGACCTGTCTCTACCCCGTTGCCACCAGGAATCAAATTAGTGCAGGATGACGGTTCCTTACTCACTGATCAGATCGCTTTCGGCGGCTCATCGATCGCCTTTTATATCTCGACTTTACTCGTCCAGACATTTCCTTTGCTGTCCAGCAACTAAGTCAGTTAATCCAAGCACCTCGCTCTTCTCACTAGGATGTTGTCCTTCATATCCTTCGTTAGCTGAAGGGGTCGTTGTCAACTGGTTTATTCTTTTCCTCCACTAGCTCTCGAACTTTTAGTGCCTATTCTGATACGTCCTGGGTTTTTTGACATGACTCTTGATGCTCAGTTATTGGATTCTGTGTGTTTCTTGGGTCGTCCCTTATCTCGTGGAAGACCAAGAAGTAAGCCACCATCTCGAGATCATCTGCTGAGGCCGAGTATCATTGCATGGCCTCTACTGTTTGCGAGCTCCTCTGGATCTTCTATGTGCTGCGCGACCTCCATGTCTCTGTTCCGCTACCTATCTCTTTTTGGTACGACAACAATACTGCCATCCACATCATCCTAAATCCCGTCTTTTATAAGTGCACCAAACAGGTCGACATTGACTGCCATATTGTTCGAGATTAGTTCAAGCTCGATTTTCATCTCCCCTTCTCACATTCGTGGTTCTGATCAGGTCGCTGACCTCTTCACAAAATCTCTACCTGTTGCTGATTTCGGGCGCTTCCTTTGGAAGCTGGGCCTTACTTCCTCGACTCCATCTTGAGGGGGGGCTATAGCGACATATAGGTTCCTCCACACAACGACCTCTAGAGCGATAATCGATCCTCACCAGCGATCTCCTCATAGTGATCAGCGACCTCTACACGGCAACTTATTTATCCTTGATGTTTTTTTTTTTATTGTTGCTTGTTTGTTACGTTTTCTGTTATAGCCAGTTAGTAGTTTGCTAGATTGTTATCTACGTAGGCAGGTTGTTAGGGATGGTTATGTAGGGAATAACCCTCTAGTGGTATTTCTTTCACAATGAAAACCTACCCAACTATTACAACTGATATTGAGTATAAGCTCCTCAATATTACAAATCGAATGAAAAATACAGAAATGAATAATACAAAATACAAAACAGAAGAAATCAAAACTTGTTTGAAAATGGCTCAGGTATTAAGCCAGATCCAATATAAAGGTGCACGGTCACCATAATACCGTACCCGAACCAAAACCCTAACAAACCACGGTTGCTCCTCCACAAGATCACCCAAGGGACTCAGATCACGCAGATCTGAAATAAACTCGTCACCGTAAACCCAACACACACAGTGTGATCATAGAGATTTTCAGAGAAATAAAGGGGGATAGAAAACAGATTTCTAGTTCGCGCCCGTGAATAGGGATGAAACACCCTTTTTATATAGATTTCAAGGAACCGTCCATGGAACAAATCCGTTGGGCGGTTTTATTAAAGCCATCGGATTGGCTTTAGAAAACTGCCGGATGTTGAGAAGGTGAGAAGTTGTAACAGCCATAGGAGAGGTTACGGAGCGAAAGGTGTAAGTCGGCGGAAAAGAGAGGGGAAGAGAGAGGTTAGCATATTAGGGTTTGAGAGAGGTATATAAAGTGAGCAAACCGGGTCGGGTAACCGAGATGGGTCGGATCCAGGTGGAGGGCCTCCAAATGGTTTGTGGGCTTTTAGTTTTGGGTCATATTTTCTAACATACCCCACCGTGGACCAAATACCCATTAAGGTAGGTCAGGGGTGTTGGATCTGGTCTTTTTCATTATTGCCATAAAAATACTCCGTGGGTGTACCTGCAGAATAAAAACTATAGATAGAAAGACTTTGGTTAGTCAGAATTTAAATGGATTATATTTAAACACTTACTGAATTTCTCCGAAGGTAAGTATTTAGTGCCCATATCTGCAGGATTTTCTTCAGAGCTAGTTTTTTCAAGTTTTATCATATCTCTCCCTACAATATCTCTAATGAAATGATACCTAACATCTATGTGCTTTGTTCTATCATGAAAAACGGGGTTTTTGCACAATTGAATAGAGGATTGACTATCAGAAAAATCACAAGTTTTTCTTTCAAAAAATCAATTTCTTTTATAAGCCCATCAAGCCATAAGGCTTCTTTAAAAGCTTCTTTGGTAGCAATATATTCGGCTTCGGTTGTAGATAATGCAACAATATGTTGAAGTTGGGATTTTCAACTAATGCATGAACCACAAAAGGTGAACACATAAGATGAGGTGGATTTACGACTATCTCTGTCGTTTGCATAATTCGAATCTACATATCCAACAAGACGTGTATCATCAGAATATCTAGAGAAAGTAATACCAATGTTATCAGACCCACCCAAATATCTAAGCAACCATTTCAGAGCTTCCCAGTAAGGGGGACCAGGGTTAGACATGAATCTACTAAGGCAACTAATTGCATAGGCAACATCAGGTCTTGTGCATACCATTAGAAACATAATTGAACCAATCAAATTTGAATAAGGAATTTTATCCATCTTTTGTTTTTCAAAAACAGTTTTGGGACATTGCTCTTTACATAATTGAAAATGGGCAGCCAGGGGCACAGAGGTGGGTTTTGCATTTTCCATGGAGAATTTTCTAAGAACTGTTAAAAGATACGATTTCTAATTTAGAGAAATGGAAAACTGTTTTCTATCCCTAGCAATATTCATACCAAGAATTTGTTTGGCATTGCCAAGATCTTTCATTTCAAAGGCTTTACATAAATCCTTTTGTAAGGTATATATGAGTTGTAAACTAGGACTAGCAATTAACATATAATCAACATATAATACCAAAAAAATGGGAGTGTTATCCACATTCTTAAAATAGAGACAATGGTCATAATGACTCCGAGTAAAATTTAAGGATAGCATAAACACATCGAATTTTTTATTCCATTGACGAGGGGATTGCTTCAGTCCATACAGAGATTTTTTCAACAAGCACACATAGTCAGGCTTAGACATATCAGTAAAACCAAATAGTTGACTCATGTAAATGTTTTCATCCAAATCACCATGCAGAAAAGCAGTTTTAACATCTATTTGCTTTAATTCCCAGTCATAGTGTGCAGTAAGAGCAAGTATTATGCGAAGTGTAGTATATTTTACAACTGGTGAGAAAATTTCATTATAGTCTATACCTTCTTTCTGTGTGAACCCCTTAGCAACTAATCTAGCCTTATATTTTATAGGATTTTCCTGTTTTATTTTGAATAACCATTTGCAATCAACAACGGAAGCATTTTTCGGTTTAGGGACAAGAATCCAAGTTTATTATCTTTTAAGGATTTCATTTCTTCTGTCATAGCACTAAGCCACTTTTCAGATTTTAAGGCTTCTTCGACACTAGAAGGTTCTACAAGTTCGGTATTAAAACTCGTATGAAAGTCCCTAAGCTTTGTAGGTATTCTAGATTGTCTTCTATCTCTATCTCTAGTAAGTTGGTAATTGTCTAATGGATTTTGAGTTTATGAATATTCTACTTCTTGGTTATTTCCTAGTTGTTCGTTATTTCCTAATTGTTCCTGATTGTTCCCTAATTCCTCCCCTTCTTGGTTATCCTCTAAGTCTACTTTATTAAAAGTTGATTCCTTTCTATGGGTTGAGATTTCTCTAAGCATGACATTTCATTTTCATTAAAGGTAACATTTCTACTAATTAAAACTTTAAAACCTAGTTGGCTCCTAACCCATAGTCTATAGCCTTTAATACCCTCAGGATAACCAATAAAAATACATTTAAGGGATCTAGGATCAAGTTTATCATAATCTTGGTCAACAAATGCAGAACAACCAAATACACGTAAGGAGGATAAGTCAGGTAATTTTCCATTCCACACAAAGTCAGGAGTTTTTCCAAATAATGGCACAAAAGGAGACATATTTATAAGATGTGCAACAGTTAAAACAACTTCTCCCCAAAATGATTTAGGCAGACCAGAACTAATCAATAAGCATCTAACTTTTTCAAGTAACGTACGATTCATACGTTCAGCAATTTCATTTTATTGTGGAGTATAAGGATTAGTCTCATGTCTTTTTATACCAAATTCTTCACACATATCAGAAAAAATTTGGTTGCAGAATTCAAGTCCATTGTCAGTTCTAAGTGATTTTAACTTCTTACCAGTTTGATTCTCAACAAAAATTTTTCATTTCTTAAAATTTTCAAAAACTTCAATTTATGCTTCATCAAGAAGACAAAAACTTTACGAGAGAATTTATCAATGATAGACAAACAATAACGATTTCCACCATAAGTGGGTACATTACTAGGACCCCAAACATCATCATGAACATAGTCTAAAATACATGGAGACATAGACGGATTTGGGGATGGGGATGCAGGGAAGTGTACTCTATGTTGTTTACCCATAACACATTCGTCACAAAATTCCATTTTGTTAACTTTATCATTTAAAATACCATCTCTTTTTAAAAGATCAAGACCCTTTTGACTAATGTGACCTAATCTCTTATGCCATAAAGCGGTTAAATCATATTCAGAGACAGATGCAACAAGATTATCATAAGATGCAGTGCATATGTAAAGATTGTGTTTTCGTTCTGCTTTGAAAACGACTAACGAGCCTTTCATGATTTTCATGATGCCTTTGCCCCATCTACCTTGTAAACCATTTTCTTCTAATGCAGCACATAATATGAGGTTATAACCTCATATTATTCTCAAAATCATTTTTCAAAATCATTTTTCAAAATCATTTTATAACCTTCAAAACATAATGAGATGTCACCAAGACCCTTGATTTCACATTTTTTCTCATTTGCCATTGAAACAAAATCAATATGCTCATATTTCAAATTTTTTGCTCATATCTTTGAAAGGACTCATATGAAATGTGCAACCAGAATCAATCAACTATTCATGCATATCAAAAGAATTCACAGAGTTTGCTTCATACACAACAAAAACTTCACCATTTGATTCAATGGACGCATTATTGATTTTTTCTTTATCATCATAGTTTCTATCTCTGTTTTCACGTCTAGGTTTTCTATAATCTTTTATGTAATGACCTTTTAGTCCACAGTTATAGCAACATCTGTCTTTTATTTATCATCCTTAAAGTTGTTTTCTCTTGGTCTTGACTTACTCCTACTGTTTTTATTTCTACTCCTACTTCTGCTGTTATACCTAGAGTTCTAATTCCTAAACTTAGTCCTACCCCTAACAGAATTAATCTCATGTTGGTTCTGGCTAGGTTTATTAGTGTTAAGGTCTAATTCTTTACTTTTTAACCCATTAACAACAGTTTCTATGTTAACACTATCCCTTCCGTATTTAATAGCAGCCTTTACATCAGAATAGGATTCAGGAATGACATTCAAGAATACAATAGGAGAGTATTCATCAATATATTTGTCACCTGTAAGTTTAATATCCTGAATTAGTTTAGTGAAGTCATCTAGATTCTCATTAATATTTTTAGACAGATCAAGTTTATAACGGAAGAATTTTTCTAACAAAAATAGTTTATTCGGTAGAGAGATTTCAGTGTACAGTTCTTCTAGTTTATCCCATAAAGTTTTTGAAGACTCTAGTTTACCAACTTTTCACAAGACAGTGTCAGACAAGTATAAAATAATAGAGGAGTAAGCAAATTCATCGTTTTCTTGTTTCTTTTCTTCGGAAACATTTTCAACATACTTGCCATCAATGGCTTTGAAAACTTTTTGTTGAATAAGAATGCCTTTTATCTTTTGTTGTCATATAGAAAAATCGCTTTTTCCATCAAAGGGTTGAAGACTATAACCAGCCATTTTAAAAGATTTTAAAAAAAAATTCGGGTTATTATAAAACAAACAGAAGATCCCAGAAAAACAGATTCAAACAGATTACTACAGAGCACTCAGAAATCAGGGTTACAGAATCAAGGCAAATTTCAGAAAACAGACAACAGGTCAATGAATTTAAAGAGATATAAGAGTAACAAAGAAATACACACAGACAGTAGACAGATATATACAGAGACAAAGAACAGAGAGAATTTCACATAGATTAAACCACAACTAGTTATCAAATACACAGGTAAGAGGTGATATCAGAAATAACAAGAATCAAAAAATAATGAAGCAGTTATAACAGAAACCGAGGCTCACCAGCCTAAGTCCCGTCTAGATACCCGACGACCTCAAGGGTCCGGCCAAGAGGGATATTAGGGGGCTTTACCACGGTAAACAGAGATAATCGAAAGTAATGAGATCTAACAGTAATATCAACGGAAAAATAAAAAAAATAAAAAAAAACCAGAGGAGGGGTTTATCAGAAATTACCACCACCAAGGATCAGCACGGATCAGAATGCAGGCTCTGATACCATTGTAGGGAATAACTCTCCAGTAGTATTTCTTTCACAATGAAAACCTACCCAACTATTACAACTGATATGGAGTATAAACTCCTCAATATTACAAACCGAATGAAAAATACATAAATGAATAATACAAAAAATAAAACAGAAGAAATCAAAACTTGTTTGAAAATGGCTCAGGTATTAAGCCAGATCCAATATAAAGGGACACGATCACCACAATACCGTACCCAAACCAAAACCCTAACAAACCACGGTTGCTCCTCCACAAGATCACCCAAGGGACTCAGATCACACAGATCTGAAATAAACTCGTCACCGTAAACCCAACACACACAGTGTGATCATAGAGATTTTCAGAGAAGCAAAGAAGGGTAGAAAACAGATTTCTAGTTCGCGCCCGTGAACAGGGATGAAACCCCCTTTTAATATAGAACTCAAGGAACCGTCCATGGAACAAATCTGTTGGGCGATTTTCTTAAAGCCATCGGATTGGCTTTAGAAAACTGCCGGATGTTGAGAAGGTGAGAAGTTGTAACAGCCATAGGAGAGGTTATAGAGCGAAAGGTGTAAGTCGGCGGAAAAGAGAGGGGAAGATAGAGGTTAGCGGATTAGGGTTTGAGAGAGGTATATGAAGTGAGCAAACCGGGTCGGGTAACCGAGATGGATCGATCCGGGTGGAGGGCCTCCAAGTGGTTTGTGGGCATTTAGTTTTGGGCTCCGGTTTTGGGCCATATTTTCTAACAGGTTAACTTTTCTCTTTCTTGCTTAGTGTATATATACCAATCAATACTATACATTATTGTTTGATTTTGTTGTGAATATCAATACTATTCCACCTAATAGCCTACAATGGCTGAACTATTTTGTGCTTACCTTATTGTTCGTCAAAGACTATAATGACAGTTGCGGAAGAGTGATTAATTTGTATAAGTAATGATTTTCTTCTTGAGCACTGTAATTAACTCTAGTAAAAAGTCCTGTTGGATCTCTTGGCATGAATTGATCATTTTACTTTTTATCTTCATTCCATTGCTGAGTCGATTCCTTTCCCATCTAAATTCGTTCATGCCTATTCCAACATTGAACAATCTTGATTTACTGTAGCACCATCTGGTCATGCCTAACACAAGTTTTTTTTTTCGTTTCTTTATGTATATAATAAATTATTATTTATATTTTTAAATATATTATAAATAAAAGTAAGATATATAAACTAATATATTATATTTAAAAAAAATAAATAAATAAAATAAAACTAATCTAGGGATATTATATATAATGACATTATTAATGATTTTAAAAAGTTAGTATCGTGGTGTAAGAAATTTCTATTTGTAAGTGAAAGTAATTTTTTTTTATATATATTATAGATATATATCTCCAAAAAATTGGCCCACGTGGAATTATCCATGCCCTCTCAATCGTGTAGAGTCTGTAGACCCCAGGTGAAGATAACTGAAATATATGCATAAAAGGAAAGTCTCCTTGTTCTATAGTACTGCTCAAATCCGCCCTTTCCGAATTTGGACAGTTCTTGCGAAGAAACAGCAAACCGACCAGTGATAAAAACTGGTAGTCCTGCATGGATCTGCATTAATGACAGTAGATAATTTATCAATCATGTGGTGCTCATTTGATCGTTACTTACTCTCATCAACCAAATATAAAGCTCTTGCCTTCCAGCAATAGTTTCTTCAATAATCCCAGCTACCAAAATGAAAATGGACGACCTTGCTCTTGCAGCTCTGACAGTCTTTTCTCTTCTTGCCTCCGTCCTTTGGTATTCATGGATATTCAAGAAATCAAAAGAGGGAACAACTCCATACCCACCAGGGCCTCGGGGACTGCCAATTCTTGGATACCTACCATTTCTGCAACTCAACTTGCACCACCAATTCGCAGAACTCGCTCAAAAATACGGCCCGATCTACAAGCTCCAGCTAGGCAGCAAACTTTCCATCGTGATCAGCTCCCCAGCTCTGATAAAGGAGGTAGTTCGCGATCAAGACATGATTTTTGCAAATCGAGACCCTCCTGTTGCAGCAGTAGTCGCCACCGGTGGCGTAGACATCGCCTGGTCACCCTATGGCCCCTACTGGCGTGACATGAGAAAACTATTCGTACGTGAAATGCTAAGTAACAACAATCTCCAAGGTACCTACGTGCTGCGTAAGGAGGAAGTGGCAAAGGTGGTCAGGGATGTGAGTAAGAAGATAGGCAAGCCCATTGAAATCGGTGAACTGGTTTTCTTGACCGAGCTCAATGTGATACTAAGCTTGCTTTGGGGTGGGACGATCGGCGAGCAAAAGCGTGATAAACTGGGAGCTCAGTTTCGGGATAAGGTGTTAAAATTAGTTGATTTGCTGGGAAAGCCTAATGTTTCTGATTTTTTTTCGGTTTTGGCCAAGGTTGATGTTCAGGGAATTGAGAAAGAAACGAGGGCTCTTATGCCAAGCGTGGAGGAAATTCTTGATACGGTTATAGATGAAAGAACGAAGATGATGGGAGCTGAGGAGGGTGAATTGACTGCTCATGAGAGTGAGAGGCGAAAGGACTTTCTGGGAATTCTTTTGGAGATGAAGGAGCAGAAAGTTGGAGAGGGATCATCATTTGGGCGGACCCAAATAAAGGCCATCTTGATGGTAACTTCTCAACTTATCAAACATTTCATTTTCTGATCCTTGAGAAGTAGACATGTTTATGGTTATGTTGTTTTTGGCTTTATTGATATTATTCCTGTTTTGGACTAAACCAAAAGGATAAAATTGCAGTAGTTTTTATTAAAATTTATCATAATTATAAATACTCAATAATATTTATTTTCGTCTAACAACAAGCTTATTTTCTTATTTTTCATGAGATTTTTATCCAATTTTTTAACGTGAACCGACAAAAATGCCTTTTGAATTATGAATTATATTTTTTTATCTTAAATTTGTAGAATTTTTTAACATATTTTTATAATTAACATGCCCTATGCCTCATTTACTTTACTATTTTTTTTATATTTTTCAAATGTTTTGAAAAATAAAAAATCAGCAAGGTGAAGTAATAACTTCACCTCCATATATATGAGTTACATAATTATTCCATTTGAAGGGGTATTTGTAATTTTTCAAATAATAAGGGGCACATGCTCACATGTATTAGCATGTGAGAGGTATAAGGGTATTATAATCGAAAAAAATTATTTGACCTGCAATAAGTCTATACATTAAAAATAAATTATTATTGCCTTTATTTTAAATGCTATGGACTAAAAGTCATAACAAATAACTATTATTAATCATCATTAAATAAGTTCGATTCAAGAACTTTCATTATTCACCACGACAAAAGTGTTCTCCATGGCCCTTTGCAAAAAACCATGGCCAATAAAAGTTTTTTGACCGTGGTCAATACTAGTCACTACAGTTTTTTTTTAGGGTAAAATGCAGACACCCCCGAAATATTTGGGTTTATTTGCACTTTGCCCCCCAATCTTCTTTTTTACACTTTCCCACCTAATAATGACAGAATATTCTGTTCCCGCGTGTATACACGCCTGAGGGCGATATTGGTTCGGTAAACTTGTAAAGATTAAATGCACATAGCCCCTCAATATATAGATCATTTGCACTTTGCCTCCCAATCTTTTTACAAAATAAAAAAAAATTAAAAGAAACTATGAAGAAAAGTTTTGGAAAATGGAGAATTTTTTTTAGAAAATTTAATGCTTGATCTGCAGATAACTAATTCACATTACAAGCCAAATATAATATTGGTACAGAGAAAATAATACATATATGGTTGATGGTAGCGCAAACAGAAATACATGATCTTTTTCCTTTATTTTTCAATTAATTTTTCCTCTTTCTATACAATATTGGCACGGAGGGGTATTTGGTTTCATTTTGAAGTTGCAATCTTTCATAATTTTTTTATTTGGGTTGTTGAAATTCAATCTCTTCATTCGGGTCGGTGAGTTTTTCTTTTTTATTTTCTGATGTGGGTTTATTTCAATTTTTGCAATGTTCTACTTATTGTGTTTGTGTTGAAACTCCTATTTGTGAATTTAAGTTTAAAGTTTTCTTGTTTAGTTTAGGAGTTTCACACATCTGATATTGCAAAAAGTGCAAATGATTCTATACGTTAGGGGGTTATCTGCATTTAACCTTTATAAGTTTACTGAACGCAAAATCTCCCTCAGGCTAGTGCACACACTTGGACAGAATATTCCATCAATATTCTCTAAAAACATGTAAAGTAAAATAAAATCAAAAGGTTGGGTGAAGGAGTCTAAAAAAAAAAATATTGGGGGACAAAGTGCGAATGACCCCATATGTCGGGAGGTCTACATTTTATCCTTTTTCTAAAACTATGGGCAATATAAATCTATTTGCTGAATGAAAATAAATATAAATAGTATTGAATATAATTTTTCAAATTATAAAAAATTTACGTATAATTATATTAAACTCAGTAAAGAATAGTGTAATTATCCATTAATTATATAGGTTGATGGTGTCCCGACTTGCAATCCCGGATCTAGGAAGACAAACGACTCCCAGTCTGCTCAATTAAAGGAGAACAACATTTTGAATTTCATTTCAGTTAGTAACCGTGCTAGACACGGAAGAATTATATATATTTTTTTAAATAATAAATGAATAATTAAATCATAAATAATTTACCATAAGTAAATAATAAATAAACCAAAGGCAAAATAATTTATAAATATAAAAATAAAAAAGGACATTTAATATAAAAATAAATTTAAATTATTTTACTTACTATTTATATAGAAATAAGTGAATCTTCTAAATGAAGACAAACAACGAAAAATTATCAAATTTAAATATAAAATAAATAATAATGTTTAAGTAGCAAATTAAAATTCGAAGAGAATATCCAAATATAGCAATCAAAGCAAGCATAATTGTTTTATAAAAATAAATAAATAAATAAAATTATAAGTAATACAAACCACCTCTGATAGTCTTAAATACCCAAAGTGCTTATATTGATCCGGTCAAATTTTAATATGATTTTTCAACGATATAAATGTCCTTAGAGTTGTTTTCTAACTACCGAAAAGACAAAAGAGGTGTCAAACTAATGTACATAGAAATGAGCAATTTGATCCAATATATCTTTTTCATGATTTATATTAATTTTTAATTAAAATTTAAATTATTTCATTACTTTTTTTAAAACTAATGTTTTTTCTTGTCATATTTTCGTGTTAGAATTTGATCTACTTTCTTTTTCTTGTTTGTCCTTAAACCTTGAACTAGGGTAGGTAGGATTGAATTTGCCCTAAATGTCACCTGGGGTGTAATGAAGAAGGTCAATTGAGGAAGTTTTTCAAATTTCTTTAGCTAACCTTTAATTTGTATAACAGGACATTATCCTTGGTGGGACTGACACTACTGCAACGATGGTGGAGTGGGTGATGGCTGAGCTTCTACACAACCCCGACATAATGAAAAAGGTGCAAGAAGAACTAACAGATGTTGTTGGAGAGAACAACATTGTTGAAGAGTCCCACATAACCAAGCTATACTATCTGGATGCTGTCCTGAAGGAAACATTCCGCCGTCACCCTCCAGTTCCACTCCTCATCCCCAGGTGTCCAAGCCAATCATGTGTAATTGGTGGATACATGATCCCAAAGCACTCACAAGTTTTCTTGAACCTGTGGTCAGTTTGTATGGATCCAAAAGTTTGGGAGAATCCTTTCGAATTTCGGCCTGACAGATTTCTGAAGGATAATGCAGGAAAATTTGATTACATTGGAAACAATTTCCAATATATTCCATTTGGATCAGGGAGAAGGGTGTGTCCTGGTCTCCCTCTGGCTGAGAGAATGGTAATGTATCTACTTGCTACACTCCTTCATTCGTTTGAGTGGCGGTTGCCGGAGGACGAAATGGTTGACCTCTCTGAGAAATTTGGAATTGTCATGAGGAAAAACACACCTTTGGTTGCTACTCCATATCAGAGATTCAGAGGTTACCATATTTGAACTTGTATGCATATTCATAATTTATCTATTTGTCCGTCTAGTGACTGAAATAATTGCATTTTATGTCCTACTATAAGTCTTTTAGTGATTTTGATCCTATTATTTTTGAACTCATCAAATTGCATCTCATAACTTCAAAAACTTTGCAATTTTAGTCCAAGTCTTAATTCTGTTAAATTTCTAATGGATACATCACGTGCATGATACAAACTTTGTTAAGTTTTGAGAGACATTGATTGATGTTTCCATCAGAAATTTAATAAAATTATGATTTGGGATTAAAATTATAATTTTTTTTAATTGCAATATACTAAATTTAAAAATAATAACACCAAAATCACAAAAACAACTAACTTTTGGGATGTAAAAATGCATTTCTCCCTCTAGTTATCTATCTATATCTATTTATGTATTTTTTTCTATATTATAGAAGTGTGAACATATCTTGCTATTGTTATAATACGTATATAAAATAATATCTATATTTATTTGTAATTCTTGAAGGTCAATTAAGTAAATTATTGTGATTAATTGATGAAAATTATCTTTCGAAATTGGCTAATTTTGGCGGAGTGCGTCGACGTTGCCAAATAGAGGGGAATCGATTTGGAGATTTTGCTAACAATGTGCTTACTTATTATCCTCCGTACATATTGCATTTTCTGGGCTATAAGAATGGGGTTGGCATTTTCAAGACAATCCATTACGGGGTAGCAATTTTAAACTCTTAATATAAAATTTTTATATGATTTAGAGGTCGTAATATAAAAAAGTCGTCGAAATAATCCGTTCGATCGAATGGCACTCATGTCTCAATTTTCGCCAAGATTTTTTCGCCAGAAAATTTATAAGTGACAGAATTTGACAATTCAGTATCAAATGTGTAAGAAAATATTATATAAGAACATCGATGTACTGTATATGATCTGTATTCTTTAATTATGCATGTAAAAAGTACTTATTCGATTTCTGATTTATTATACGCACACTAAAAATGAAGAAGAAGAGTAGTGCCTCCATTCTCAAATCAATATGGAGAAAAACTAGTATTCATTTTGTCATCAAGAAAATACAATGAGAAACTTGTATAAATATAACAAGAAAAAATCTAGCTAATCGATTGCTAACTAATAAAATTTATGAAATAATCGAAAAAATTGTAACAAATTACAAAATATGAAAAAATAGCTAAATTGTACAGAAAAGGACAAAAAACAAATCATAAGGTCGCAAGCGATGATCTGGTTAGATAGTGATGGGACCTCGATCCAGCCTGCGATCTGGTGGACTTTCTGCGGTCTAAGGAGCAGCGATGCGACCTCGAGGACTTGCATATTCTTCACAGCCGCCCCTCAATATGGAGCCGAGGAAGAGAGGCCCAGCTTGGGAAGGAAGCGAGCAAAATCTGCAGCAGTGAGAGATTTAGTGAGGAGATCGGCGACCTGGGTAGAATCGGGAATGTGAGAGGGAGCAATGAAGCCAAGTTTGAACTGATCGCGAACAAGGTGGCAATCGATCTCCAGATGCTTGGTGCGCTAATGAAAAACAGGATTGGCAGTAATGTGAAGGGCAGCCTTGTTGTCACACCAAAATGGGATCGGGAGCAAAACAGGAATGTCGAGGTCGCGGAGTAGGAAAGAGATCCAACGGAGCTCTCTGACCGTGGAAGCCATGCTACGATACTCCGCTTCGGCAGAGGATATGGAAACCGTGGCCTGCTTCTTAATCTTCCAGGAGATGAGAGATGACCTAAGGAAGATACAAAAACCAGTGATGGAACGGCGAGAATCCAAGCACGACACACACGATGCATCAGAGTAAGCACAAAGTTGTCCCAAACCAGAGGACGGGAAAAAGAGACTAGTGTGGGATGTACCTAAGGTATCGAAGGACGTGAAGCGCAACAGACCAGTGAGAGGTGCAAGGTGATTGTAGGAACTTACTGAGCTGTTGAATAGCAAAAGAGATATCAGGGCGAGTGAATACAAGTTTGGAACAGACAAGATTTGATGAGGTCGTTTCTGAGCCCATAAAAATTTTATTTGTTTGTAGCGGCTACCATCGTTACAAAAGTCATTTCTACACATGTGTATCCGTAACACCGTTACAATTAAATGGCCGTCACAAGTAGTAATGGCTTTTGAAATTGCTTCTAAGATTACGGACGGCCAATCTTTCTTCAAATGTTAACCGTTCCAAAATATTTACCTAAAGTCGGTCCTAATGTTTAAAGGATGACAACCGTTAGAAAGGCCGTCAATAAGCATTGGCCAATACAAATTTATTATGATTTTTGGGATGACTATATTCATTTGTAACGGGCGAAGAAAAAGAAGGAAAGCCATTCCACGTGGCAAATAAAAGACCATTACACGTAGTATTACAAAGTGATAATACAAATGTTGTACCACTAGGAATGGATTTGTGCTGCGATGTTTTTACAAAGGTCGTTCCAACTCGAGACAAGTATAACGACTAGTTTTTACGATCCAAAGGCCGTTACAAAAGTTGGTACACCTTAGCTTATATATATGTGTGTTGCATGGTTTTTTTATTTCATTTTATTTCTTCTAAAATTGATTATTAACCACATACACTCTCAACCTTTCCCCGATTTTCACGCGTATACACTTGAGCAGCTAGAATTGCTAATTTAGACCGGCTACTGTTGATATCTTATGTGGTTGACCAGGTAACAACTTTAACCTTTTTTGTTAATTAAATTGCAATTTAATTGTTTTAGTTTTCTGATGTTGTGATCTTATTTGTTATGTATTATTAGTGCAATGTAATATTTATAAATTTATAAGTTGAAATATATATAATTACATATATATGTGTGAATATGTAGTGATAATCAAGTTACGACAACTAAGGGGATAGGTGCATGATAAAAATCTCCTGGATAGGGCAAGTTTTGATTTTGAGGATGGTGTTAAAACTTTCATAGAATAGGACAACTATCAGCATGGATTTTGAAGGCTAGAAGGGGTGGCTTCTGTAATTTTTTTAAAAAAATATAGGTGGTTTATATAAAGGACAATAGGTGAAGGGGTATAATATAATTATCTCTTTAGAATATATTCAATTTTAAGCATTTTTATGGAATAAGGTTTATATTTTGGTTCTTTTTTATTCTTCGAGCCTAATTACAACAATAACAAAATTTTAACTTGATATTATAATTTTTCTAGACATTCCTTTATCTGTTTTTATGGTAAAAGTCGCCTATGCATAGGAGGGAGTGTGGCGTAGACCTCTACCCATTTATTAAAATAAAAAAATACTTCCGTTAAATTTAAAAAAATCATAAATAAAAAGTTCTTACTCCCTTAACTAGATAATAAAAGAAGCATCTACATACATGAAACCATCACTTAAAAATCGGGAGCTTGGGAAAAGATCTAGGCAAAACAAGCTTGTGTGTTCGTAATTGGATCTTTTACCATATTTTCGTGTTACGTTTCAATTTCAAGGGAAAAGGGATTTCTTTTTTTTCTTGTTTTTCTTTAAACTCTGAACTATGGTATTAAAGATTGAATTTGCCCTACATCTCACCTGGGGTGTAATGAAAATGGTCAATTGCGGAAGCTCTTCAAATTTCTTTAGCTAACCTTTGTATAACATGATATTAGCCTTGGCGGGACTGACACCACTGCAACAATGGTGGAGTGGGTGATTGGCCGAGCTTTTGCACAACCCCAACATCATGAAAAAGGTGCAAGAAAAACTCACAGATGTTGTCAGAGAGAACAACATTGTCGAAGAGTCCCACATAACCAAGCTATACTATCTGGATGTTGTCTTGAAGGAAACTTTCCATCGTCACCCTCCACTTCCTTTCCTCATCCTCAGGTGTCCAAGTTAATCTTGCATAATTGACGAATACATGATCCAAAAAGCACTCACAAGTCTTCTTGAACTTGTGTTTGGTTTGTATGGATCCACAAGTTTGTGAGAATCTGTAGCGAGCAGTGACCTCCACACATCGCTACCTCCAACAACCTCCACGTGACCTCACACAGAACGACCACACCACAAGCGACCTATTTATCTTTAGTGTTTATACGCTCTATGTTTGTAGTTTGTTAGTTTGTTACATTCTTGTTATAACTAATACTTAGTTTGTTTCATAGTTAGGCAGGTTGTTAGGGTAGTTAGTGTTTCTCTTGTATATATATTGGTCATTCACTGTATATTACTGATTGATTTTTGGTTAATACACTACTATTTGTCTCTCTAGAATACCCTATCATGGCTGCACTATCGTGGCTTTATTGTACAAATTTACATGGTATCAATAGCCTTCTTTTGAAGGACTCTACTTACCCAGGATCATCGATTTTTAGCTTTCAAGTATGTCGTTGACAATGGAGGACATATCGGCGACGAGAGAGACGCGAGTGCACATTCTACCCAAACGATTGCAGCTTCATGGGTCTGACCATCTTGGGATGGTGTTGGTGAGTGCCACACTTACTGGGAACAACTATCTAAATTGGAGCTTTGGAATTAAGCAATTTTGCGTGCTAAGATGAAGTTGGGGTTCATTGATGGAACCTCTGTCAAACCGGATACTAGCGATCCAAACTTTGAACAGTAGATTAGGGTGGACAGCATGGTGACTACCTAGATACTCAATTCTATCTCTGAAGATGTTGTGGAGGCCTTCATGTACACTAAATCTTCCAAAAGTCTTTGGTTGAATCTAGAACAACGATATGGAGAATGCAATCGCCACAATTATGTCAATTGCAGAGACTGCTATGTTCTGTGACTCAAGGAAACTTATCGTTGTCAACATACTTCACAAATATGAAGCGACTGTGGAATGAGATAGGTGAGTTAAAACCATTACCACAATGCACTTGCAATGGGTGCACCTGTGGTACCTGAGGAGCAGTAGCAGAGGCAGTAGCTTTCACGCAGCTTATGCAGTTCCTTATGAGACTCAACGAAGTCTATGATGGGGTGCGACACCAGTTGCTAGTCATGGATCCTGTCCCCTCTATCAATAAAACTTACTCCATGCTACAGAGCGTAGAGAAATAGAATAGATGGAGTTTGCAGACAACGTTGAGAATGAGCCCTATCTGTAAAAGGGGAGGCGATATGACAAAAAAAGATCTATCCCAGATAAACACGCACTTAATACTGCATGCACTGTTGCAAAATAGGGCACAACAAAGAGACCTGCTTCAAACTTCACTGCACCCCTGAGTGGTACAAAGAGCTGGTGGATAAAAGAAAACGGGATGCAAGTGCAGCGCGTTGGCTCACTATGGAAGTAGCGACCTCGAAGGAGACTCAGTAGCAACCTAACGTGAAGGAGGAGCTACTGTAGGAGCTCCTTAAACTTGTGCGAGCTCGAATTCAGCCTAGTGAGCATGGAGGCTCAGCTCGCATCGATAATTTTGCAGGTATGGACACTTCCCTTATGAGCTCTAGAGCTAACATTTTATCCTCTTGGATTGTAGATACAGGGGCAAAGAAATATATGTGTGGTAATTCTTGTCCCCTTGCAAACCTAACCCCTCTATCTCGACCAACCTAAATAAATCTCCCTGATGGATCCACCAAATCGGTTACCCACTCCCGGACTATCACTTTGCATAAAAACTTCACCCTCACTGATGTACTGCCGGTGCCTTCCTTCAAGTGTAATTTACTCTCAATCCCTAAATCTGCTTCTCACTACCATTGAGGTCGTATTTCATGCTTCTTGTTGTGTGTTTCAAGACTAGAGGACTAAGAAGACCATTCCGGTAGGAAATTTAATTGGGAGCTTATGCTATGTAGACGATTCATCTTCTCACTCCTTTGTCATTAACTCTTATCTTTCATCTCAACTTTGTAACACTTTACCATAGCACAGGAGGCTAGGTCATCCGTCCTTTAATGTACTCAAACATATCCCATTTATCAAAGATAACATTGCTTCAGTAGATGAATATTGTGATTTATGTCCCATGGAAAATCAACATCGTCTGCCTTTCACTCCTAGCACGACTAGCACCACTAAAACTTTTGAACTTTTACACAAATTTATGGGGACCCTGTTCCCTTAGTTCGTTGACTGGGTGCCACTATTTCCTTACAATCGTAGATGATTTTAGTCATGCGACATGGACCTTCATCCTTAAATATAAAACCCATGTCCCTCAAACTTTAACCAATTTTCTAAATATGATCAAAGTTCACTTTCAAGCTATAGTAAAATACATTCGTTCACTAACGAGCAATGTAGTTCACTCTTCCACTCCCTTGGGATAATCCACCAAACCTAATGTTCTTACACCCCTCAGCAAAACGTCGCAGAACGAAAACATAAACATTTCTTAGAAGTGGGCAGGGATCTTCTTTTCCAATCACATTTATCCACTCAGTTCTGCGGGGAAGCCATTCTTACAGCCACATTCCTCAAACAGATTACCTACTCCTCTGCTTGATTGGAAAAGCCCATATGAAGTTGTCTACCACAAACCACCCGACCTCACGAGGCTATGCACATTTGGGTGTCTGTCCTTTGCTGCCAACACCTTACTTTATAAACGAAAGTTTGACAAGAGAGCCTCCAAGTGCATCTTCCTTGGTTACTTCCAGACAAAAAAAGCTTATAAGGTGTATGATCTTACCTCTCATGTCATGTTTACCTCTAGGGATGTTGTCTTACATGAGCACTCCTTTCCATATCGCGACCTCACCTCGCCTTCGGCACCTTTTGCTTTGCCCCTTCCTGTTTGATGACCTAGATCCCCTTAACCCCATGAGCGACCCTATTTCTCCTCCTGCCGCGATCACTCCTTCCTCTGTTCCTCCTGTGCCACCTTCTGTCCCACTTCACCGGTCACGGCGACCTCACATTAGGCCTACCTGGTTGTCAGACTATGACTGTCATTGCGTCCCTTCATCTTTTTCTTGCATCTCTGCATCTTCTGCACATTCTGGTTTTGTTGCACACTTATCTACTTTGCAGGAGCCTAAAAGCTATCTGCAGGCTTGCAAGGATAAGAATTGGGTAGAGGCTATGTCTAAAGAATTAGATGCACTTGCAGAGAATAAAACTTGGATCCTCACCCCTCTATTATCAGGAAACGTACTGTTAGGTCTCGTTGGGTCTACAAGTTGAAAGTCCATCCCGATGGTTCCATTGATCGCTATAAGCCCGTCTCGTGGCGAAAGGCTATAATCAGTTCGAGGGTGTCAATTACTTTGACTCCTTTTCTCCAGTTGATAAGGCTATCACTGTTCGCATTTTCCTCGCGCTAGCAACATCCAACTCTTGGCCCTTATTGCAACTTGAAATTAACAATGCCTTCTTCCACGGTTTCCTGACGGAAGATTTTTATATGGATCCCCCTGAAGGCCTCATTGGCGTTCCCATTGGCCAGGTCTGCAAACTTCAGAGGTCGCTGTATGGACTCAAACAGGCCTCTAGGCAGTGGAATTTAGAACTCACTACCCAACTACTCGCCTTCGGATTCCATCAGTCCAGCCACGAGCACTGTCTCTTTGTTAAGAGGTCTTCCAGCGACTTCACTGTCTTGCTAGTTTATGTGGACGACATCCTCCTCACTGGGTCGTCTTCCTCTGCTCTGGATTTCGTCAATCCTATCTTAATCGTTTTCTCAGCATCAAAGACCTTGGCATGGCCAAGTATTTTCTTGGGCTCGAGCTCGCTTGTTCCTCTCATGGTTTGCAGGTGACCCAATGCATACCTACAGGATGTTCTGGCTGACACCTCAATGCTTGATGCAAAACTTACCTCTACCCCATTGCCACTGAGACTCAAATTAGTGTTGGATGATGGCTCTTTACTCCCTGATCCAGACCGCTTTCGGCGACTCGTTAGTCGCCTCTTGTATCTCTGGTTTACTCGTCCAGATATTTCTTTTAATGTCCAGCAGCTCAGTCAATTCCTCCAAGCACCTTGCTCTTCTCACTGGAACGCTGCCCTTCACGTCCTTTGTTATTTGAAGGGGTCGTCATCCACTAGTTTGTTCTTTTCCTCCACTAGCTCCTTCACGCTTAGTGCCTACTCAGATGCGTCCTGGGCCTCTTGCCCTGATTCTCGCCGCTCAGGCACTGGGTTTTGTGTCTTCCTTGGGTAGTCCTTTATCTCTTGAAAGACCAAGAACAAGCCACTGTCTCCAGGTCGTCCGTTGAGGCTGAGTATCGGAGCATGGCCTCTACCGTCTACGAGTTTCTCTGGATCTCCTATGTACTGCGCTACCTCCATGTCTCGGTTCCACTACCCATCTCTTTCTGGTGCGACAACAATGCTGCCCTCCACATCACTGCCAATCCAGTCTTTCATGAATGCACCAAACACCTTGAAATTGACTGCCACATCGTTCGTGATACGTTCAAACTCGATTTCATCTCCCCTTCTCACATTCGTGGTTCTGATCAGGTCGCTGACCTCTTCACCAAGTCTCTTCATGCCAATGATTTCAGTCGTTTACTTTGCAAGCTGGGCCCTTCTTCCTCGACTCCATCTTGAGGGGGGCTGTAGCGAGCAGTATCCTCCACATATAGCGACATCCACACATCGCGACCTCCAACAACCTCCACATGACCTCACACACAACGACCTCATTACCAGCGACCTATTTATCCTTAGTATTTATACGTTCTGTGTTTGGAGTCAGTTAGTTTTTTACATTCTTGTTATAATTAATCAGTTAGTTTGTTTCACAGTTAGGCAGGTTGTTAGGGTAATTAGTGTTTCTCTTGTATATATACTGGTCATTCATTGTTCACTCCTGATTGATTTTGGTTAATACAGTACTATTTTTCCCTCCAGAATACCCTATCATGGATGCACTATCGTGGCTTTACTGTACAAATTTACAGAGTCCTTCTTTCTGAAGGACAATGTAGGAAATTTTGATTATATTAGGAACAATTTCTAGTATATTCCATTTGGATCAGGAAGAAGGTGTGTCCAGGTCTCCCTCTGGTTGAGAGAATGGTAATGTATCTACTTGCTACACTCCTTCATTCGTTTGAGTGGCGGTTGCCGGAGGGTTAAATAGCATACCTCGAAGAAATTTGGGATTGTCATGAAGAAAAACACACCATTGGTTGCTACTCCATATGAGAGATTCATAGGTTTCCATATTTGAACTTGTATGCATAGTCATAATCTATCTATTTGCTCATATAGTTACTGAAAAAATTATATTTTGCGTCCCACAAGTTAGTCTTTTTGTGATTTTGATTATATTATTTTTTAACTCATCACATTGCATCCCATAACTTCAAATTTTTTGCAATTTTAGCCCAAAGTTTATTCTATTAAATTTATAATGCAAATACCACATGCATGGTACGAAATCCGTCAAATCTCGAAAGGCGTTGATTGATGTTTCCATCATAAATTTAATGAAATTATGATTTGGAATTAAAATTACATTTTTCCCTCATGTACGAAAATGTAAATTTTTCCCTTATGAGATGCAATAGCTTAACACATCCTACTCCAGTATTTACAAGGACGAAAATGTAATTTTACCTACTAACTCATACACACAAAAATATAATTTAAATAAAGTTCACATATTTCATCAAGAGAAATTACACTTTTGGTACCACAATATAGGAAATGGCCATCTCAGTATCATATTGTTCCAAATGATCGAGTTTGCTACCATATTAATGCATTCATTTGCACATTATACACTACAGTTATAGTTTTCTAACAAATGGCCATATGCAATCTAAAGCACTTAATTACATTTTTTGTACTATATACCAAAGTTTACACAAAAGAACATATACCATATAAGGTGGACATAAACGCAAAGTAGATTAAGTTTTTAACAGAACGGTGAACATAGCTGTCAAAATTATTGTTTTAGCGGCCGAATGTCATATGAGCCTCATGTGTTGGAGTTAGGGTTAGATTAAGAGGGAAACAAAGTTACTGACTAAGAGTTAATGATTTTGAAAAAGTTAAATTTTAATAATATTTATTAAATGTTTTAGGTTTTTGAATAAAAAATTGATAGATTATACTTTTTAACTAGATTTTGGTGGATTTCATAGATACGTAATTCATTTTTCAAGATTTTCTAAATATATAGTTCCATTTTACAGAAAAATTTCTATAAAAACCTCTTAAAATGACTTTTAGATATACTTGAAATCCACCAAATAATCTAGTTAAAAATAGATTTCACCAACTTTTTCTTCAAAATCATAGTTGTTCATATTTAATAAATATTATTAAGATTTAATTTTGTTGGACTTGTCTTTAACTCGTAACATTAAAAAACTAACTTAGATTTTTTAATTATATTTTCAGATTAGATAAGTTTTATAAAATTTATTCATAACTTTGAATTTTTCTTTCACATTTGAGAAAAACAAAAAAGAGAGAGAGACTATTTTATTTTAAATAAAACAATATGTTATTATTATGTTGACAAGAGTTTAAAATTTTTATTTTTCATACAAGATAATTACATCATATTCACCATATAAAAATATAAAAAAAATGATTTTCTTTCTAAAAAAGGACTAATTTGACAATTGACAAATTTAAGAGAGTAAAGTGATAAATCAAACTTAAATTGATCATTACTCTCCAAAAAGTCAAACTCCGACCATATTTTCGCAGGAAATTGGTCAGAGGGACCAAATTGAAACAAAAATTAAAGTTTAAGAATGCTAAACTTGAAAAATGAATTTGAGGGACTAATATGATTCTAAACGAAAACTTAACGAATCAAATGCAGTATTTACCAGAAAAAAAAAAATGAAAAGTGTGACATCTCTTAATGAATTATTTTAATGGAGGAGAGTGAGACATCTCTTATTTATTATCTTTCATAAGGTTTTGGGACTACCTCTTAAACAAATTCAATCCATTGGGAAAAATTAACTTGGCGCAAAAATAAAAACAAATTGTGGGAATTGAAATTCAAAATAACCATTAAAAAATACATTGAAAATACCCTAATTTTGGAGCGAAATTCCAAAAGTTTTAAAAAAATTCCAATGGATTTCCAATAATCCGTCCGACATCTCTTGAGAAATTTTGTAACAAAAACAAGCACAATTTTCAGATACAATATCTCTAAATCTGTTACTCGAATTTGTCTAAAACTTTAAAGCAAGTAAGATGGTTTCAGTGTGATTAAAATGGTTGGATTAAAAATCTAATGGTTCGACCATATAATGCAATGTAATGATAGATGATCACAACAATGTAGTTAGAAGTACGAACACTCCACTATAAAAAAAGACGGAATTTGTAAAGATTTTTTTGGAACGGCCGTTACACGGCTTTTATAACAGAGTGGACTTGCTGACATCATTGAGAGGATAATGATAACAGCTTTGTAATGGAGGTTTACATGACTTTTGTAATAGCGAAAAACTGTTACAAAAATCTTTACGAAGTTTATGTGTTCTAAAACCGTTACAATGATAGTGGCAAAAATCATTGCAAAGTATACAAAAAGACAGTATTACAAGAACTGTTACATTAGGAACGATTTTTTTTGTAAGAACCGTTACAAAATAACAGCTACATTTTCTAACGGCTAGCTTTCAACGGCTATTTTGGGCATTCCAAAGGCTGTTATAAAAGCCATTACAAAACAACTTATATATATATGCATTTCATTTCATTTCATTTGTTGTAAAAATTCTTATACTAACCACACACGCTCTCAACACTCTAATTTCGTGTATATACATTTGATTTGTAGATTATTACTCAAATTTTGGACCGTCCACTAGTGCTGATCATCACTTAAGATGATTGACCAGGTAACAGAGACTAATTTAATACTTTATTGTATTTAATCAATTAATTGTAGTTTATTATTTTTAGTTTTATAATTTTTTATTAATCTTATATCGTGTTAATATATGTATTTTCCTAAACAATGTACATATTACTGTAATATTTACAAATATGTAGGTAGTCAAATTAAAAAATTAATTAGATATATATACATATATTTATGTATGAATACAGTGATATATATATCATATTATACGAATTGTGGAGATGGATGTATAATAAGAACCTCCTAGGGAGGGCAGGTCTGACACCCCCAGAGTTTGAAGATGGACTTAAAACCTTCATAAAATGTTCCATGGGTCAGCGTGGACATATGGATAGAGACAAAATTAGGTGTCCTTGCTGAAAATGCAAAAACAGAACAAACGATGATGTCAGTTATCACTTGTGTATGTGAGGGTTTATGCCAAAAATATTATAATTGGACTTCTCATGGCGAGGATAGGGTGCAGGAGTACTTTGACGATATGACTGTCCCTCCAGTGCCTGAGGAGCAAACCCCAGCTGCACATGTGGAGGGTAATTATTCACATTGGATTAGGTGGAGCAGATGGTTTTTTATGCAGTTAGGTCGAGTTATTTTTCTTCTTCTCATGATGTTGTGCCTGATGATGGTACAACGTCTTGCCCTGTTGATGCAGATCCTTCTTTATATTATTATGGCGGTGGCCCCTATTATTATAAGTCAGGATTTATAGATCATTTTTAAATATAAAATAAATGATAATGTTTAACTAGCAAATTAAAATTCAAAGAGAGTATGGAAATATAGCCATCATAGTAAGTATAATTGTGTGTATAAAAATAAATAAATAAATTTATAAGTAATTCAATTTCTATAAGTATATAGAAATATAAAAGTCTTATTTGATATCAAATTTTAAATTATATTACTAACCATATTTTATAAATTTGTGAATCTATGGGATAAAGAGAAATAATCTTATACTTGCTAAATTTAAATAAAAGTAAAAATTATTGTTTTATATGGCCAAATAAAATTCAAAGAGCTAGACTCATATGTGTTATATGGCTCTTACTTGAATAGCTTCTATATTCCTATTTTATTATAGAAAGATTGGAAAAAAAAAAAAAATAGTCTACTAACTATGCTCTCATCCAATTTTAGTCCACTAATTTCGATAATTATTACATTTTATATATTATATTAAAAAATAGTTCAATTAAATACTTCGGTGGCTGATTTTTTTAATTTTCTCCTGAGTTGCTTCAATTAATTTTGTTCATGATTTAATTTATTCCATGTGACACTAAAAGTACTTTGGCTTAAGTGGATTTTTTTTTTTTTTTTATCTCTTCTCTCCCACATAAACACTTAAATAAAAAAAATATCAAATTGGATAAAAATATGCTTTGAATTTATATTTTATACTTGCATCCATGACACATCATTTGTACATGCATATAATAAATAATCTTACACACGTTAAAATATATTATAAATTATAATAAAATATATAACTCAATATATCAACTTTTAAAAAATATATATTATCTAAAAAAATATACAAATCCATAAAATTATATATAATTATAAATAATCATTTTATAAATACTTATAGATTATAAAAAAAAGGGGTTAAATACACTTTGCAACCTTGAAGTATGCATTTTGTCTCGTTTACACTCCTAAAGTATGAAAAACAACAAAAATTGCCCTAACAAAATAATTTGATATTGATAAGACAAACATACTTTTCTCCCTTACTAATCTTATATTTTTTTATTCTACTTCCTAAAATATATTTTATAAAAGTATGTCCCCCAAACTATTTTTAGTGATTTAAAATTTTGCTCATATTTTATTTAAAAATGACATTTACATTTTTTTTATTAATTATGGAACACAAAAAATATTTATAGGCTAAATATATGCAAATATATTTTACAAATAAAGTAAATTATATTAAAAAGTACATATAAATATGTGTTAATACATAATTCATATAATATTATAGAAAAAGTATGTTATATAACTTATAAAATTTTATTAAATAACATGTCAAATATAATAAAAATATATCATATCATTACTTAAAAAAAATATAGAATATCATATATTAAAATTATATTATAGATTTTCATGTTTTATAGAATATATATGGTCGATGTAATATTTTAAATTTGTATTGATAATTTATTTTTTAAAAAAATAATCAATATGATAACAACACAGGCAAAAATTATGTAAATCTTTTACCAGTTGTTTAAAAAATATTAAAACTATAAATTTATGGAGTTTATACAGACTCTATAATTAGTATAAAAATCATAAATTTTGGGTAGTATTTATTTTAAATAAAAAATATATAATAATTCATATTATATTTAGGAAAGATGATTGTAATAGAGATATTTTAAAGGTGTAAATAATAAGGGCATTTTCATCATAAAAAATTTAGTGCATATCACAAGGGGCTATTTTGTTACGTTTTATAGTTCAGGGGTGTAAATGCACTTTATGCATAGTTTAGGGGTGTAAAGTGTATTTAATCCTAAAAAATATAAATTATAAAAATTATTAATATTTTATAAATAATTATAGATTATATAGATAAAAAAAATGCATAAAATTATTGATAAATATACATAATGTCATTATAGATAATTTTTTATTTTATTTAATTATAAAATTACCACTCCCCCCCTGCCCCCCCCCCCCTCCCCGCCCTATTGATAATTATTCATCTACATCCCTTCACCTATTGTCATTTTACACAAACCAATTCTACATTTTGAAAAATTATACAGAATCACCTCTGATAGCCTCTAAATCCCAAAGTGCCCCTGTTGATCCGGTCAAACTCTACTATAATTTTTCAAGGACAGAAATGTTCTCAGGGGTGTTTCTCTAATTACCAAAAGATAGAGGAGGTGTCAAAGTAATGTATATGGGGATGATTAATATGATCTGATAGATCTTTTTTTATATAATTTATATTGATCTTTTAATTCAAATTTAAATTATTTCATTAACTTTTTTTAATTAAATCACTATATAAAGTTTACACCTTTTAATAATTAAAATATTCAATTATTCAATTAATATATTAATAAAATCACTTACTAAATTATGAGTTTAAATTTAAAAAATTATCACACTTTAATAAATTGTTTAAAATTATTACAATTAAAAGATTATTTATATCCTTTATTTTTGTTTGTAATTAAATTTTACTAAAATTAATAAATAATGAATAGGCAGGCCAGTAGTTTTAGCTTGTAGACAGGTTTGCAGCTGTGTCTTCAGCGGCTAACTCATAGGGCAGTAGACCAACTTATTCTATTCTTCCTTTCAGTTAGGATCGCGCTGGTCGAATAGCTCAATTAATTCCATTGCTTTCTAGTCTATTAATTCCCCTATAACCTGCTCTACATGCCATAATCTAGCTGCATGCTATAGCTCTATCTCTAGCTCTAGTTCTAGCATCTAAAGAGCAACTCCTAGCCACTTACTCAAAGCTCAACAAGGCCCTAGCGGAGCCTCCTAGCTAACAAAGGCTTTCACTCCTATTAGCTCATTAGTTCGTAATATTTGGAGCCTATATGCGTTTAGTTTATGTTACTTTCTCAAGCATGCGCCTTACCTCGCTCACTATCGTTCACTAAAGTGAACTTTGTTCGCTCGATAAATGTTAAATTCTTTTTCTACGATCGGTCAGTCTAGTTTACAACCTACAGTCAATCTAATTTACAACTGTCGAAAGAGTACGCTTCCTTCCTGGTCCCAAGGTGCAGGTAGGGAGCTATAATTCAAAATAAGTTATTAAAAATGTTTTAAATTATTAATTTAATTTTTTTAAAAAAAATTATCCTCTCTTCACAACCCTACCAGCATGCCCATTCTCAACCGCTTGTGCCCAACGGCCTCGCCCCACTTGCATCCATTCTTCGCCCGCCTCTACTATCGTCCAGCATTAAAATATATATGTATTAATAATTAAATATGTTCAATTATTTCATATATACTTATATATTTATAATATAAATATATATACATACATGTACAATTTATTACTTTTAATAAAATGAAAAATAAATCTTTTAATTTTAAAAATTTAAAATAATTTATACAAGTGTGATAATCTTTTAATTTAAATTTTGAACCTAGTAACTAATTTTTATTAATATATTAATTGAATTATTTGACATTTCAATTATTAAAAGATGTAATTTTATATAGTGATTGAATAAGGAAAAGTCAATAAAATAATTTAAATAGAAATTAAAATTAGTATAAATAATAGAAAAAATATAGAGGATCATATTATTCATTTCTATAAATACTACTTTGACACCCCGTTTCTCTTTTGATTATTACAGAAATACCCCTGAGGGCATTTCTGTTGTTGAAAAATTAGACTAAAGTTTTATCGGGACAACAAGGGTATTTTTGAGTTTTAAAGGCTGCTAGGATGGTTTCTATAATTTTTTAAAAGATAAGGATGGTTTAATGGACAATAGCTGAAGGAGTGTAAATATAATTATCTCTTTAGAATATATATGTCCAATTTTAAGGATTTTTCTCGAATAAAAATTATATTTTGGTTCTTTTTTATTGTTCTAACCCAATTACAACAATAATAGAACTTTAACTTGATCTTTATAATTTTTCTAGACATTCTCTTTTGTTTTTATGGTGAAAGCCGCCTGTGCATAGAAGGGAGTGTGGCGTAGATCTCTACCCATTTATTAAAATCGAAAAAAGCTTCAGTTAAATTTTAAAAAATTAAAAATAAAAAATATAACTCCCTTTACTTCAAACACCAATATCTAGGTAATAAAAGAAGGGTCTACTTATACAAAATCATCACTTGAAAATCGGAAGCTTGGGAATAGATCTAGGGAAAACAAGCCTGTGTGTTTGTAAGGGATCTTTTTATCATTTTTCGTATTATATTTTGATTTCAAGGGAAAAATGTATTTTCTTTTACTTATTTGCCCTTAAACTATGAACTAGGGTATGAAGGACCGAATTTGCCCTAGATCTGATATGGGGTGTAATGGAGAAGGTCAACTGCAGAAGCTTTTCAAATTTCTTTGGCTACCCTTTGTATAACAAGACATTATCCTTTGTGGGACTGACACCACGGCAACAATGATGGAGTGGGTGATGGCCGAGCTTCTGCACAACCCCGATATCATGAATAAGGTATAAGAAGAACTAACAAATGTTGGAGAGAACAACATTGTCGAAGAGTCTCATGTAACCAAGCTACACTATTTGGATGTTGTCCCGAAAGGAAACCTTCCATCGTCACCCTCTAGTTCCACTCCTCATCCCAGGTGTCCAAGCTAATCTTGCATTAATGGTGAATACATGATCCCAAAGCACTCACAAGTCTTCTTGAACTTGTGGTTAGTCTTTATGGATACACAGGTTTGGAAAAATTCTTCTGAATATCAGCCTGACAGGTTTCTGAAGGATAATGCAGAAAAATTTGATTACATTGAGAACAAATTCCAATGTATTCCATTTGGATCAGAAAGAAGGGTGTGTCTAGGTTTCCCTCTGGCTAAGAGATTGGTAATGTATCTGCTTGCTACGCTCCTTCATTTATTTGACTGGCGGTTGTGAGTGGACGAAATGGTTGACGTCTCGAAAAAATTTGGGATTGTCTCGAGGAAAAGCACACCTTCTATTGCTACTCGATATCAAGGATTCAGATGTTGACATACTTGAACTTGTATGCATAATCATAATCTATCTATTTGTCCTTCTAGTGACTGAAAAAATTGCATTTTACGTCCTATAAACTGAGTTTTTTTGTGATTTTAATCCTATTATTTTTGAACTCATCACATCGCATCCCATAACTTCATAAATTTTGTAATTTTAGTTCAAGTTTTAATTTCGTTAAATTTCTAATGAAAAACTCCGTTAAGTCTTGAGAGGCATTGACTGATGTTCCTATAAGAAATTTAATAAAATTATGATTTGAGATTAAATTACAATTTTTTTGAATATATTGTGGGATACAATACACTGAATTTAAAAATAATAATACCAAAATTTTTATAAAAAAAAAAAAACTAACTTTTTGGATGTAAAATGCATTTTTCCCTCTAGTTATCTATCTATATCTATTGATGTATTTTTTTTTTCTATATTATAGAAGTGTGAACGTATCTTGTTATTGTTATGATACGTATATAAAATAGTATTTCTGTTTATTTGTAATTCTTGAAGGTCAACTAAGTAAATTCATATTATAATTAATTGATTCAAAATTATCTTCCGAAATTGGATAATTTTGCTGGAGTGCGTCGATGTTGCTAAATAGAGGGGAATCGATCTGGAGATTTTGCTAACTATGTTCTTACTGATTATCCTCCGTACATATTTCATTCAGACAAAATTTCCATTTTCTGTTATCATCACAGGGTAGCAATTTTAGACTCTTAATATAAATTTTTATATAATTTAAGTTTAAAGGTCGTAATATCAAAAAGTGGTCGAAATAATATGTTTGGTCACATGGCACTCATGTCTCAATTTTCGCTAAGATTTTTTCGCAAAAAAAGCTATAGAGGACAAATTTGTAAATTCAGTATCAAATGTGTAACAAAATATTTACTGTAACAAAATATTATATATGTAACAATATCGGTATACTGTATATGATCTGTATTCTTTAATTTATGCATGTAAAGTATTTATTTGATTTCTGATTTATTATATGGAAACATAGAAAGATAATATAATATAAGTGTATATTCACTGTAATATTCGAAAAAAACTATTTTTAATTACAGATTTTATGCAGGGCTATTGTGAATGAGTGATTTGAAAAGTTGATTCCATTTCTTTCTTATTTTTTTTATCATACCCTAGCTTAGGAATGATATGCATGTTTTAAAAAAAAAGAAATGATTTTTCGCTACACTATAATTATTACGATTTAGAAATCATAATAAATTAATATTCTACGGTCAAATAAAATTAATATATAAATTTAAATTTTTACAACGATTAATAAATATTTGTCATGATTTTTAGCTATGGAAAAAATAGTTGTTAATAGTTAACTTGTAATAGCCACTTTTATTTTTTCTCTTTAGACCATTGTTCTAGATTCTAGGGTACTGTACAAATTCACCCTTTCTGGATTTGGACAGTTTTTGCAAAGAAAGAGCAAACCGACCAGTGATAGAAAACTGTTAGTGAGCGGATCTGCATTAATGATGGTAGAGAATATATCATGCCATTTGATCGTTATCTCATCAACCACATATAAAGCTCTTGCCTTCCAGCAGTAGTTTCTTCAATAATTCCAGCTACCAAAATGAAAATGGACGACCTTGCTCTTGCAGCTCTGACAGTCTTTTCTCTTCTGGCCTCCGTCCTTTGGTCTTCATGGATATTCAAGAAATCAAAAAAGGGAACAACTCCATACCCGCCAGGGCCCCGGGGACTGCCAATTCTTGGATACCTACCATTTCTGCAACTCAACTTGCACCACCAATTTGCAGAACTCGCTCAAAAATACGGCCCGATCTACAAGCTCCAGCTAGGCGGCAAACTTTCCATCGTGATCAGCTCCCCAGCTCTGATAAAGGAGGTAGTTCGCGATCAAGACATGATTTTTGCAAATCGAGATCCTCCTGTTGCAGCAGTAGTCGTCACCGGTGGCGTAGACATCGCCTGGTCACCCTATGGGCCCTACTGGAGTGACATGAGAAAACTATTCGTACGCGAGATGCTAAGTAACAACAATCTCCAGGGTACCTACGTGCTGCGTAAGGAGGAAGTGGCAAAGGTGGTCAGGGATGTGAGTAAGAAGATAGGCAAGCCCATTGAAATTGGTGAACTGGTTTTCCTGACCGAGCTCAATGTGATACTAAGCTTGCTCTGGGGTGGGACGATCGACGAGCAAAAGCGTGATAAATTGGGAGCTCAGTTTCGGTATAAGGTGTTAAAATTAGTTGATTTGCTGGGAAAGCCTAATGTTTCTGATTTTGTTCCGGTTTTGGCCAAGTTTGATGTTCAGGGAATTGAGAAAGAAACTAGGGCTCTTATGCGAAGCGTGGACGAAATTCTTGATACGGTTATAGATGAAAGAACGAAGATGATGGGAGCTGAGGAGGGTGACTTGACTGCTCATGAGAGTGAGAGGCGAAAGGACTTTCTGGGAATTCTTTTAGAGATGAAGCAGCAGAAAGTTGGAGAGGGATCATCGTTTGGGCTGACTCAAATAAAGGCCATCTTGATGGTAAGTTCTCAACTTCTCGAACATTTCATTTTCTGGTCCCTGAGACATAGACATGTTTATGGATATGCTGTTTTGGGCTTTATTGATATCATTCCTGTTTTGGACTAAACCACAATGATAAATTACAGCCGTCTTTATTAAAATTTGTCATAATTATAATTACTTAATAATTTTAATTTTTATTTAATAATAAGCTCATTTTGTTATTTTTCATAAGATTTTCATCCATACAGTAAACTAGCCAAAATGCCTTATGAATTATAATTTATAATTAAATTTTTATGGACTAAATATGCCCAATAGAATATTTACTTTACCTTTTTATTCATATATTTTTCAAATATTTTTAGAAATAAAAATAAAAAAGTAAATAAGAGTAAAAGTTGTAATTTTCAACTCCTTGTCTGTGGACTAAATATTATTCCATTTGGAAGGGGTATTTATAATTTTTCAAACAATAAGGGGTGTTGCCTTCTAACTTGTATTAGCGTGTGAGACGTATAACTAAAAAAAACTTTATTATTACCTATATTTTGATTGTTATGAGCTAAAAATCATAGTAAATCACTATTATTAATTATTATTAAATAAATTTGATGCAAAAACTTACCTTATTCACCATGGCCAAAGTATTTGCCATGGTAAATATTTGAGTCAACTTTGAAAAAAACACGGCATTAAATATGGCATGCCCGTAGTTAATAACTATTTACTATGGTTATTTGTTGGACAGAAGTAAATTTCAAGAATATTGAATAAAATTTCTCCCACAAAATATTTACATAATTATATCAACATCATGAAAGAACGGAGTAATTATCCCTTAATTATATAGGTTGAGGGTCTCCTGATCTACGGTCCCGGATCTTAGAAGATACTCAACTGCCAATCTGTTCCATTAAAGGAGAACAACATTTTGAATTTCATTTCATTTAGGATAAATTACAACAAGTTCTCTTAAAGTTTGACATAATTATGAACACTTTTTTGTTGTTTGAAAAATTCATTGCGATTATAATTTTTCAAACAATTAGGGAACTTTATAATAATACCAAGCCTAAAGGAAACTCATTGTATTTTACTCTATAATTTGTATCTATATAAACTAGCTAGTACCCGTGCTAGGCACGGAAGAAATATATATTTTCTTAAATAGCAAGTAAATAATTTACTTTTAAATATAAATATAGGTAAATAATAAATAAATTAAAGTCAAAATGATTCGTAAGCATAAAAATACAAAGGTTATATTTTATATAAAAATAAATTAAATTTATTTTACTAACCATATACATAAAAATATTAATGAATCTTCTGGATGAATACAAACAACGATAGACTATCTAAATCTAAATATAATAACCAATAGCATATAGAAATATAAAATATTTGATATCAAAGTGAATTTTAAAATATATTACTAACCAATTTATTTAAATAAATCTGGGAATCTTTTGAATACAGACAAATAATCTCATACTTACTAAATTTAAATAAAATAAAAACTTTTTTACATGGACAAATAAACTCAATGAACTAGACTAATATGCACATATATTACTCTTACTTCAATAGCCTCTATATTTTTATTTTTTTATATACAAAATTTAGAATATATGTCCAATATTAAGGATTCTTCTGGAATAAAGATTATATTTTGGTTCTTATTTGTAGTTCGGGCTCAATTGCAACAATAACAAAATTTCAAATTGATCTTCTAATCATTGTAGACAATTTTTTTTTTCTTTTTTGGTAAAAGCCGCTTGTTCTTAAACGGGAATTTGATCGTACACCTCTACTCATTTATTAAAATTGAAAAAAAAAAACTCCTATACAATTTTAAAAAACCATAAACAACAAATACTTACTTTTTTTAAAAGGGAATTTTTTTTTTTGTTGTTGTCTTTTTTGCCCTTAAAATCTTAACTAGGGGTACGAAGGATTGAATTTGCCCTAAATCTCACCTGGCGAATAGTGAAGAAGCTCAACTGCTGAAGCTCTTCATGTCACGCCCCAAATTTGAGACGTAACACGGCAGCATCACTAATCACTCAGTAACTGACTCTCCTTTTATTAGCTTGAGCATGCACAATTATATAATGTCATAAAACACGTAAAATTCATTTATCGAAAGTTTCAAGAAACGAGTAGATGAAAATAGTTAAACATTTCAATCTCCTGCACAAAGTACGATTTCATTGGACCCAAAGAGATGTGAATTTGCATCACTTAGTTTGGTTCAGATGTGGCAAAATGATTATAATTCGACTAAACAAGATTTCTTTTATGCTCAAAAGTATTAAAATAAATTAGTTTAACAGATCAGTTTCTTAATTTTAGATCACGTTAAGGTGGGCAAGATGCCGTTTTAGCCTATAGCCAGGCCACACTTTAACACTAATAGGCGGGTCAGAACATATTATCATAGCCAGAACCATGTCCTATTTAACACTAATGTAGTGACAGTAGTATCCCACTTAACACTAGTAGATGGGTTGGAAAAATTTCAAGGCTAGCCCCTAAACTTGATCTTAGTAAATTCTGAGCAATAATTTATTTATAATTCTACTAAATAAAAATAAAAAAATTTCATGATTCCAACACTGTATACATATATTGAAAAAAAATAAAGGCATATTTCTACAGAATGCGAAAATATCGATACACATATATAATAAGCATGTTCAAAACAAAGTATGTATATATGTATAAATAAAAGAGTTATTTGCGAGAAAATCCTTTGATTTGAATAAAATTTTAAAAATGAAAAGAGTAGAATGAAAAACCCACTTACCTATTTCGTTATTCGTCTAAGTAGATCGTCTAGTCCAAATGACCCGTATCTTAAAATAAAATCGTATTATTACTGTTACTAACATAATGATTACTATTCGTATTATTGTATTTATGTACGTACATATATATTATTTATGTATATTCTAGCATTCTTCTCATAATCTAACTACTCTACGGCAATTGCGTTGGTGAATTATCTTATTATTAACCATTTAACAACTCAATAAGCCGACAAATATATAATAATTAATTAGTTTGTCATTACTGAACAAAAAAAAAAAAAGAAAAGAAAAAATCAAGGCTCAAAGAAGGAATTCGTGTTACTGATGCTCAACCTAGATTAATTGCACAAATTCCCTAAGCATAATGGCATTGATCTACATCTCTTTTGATTAATCAACCCATTATCATTACACAAATTCACATATTTGTCTTGATACAATTCATCAAATTAATAAGCCAAATGCCTGACTACAACTACGGCGGATGCTCTGTTTCACCTTTCTTTTCGTTCGGCCGCTGTATATATATATATATATATTTCTTTCTTTTGTATATGTATATATATATATATAGTGTATTTACCCTAATTTCCTTTTATATAAACTAAGTACCTAAGAACACCCATATTTCTCTATTCGTTTATGAAATAAAAAGAGGTCTATAATAGGTGCTAATTAATAAATTTTATGATCTAAGTGAAAATTTTAACTTATTTATTTATCAAACTCATAAATGTTCTATTATAAGAAATATGAGTATTACGTCGTGGCACGCTTAAATGTATAACCCAAAATGTAGAATTTAAATTGTTTATTATAGATTAAATCTACCTCGTGAGATATGACAGTCATCCCCTCCAACAAAATTCTTTCTTTGGAACCATCCAAATTTTCTAAAATAGAGGACTATGTCAATTGGATTATTATTTTGAATATTAAAACATTCTCGATAGAGTACGATACGTATATACATATATATATATATATGTTTATCTTAAATATTGCTAGTAACTTCTGCCCTTATGGGAAATATAAGGGTCGGAATCCCACTTTAAATTTCTTTAGCTAACCTTTGTATAACAGGACATTATCCTTGGCGGGACTGACTCCACGGCAACGATGGTGGAGTGGGTGATGGCCGAGCTTCTGCACAACACCGACATAATGAAAAAAGTGCAACAAGAACTAATAGATGTTGTCGGAGAGAACAACATTGTCGAAGAATCCCACATAACCAGTCTACACTATTTGGATGCTGTCCTGAAGGAAACTTTCCGTCGGCACCCTCCACTCCCACTCCTTGTTCCCAGGTGTCCTAGTCAATCCTGCATAATTGGCGGATACATGATCCCAAAGCACTCACAAGTCTTCTTGAACTTGTGGTCGATATGTATGGATTCACAGGTTTGGGAGAATCCTTTCGAATTCCGGCCTGACAGGTTTCTGAAGGACAATGCAGGAAATTTTGATTACATTGGGAACAATTTCCATTATATTCCATTTGGATCAGGGAGAAGGGTGTGTCCAGGTCTCCATTTGGCTAAGAGAATGGTAATGTATTTGCTTGCTACACTCCTTCATTCATTTGAGTGGCGGTTGCCGGAGGGCGAAACAGTTGACCTCTCGGATAAATTTGGATTTGTCATGAGGAAAAGCACTCCTTTGATTGCTACTCCATATCGGAGACTCAGAGGTTACCATATTTGAACTTGTATGCATAGTCGTAACCTATCTATATGTTTATATAGTTATTGGAAGAATTGCATTTTACGTCCCTTAAGTTAGTATTTTTGTGATTTTGATCCTACTAATTTTTACTCATAACATTGCACCCATAACTTAAATAAGTTTGCAATTTCATTAAATTCTTAATGGAAGCATCACGTGCATGACACGAAATTCGTTAAGTCCTGAAATGCGTTGATTGATGTTTCCATCAAGAATTTAATAAAATTATGATTTGGGATTAAAATTATAATTGTTAAGTGGATATCAGACAGATCCTAACCAAAATATTACAAACGATTGGAGTACGAAACTCCTTTTATATATACAACCCAAGATTACAGAAATTTAAAGAATAAAAATGTAATAACAGAAATCAAACTCTGTAAGATAGTTCGGCTCAGAATCTGCCAGATCCAAGCGAGGGGAAACCGGTCACATAGATAGTACCATTCCCAGAAATCACCGACCCACGGTAACACCACAAAGTCAGAATACCGACCACACTCCGATCACTTAGATCACTGCATCACTTCATTCACTTAGACTCGTTAGATTCACGAAGAAATCTCAAGAAATAACTGTCGATTTTCTGGTATGTAAGAGGGTATAAGACTCCCTATAAATTGGACCGAGGAAACTGGTGAAGAAGGAAAGCACTAGAAGTTTTCCTTTCACCATCGACTTGGCGAAGGAAAAACTCCATCAAATCCGGTGACAAAATAGGAGGAGATTTCATAGAGAGGAAGGGGAAGAAACTGTCGGTGCAGAGAGAGGAGAGGAGAAGTAGAGAATGAGAGAGGAACCAGATTAGGGCAAAATATAAGTGGGTAGAAGTGGGTCGGTTATCGGGTCGGGTAGTGGGCTGCCAAAGTAGGTTGGGTCATTGTGGGCTTCAGAGATGGGCCAGACTAAAAGTCTTTTGGGCCACATAATTATATCACACTCCACCTTGGACCAAAATATCCCGTTGAAGGGAAATTGGTCTGGAGTTTTCTTGGATCTGGCATTATCATCACTGCCTTAGAGGGGGCTTACCCCTGTGTACCTGCAAGAAAGAGTAGCAAAGTTAGTCAGGGGCTAAGTTTAAAATTTTTAAATAGTTAACAAATTTTTCAACAGGAAGACTCTTTGTACCCGTGTCAGCTGGGTTTTCTTCAGTTCTTACCTTTTCTAATTTGATAACCTCATTACTCACAATATCACGAATAAAATGGAATCTAACGTCAATGTGCTTAGTCCTATCGTGAAAAATGGGGTTTTTGCAAAGTTGAATAGAAGATTGACTGTCAGAAAAAATAACAAGCCGATTTTTAAGAAAACCAATTTCTTTAATAAGGCCCTCAAGCCAAATTGCTTTTTTGAAAGCTTCTGTAGTAGCAATGTATTCGGCCTCAGTAGTAGACAGTGCAACAATGTGTTATAGTTGAGACTTCCAACTAATGCATGATCCACACAAATTGAAAATGTAAGAGGTAGTAGATTTCCTACTGTCTTTCTCATTAGCATAGTTAAAGTCAACATAACCAACAAGATTAATAGAGTCAGAGAATTTGGAGAAATTTATACCTATATTATCAGTACCACGTAGGTACCTTAGAAGTCATTTTAAAGCCTCCTAATGGGGAGGTCCTGGATTGGACATGTACCTGCTCAAGCAACTTATAGCATATGCAATATCGGGTCTAGTACATACCATAAGAAACATTATAGACCCAATAACATTAGAATAAGGAACCTTACTCATTCTCTGATTTTCGGAAGCAGTTTTAGGACATTGGTCCTTGCATAATTGAAAATGGCAGCTAAAGGCACAGAAGTGGGTTTTGAATTTTCCATAGAAAACCTTTTCAAAATGGAGTGAATATAATATTTTTGACTTAAGAGTACGGAAAACCTTTTTCAATTTCTACAAATATCCATGTCAAGAATTCTTTTTGCGTCACCAAGGTTTTTCATTTCAAAAGTTTTGGAAAGATCATTTTGCAAAGTTTCAACAAATTTTATGCTAGGACTAGCAATAAGCATGTCGTCAACGTACAAAACGAGAAAGACAGGAACATCATTCAAGAATTTGAAATATAAGCAATGATCATAATCACTTCTTTTGAAGTTAAGAGAAAGCATAAAAGTATCAAACTTTTTATTCCATTGCCTTGGAGATTGCTTTAGGCCATATAAGGATTTTCTTAACAAGCAAACATGATTGGATTTGTTTTTATCAATAAAGCCGACGGGTTGCTGCATATAAATGTTTTCATCAAGGTCACCATGCAAAAAAGCAGTTTTAACATCCATTTATTTTAACTCCCAATCAAAATGAGCAGTAAGAGCAAAAATAACACGTACAGTAGTGTATTTCACAACGGGTGAAAAATCTCATTATAGTCTACCCCTTCCTTTTGAGTAAACCCTTTGGCTACTAGTCTAACTTTGTATTTTGGAGGGTTTTCTTGCTTGATTTTAAAGATCCAATTGCAATCCACTAAGGAACATTCTTTTGGTTTAGGCACTAGATCCCAAGTGTGGTTATCCTTCAAGGACTTCATCTCCTCATTCATGGCACTAAGCCATTTCTTAGACTTAAGGGCTTCGTCTACGTTTGTAGGTTCAGAATTTTCGACATTCGGGCTAGTTGGAAATCGTTTAGCTTAAAGGGAATCCTACGTTCTCTTCTATTCCTATCTCGTGCTAGTTGGTAATCTTCTAAGGGATTGGGATTTTCTATAGGTTCTTCTTCTTCTATGTTTTGTTCATTATTATTCGTTTCTATATACTCTCCCTCTTCTTGGTTATCCTCCACCTTATTAAAGGTTAAGTCTTTTTCTGTTGTTTCGGGTTTTGAGAGACAGGGCATTTCATCTTCGTTAAAGGTTACATCTCTACTAATAATCACTTTATACCCAGGTTGGCTCCGAACCCACAATCTATACCCTTTAAACCCCAACAGGATAACCAATAAAAACGCATTTCATAGAGCGAGGTTTAAGTTTATCAGAACTTTGATGAATGCAAAGCAACCAAAAGTACGTAAGAAAGAAATATCAGGTTTCTTACCACTCCAAACAATTTCAGGAGATTTACCTAATAGAGGCACAGAAGGAGACAAGTTCATCAAGTAAGCAGCAGTTAAAACTGCTTCACCCTAGAAAGATTTTTTGTAAACCTGAACTGATCAGCAAACATCTCACTTTTTCAAGTAAGGTACGGTTCATGCGTTCAACAACGCCATTTTATTGTGGGGTGTAAGGATTGGTCTTATGTCTCTTAATCCCAAATTTATCACAAAGATCATCAAAGTTTTTATTACAAAACTCAAGACCGTTATCAGTATGCAAAGATTTAAGCCGCTTACTCGTTTGGTTTTCAACAAGAATTTTCTACTTTTCAAATTTTTCAAAGACCTCAGATTTGTGCTTTAGCAAGATAACAAATATCTTTCGAGAGAAATTATCAACAATGGAAAGAAAATAACGATTTCCACCATGGGTGGGTTCCTTAGAAGGTCCCCATACATCAACATGAACGTAGTCTAACATGCAAGATGACATAGAGGGATTTGGGGAGGGTGCAGTAGGAAAATGCACACGATGTTGTTTTCCCATAACACACTCATCACAGAATTGCAATTTGTCAATCTTATCACACAAAATGCCTTCTTTGTTCAGAAATTCAAGTCCTTTTTAGCTGATATGCCCAAAACGTTTATGCCACAGAAAAGTTTTGTCATGCACACTCACAGATGCAGCCATAGAATCATAAGTAACTGAACATAAATACAAATTGCGTTTCTTTTCTACTTTGAAAACAACAAGAGAACCTTTCATGATGCCCCTTCCCCACCTACCTTCTAAACCCTCATCTTCCAATGCAGCACATGAAATGAGATTATGACTAAGTTCAGGAACATATCTAACATTCTCAAGAGTCATTTTGTAACCATCATTGAAAATCAAACAAATATCACCAATGCCTTTAATCTCACAACGTTTTTCATTTGCCATAGATACGAAGCCAAAATCATCAAGTTTGAGATTTGAGAAAATATTTTTAAAAGGACTAATACGAAAAGTACACCCATAATCAACAAGCCATTCATACATGCTCATGGAATGTAGAGAATTCACATCAGAAACAACAAACACTTCACCAGATTCATCAGCAACATTATTCACTCTTTCTTTTTCTTCTCCGTTGTTATCTCTATTATCTCGCCTAGGTTTTCTACAGTCTTTGATATAATGACCTTTTATGCCACAGTTATAACATCTTCTCTCTTTGGTTTTATCATCTCTATGTGAATGATCTCTGGTCCTAGATTTACTCCTATTGTTGTTTCTATTTCGGTTTTTACTCCTACTGTTGTATCTATAGCTAGAATTCCTAAATTTGGACCTACCTCTCACAGAGTTTATCTCATGTTGGTTATTACTAGGTCTATTCGTTTTTAGATCAATCTCTTTATTTTTTTAATCCATTAACAATAGTGTCAAGACTCACACTATCTCTACCGTATTTAATCACAGCTTTCACATCAGAATATGTATCAGGTATAGCATTTAGAAGCACAATAGGAGAGTACTCATCAGTATTCTTATCACCAGTCAATTTGATATCTTGAACTAATTTAGTGAAATTTTGGTGAATTAAAATTCCCTTCATTTTTGGCTGCCAAATTGAAAATCCCTCTTTCCATCAAACGGTTATAAATTGTATCCGGCCATTAAAAAGGTTTTTGTTTTAGAAAAAGGTTCGAAAAATAGTTTTAAGAAAGATTTTCAGAAAACGTTTTGCAACGGATTTGAGCAAGAGAGTATCACGAATCACAGAAATTCACAACAGATCACAGCAATAGTCACAACATATATGCCAACAAAATGTATATCACAGGTTTCACCAGTTATGAGTTCACAGAGATATATATATCAGCAGATTTCAAGAAATTATATCACAGTCCATGGTACAGAATATAGTTCCAAGATAGGGTACCACAGATTATGAGTTCAATGAGAACTGAGAATCAAGCATGAAGCCGAAACAACAGATATGCCCAAGATCTCACAAGATAACGTGAATATAACGGCAGTTTAAATAATATCCAAGACAACTCGAGACAGTGTATATGTATATCAAGAATAAGTACGAGATCGAGGCCTCTCTAGTCTAAAACCCAATCCAGATACCCGACAACCACAAGGGTCCGGCCAGGAGGGCAATCAGGGGGATAAGCACCTCAACAAAATAATACGAGAGATAATATAACTGAAATAAAAGTGCAGAAATTAAAAGGAGGGGTTTAAGCGAGTTACCACCACCGGAGCTTTGACAGATCAAAAGAGTGGCTCTGATACCACTGTTAAGTGGATATCAGACACATTCTAACCAAACTATTACAAACGATTGGAGTACGAAACTCCTTTTATATATACAACCCAAGATTACAGAAATATTAAAGAATAAAAATGTAATAACAGAAATCAAACTCTGTAAGATAGTTCGGCTCAGAATCTGCCAGATCCAATTGAGGTAAAACCGGTCACAGAGATAGTACTGTTCCCAGAAATCACCGACCCACGGTAACACCACAAAGTTAGAATACCGACCACACTCCGATCACTTAGATCACTGTATCACTTCAGTCACTTAGACTCGTTAGATTCACGAAGAAATCTCAAGAAATAACTCTCAATTTTCTGGTATGTAAGAGGGCATAAGACTCCCTATAAATAGGGCCGAAGAAGGAAAGCACTAGAAGTTTTCCTTTCGCCATCGACTTGACGAAGGAAAAGCTCCATCAAATCCGGTGACAAAATAGGAGGAGATTTCATAGAGAGGAAGGGGAAGAAACTGTCGGCACAGAGAGAGGAGAGGAGAAGTAGAGAATGAGAGAGGAATCAGATTAGGGCAAAATATAAGTGGGTAGAAGTGGGTCGGTTACCGGGTCGGGTAGTGGGCTGCCAAAGTGGGTCGGGTCATTGTGGGCTTCCGTGATGGGTCAGACTAAAAGTCTTTTCGGCTACATAATTACAACAATAATTTTTTGGAATTGAGGGATACAATATAGTGAATTCAAAAATAATAAGATCAAAATCAAGAAGAAAAAAAAAAAAGACCAACTTTTGGGATGTAAAATGCATTTTTCCCTCTAGTTATCTATCTATATTTATCTATGTATTTTGTTTTTTACTATAAAAGTGTGGATGCATCTTGTTACAAGACTGTATTTATTACTAGAGATGCATAGTTAGAAGGACGAAAAGTATAATTTTACCTACTAACTCATGCACAAGAAAATATAATTTAAATAAAGTTCACATATTTACAGTATATTAATAAAATTGTATATTTCATCAAGAGAAATTATACTTTTGGTACTAGAATATAGGACTTAGCCATCTTGGTATCATATTTTTTCGGAAAAATTATCTGTTTAGTGGTTTAAGTTTGTCTGCTATTCATTTTAGTTTTTTAAATTTATCTATTTTAATTTTAGTTTGCTAGCTTTCAAAATTGCTTAATTTTAGTTTTTTGATCCAATTTCGAATAATTTTACTCATACACAGCTTCTCAAGAGCAATTTTAATCCATATATATCCATTCATTTTGCATCTCGTATCTAATATATACTCGCCTAAAATGGTAAAGAGTTTAAGTTTATTGAAAAATATTTGTTTATATTACACTTGAGCATTAGGATGAAATATTAGCCTTTATCTTCAAAACGATAAAAGAATCATAAATTCGGTTAAAGACTAAATTGATAGATAAAAGACTAAATTTAATATTACGAAAAATAAAAGACAAAAATGACTTCAAACCAAATTTATAGGAAAAAAAGTTTCTTTTTCCCTATTTATAATAATGAATGATACGTATTATCTTCATTAAATTTCTATTTATAAAAACTTATTTGGTTTAATTTAGTATGAGATGGAATTATATAAAAATTTGAGGGGCTAACTAGTAATTATAAAACACAACGTATAATGGTTGAAAAAATATAATTATAATTTAGATATATTAAAACTTAAAGGGATTAAATTCTAATTTGGGGTTAGGGTTGTTATATATGATAAAAGAATAACGGATGAATTAACATATAGTCTTGTATTGAGTGTTTATGTCTTTGCTTGGGGTTGGGGTTTCATTATTAAAAAAACAAAGTAGTTTAATACTGAGGGCCAAAAATCATTGCAATTTTCAATGGAAATCAGTTGCTAACCTGACAAATCCATTAGAAATTAAACAACCATCGGAAAATCCATTGGAAATTTGATCGCGAAATATTTTTGGTCAGAAATCTTTGCAAAATATGTTGTAAAATTAATGCGTTTAAGTTTTTCAATGATTTTTATGAATAATATTTGTCGAAAGTTTCTGACTGATAGTTTTTACTTATTTTTGAAATGGTCGGTCTTGACGCACTAAACTATCCGGAATGTGTCATAAAAATTCATTGGAGATGTCAGGTTTTGACGGTCTGTTTGTCGGTATCTTTCTTAAGGTTTTGGGACTACTTTTTAAAACAAATTTGGGGAAAATTAACTTGGCGCAAAAATAAAAACACTTGTGGGAATTGAAATTCAAAATAACAATTGAAAAATACTTTGGAAATACCCTAATTTTGGAGGAAAAATTCCAAAAATTCAAAAAACCTTCCGATTCATTTCCAATAATCATCAGACGTCTCTTTGAACATTCTGTGAATAGAAACCAGCACAATTTTTCAAATACAATATCTCTAGATCTGTTAATTGAATTTGCCTAAAACTTCAAGGCAAATAAGATCGTTTCAATGTGATTATAACAGTCGCGATTTAATATCTAATGGTTCGACCAAATAATGCAGTGTACTGATAGATGATCACAACAACGTAGTTATAAGTATGAATAGTCACTTAGTGTATATTAGTTTTGTAAACGACAATAATGTAACATACGTACACTATAAAAAAAATAAGTCTTTTAGCGATGGAATTTCCAACCGTATGTCATTCCTTTGATGGAATTACCGATGCATTTACGACGGACGAAAATATTTCGCATAGAATTCCGACAGAAGATGACATATGGTGGAAAATTTGCTATGGATTTCTGACGGGCGCGCTGTGTCAGGCGAAAAATCCATCTAGGTGATGGTGAAAAAATACTTGATTTTAGATGGGACTATGGACAGAGTTGGAATGGGCTGTTTAAGTATTGACGTTATAAGCTGGGATAGAACTTTCGATGAATAATGAGAAAATATGTTGATTATTCCATTACGCGTGTTTTCGATGGAGAATTGTGCTAAATTGTGTTGGAAGGTGATATTATTTTTGGGACATATCTTGTCACAAATTCATCCTTACTGTAGTTTTTAAATTTCGGTCGGTATAGTCATAAAAAATTAGTTCCACAAAAGTTGATACATTATATGAAATTAGGATGGAATTTCTAACATATCACAAAAATCGTCCCTATTTTTGGTATATTTTTAAGAAAATTATTTTTGCTTCTTTTTATGTTTAATGTTTTTAATATTTTATCAAATTTAATATTGGAGACACCTATTTTGAGAAAAAAATAAATTTGAATCAATTAAACTAAATCTAAATATAGTGTATGTTTTAGAATATGAAAAATAAAAAGAATACATAAGAAATTCTTATCTAACGGATTAGGTGGATGCTCATCGGTGGACTCAAGCTGCACAACATTTTTGATTGTTTGTTGCCCTGATCTATTGGCCGGGGCATCATTGGCCGAGGGTAGGGGTAGGGATATGGCTGTCGGCTGTAGGTCGGGAAACATCAACCAGAGCTCCATCCAAAAGCACATCACACTCAAATATATTTCATTTGATCAAAATGTGATGAGACGTGAGCGTCTATCAGCGGCGGAGCAACAGTGGACACAGATGGTTTGGTGTATGTGGTCCATGGTTGAGCCGCATGTGATGTGTACGCTTCGAATCCCATACAAAAGACTCGGGTTTGCTTTCTCTCTCTAGCTGCCTCAGCTGACAATTGGTCCTCATGCACATTTGTGGAACTAACGGTTGATGAGGCACCCTCCCCCTATGAGGGCTGCGTGACACATTTATCAAGCAGCTTTTGATTTGCCAACTAATTAAATTAAATAAGATGTATTAGTAACTTAATTTTTTTAAAAAAAGTTCTTGTCACTTGCCGCCACCTCCGTTGCCCATGCCCGCTTCAGCTGCTTTCTTCTTGTAGTAGTCAGTAAATATCTCATTCTATTGAGGTAGGTGGCAAAGTTGAGCCTCCTGCAGAGATATTTTAATATTTTGAAAATTTGTAAATAATCATTATTTAAAATAATTAAACTTGTAATAAATTAGATTTACATGCTAGTTACTCTTCTACATGTTAATCAAGGAGGACTCCCCACAGTAAACGATGCTGGCCACTATAAGGTTGGCCATTCGGTTGGACCTTGTTCTTGGCCGACTTCTCCTTGAAGTTGTTTATGTTCCAGTACGCTTGGAGGATAGCCCAAATGTAATCCGCCAACCATTTGGATTGCAAACTTATTGTACGGGCTTCATTGAATCTTTTACGCAACGAAAATGATGTGTAGCGGTTGAAGTAGGTCTTCATCGATAGATCCTGGCAGTCCCACTAAAATACGTCCTGCAAGAGAAGAAGATAAATGAATGGTTAGTATGTCACGTATAAATAAAATAGTTTAAATTATAGTATTAGGAAATTAGAGTAGTACCTTAAACTACAAAAAGATACGGGATTTCGGGCAGTTAGCGCAATTGTTCCAAAAATCATTTCTAATTGGAATGGTCATTGGAACTCTTGAGTAACGGAATCAATTCGTTGACATCAGGATCCTATTAAATTCCATCATTTATTTTGTGACGCCCCAAAAATTATAATATATAATTGGGGGATCAATTGGTAATTTTTTTTATGAAACTTAGTTAATTGGTAAATAAATTATGGGCCATAATTGGAATGTGATAATATTGAACGAATTAAATTGAAATTCGTTATAATATTTGAGAACTAATTATATTAATTAAGAAATTGGGAAGGACGTAATGAGTATTTTGATAAAAGTTTAATTAAATCAATAAAATAATAATAATATTATATATATATGGAAATAATATATATATATTAAGTAAGTAATATAATATATATACATATATATATAAAAGTAGAAAGAGAGCTAGACTTGAGAGTGGGAAGTGGGGGCCACCTCCCACCGCCTCACTCTCTTTGTTTTTTTTTCTTTTCCTTTCCTTGTTCTTTAAACATATAAATACACATGACACACACAATGCAATTGTGTAAATTTGCAACTCTCGGCCGAAAGCGAAATAAAGAAACAGAGGTACGAATAATGTGATTTTAATTCCTATTAAATTATATAATTATATTATTTAATTAGTTCATTTATTAAATATTATTTATGCTAAGTTATGTATTATTTAATCGGAGTATTTTACGAGTTTGGCTATTTAAAATAGTGTCCAATTAAATATCGAATTGGATATAAAAATGATGTCGTTGGTAAATTAGATTATTAAATTTATTAGATTTGAATATTAATATAGCTAATCTGTACAATTCCATCGGAATTGTTAACCAAATACACAATTACATGTATTATTGTTCTACTAAAGAATATAATAGCGAGGAATTGATAGAATATTCGTAGAAATATTCCGAAAATTATATTTAATAAATGGTATGTTAATAAAGAGGAAAAACGAAGAT